>NC_058405.1:182614565-182989467 GCF_002201575.2 Neomonachus schauinslandi | reverse complement strand
GGGGGGGATGATAGAGAGTGACAGCTTCATGGGTGTGATGTCACCCTTGGAGGTGGTGAAAATATTTTGGAACTGGACAGATCTGATAGTTGTATAACATTTTGACTACTCAATGCCACTGAATCACACATTTTAAGATGGGTAATTTTATGTGATGTGAATTTCACCTCAATAAAAGAGTAATAAAGCTGTTAAAAAAGACTAAAGGTATCCTAAAGTACCTTATACAGAAAGCACATTTGCAGCAAGTGTATAAATCAAGAACTCTCTATTATACATTTACTCCAACCCAGAGAGACAGGAGCCATCCAACCTGTGGCTCTCCTTGTGGGGCTGTCTGTGTCATTTCCCCCTTCCGTCTCCTGCCACGTGTTGTCAGTCCCATCTCTGTAATGTCGTCCCCATCAGGCTCCGTCTGTCCTTTCCTGTCACCTGCATGAACTCCACTCCCGATCCGGGCCCTCTTGCCTCCTGGTTGTGCTGTCTGAGCATTCTGCTACTGCCCAGCCCTTCCCATCTACTCTTCCTGGCATGGGGCAAGTCTTCCAAGTTCACAATCGTGCTCAGACCCAGACACTTCTGGGACTGTAGACCTTCCATGGCATTCCCTCCAGAGCAGGGATGTCCCTGCTCCCTAGGCTGCATGCAGGGCTGTCTTCCAAAGTTTAGCCTGCTTTCATCCCATGGCAGCTTACCTCCTGTGTCTTCTCCAGGGCTGCCCTTTGCAGAGGAGGGCTTTCCCCACTGCAACCCCTTTCTTTTCTGCTGCCTCCTCTCACTACCTTCACGTGCTTCTCCTCCCTGGCGTTTGAGAACCCATGTCTTGAATTCCAGTGACTCTCTCCCCTGAGGCCTTCCATCAGCAGGACACCATCACTCCCTCCTCTGAATCCTCAGGGTACTTTGCCTGCCCTTTTCACGGTCTGCCCTATTAATTACGGTAGAGGGTTAGCGGTTGGCCCAGAACCACCCACCTTGTGAACTGTGGAAGTAGGATGTAAATCTCGACTTTGTTGGCTTCAAAGACTGTGCTGTGAGCAAATACCAATGACCTCCATCCTATTGATTTTGGACTTCTCCATCTCCCCCCTCCTCCTTCTCCATCCCCCTTGGCACTTCGCCATTGTGCATAATAGGTTCCTTATAAGTATTCCTAGAATGTGCAGCACTGTGCTTCTTTACAAAGAAGTTATTTTTTTAAGGGGCTGTCCAATTAACTCTTGTTTAAGGGATAAACAAACCATGAAAAAATGCAATAGTACATAACTTCTGTGTTCTACATCTTTTTGTATGTGGCCTTTATAGCCCCACTAAACACAGACATTGATTGGAATCATTGTACCCAAATCTCCTTTCTCATCATTTCATTGGACCTTTTTCTGATCTTGTCTTCCTCAAATTGACAGTATTTACATCTGTGTCACCAATTTTGAACCTAATTATATACTATTTCATGTTATTTCTTAAATGATTTCTTCAGTTTTATGCATTTCCATAATGCCAGTTGTCCAATGGTGTCAGCTCCATGCATTTTGATGACTGAAAAAAAAAAAAAAAGAAAGAATGAAAATCCCTTCTTAGTATGATAATAAATGAGTGTTTTAAAAGACACTATTTGAGGGGCGCCTGGGTGGCTCAGTGGGTTAAGCCTCTGCCTTCAACTCAGGTCATGATGGGGGGTGGGGTCCTGGGATCGAGCCCCACATCGGGCTCCCTGCTCTGTGGGAAGCCTGCTTCTCCCTCTCCCTCTGCCCCTTCCCCCTGCTCACGGGCATGTGCGTGCATTCTGTCTCTCAAATAAACAAAATCTTAAAAAAAAAGAAAAAGACACTATTTGAATCACTTGGAATTATTTGTCTTTGTTTTCGTACTGCCCATCTAGCTATTTGATAAGCCAGCATTCCAGTCTTAACCCATCTGTGGATCTTTCCTTTATTATCACTATAACCAGATGCCCATCAGTTTAAAACTTGTTTAGGCTAAAAAACAACTGTGCATTGCTATATTTAAAAAATTATCTTGCTGGTGGTGGGGGAGTTGGGGAAAACAATCATGTTTTAAGCCATAATGTAAATAGAACAGTTTTTGTGTCCTTGGCATTTGCTAGAAGCAAAAGCTTAAGTGAAATCAAACACTGAGAGAATTATAAAGAGATAAGGAGACAAGTTTAATAAAGATTTTTTTTTTTTTCAGATACAGCATCCTTTTGACTTCCTCCTGTCATTAAATTCTGCATGTGTTTGGTTGAAAGTAAAATTTAAATGGCTTTATGATTTTAAAGAAATGCCAAATTATGTAAAAAGATGATATTGTTACTCTAACTTGAATTTTAAAAAGGGGTAGGGAGAGGAGAGGGAGAGTGGGTCTCTAGAAATTAGGTTTTTTAAAAATCCAATGCTACTTAAGGCATTTCAATACCTTTACCAAGTGCTCAACTTGTGAGGGAGAAAAGGTAGAAATTCTGATGACAGTTTTTTGTTTGTTTGTTTGTTTTTTAAGGAGCTGGAAAGATGTCTCTCCACCTGCCCAGAGTGACAGTGTGACTGTCTGAGAACATCTAAGTGAACAACTAGAATGAAGAGCCTAATATTGACCTTTCCCTTTTTCTTCCTCTCTTCCCTCTGCAGGTTACCTATCTGGGTAAAGTCCCCACCACAGGCATGCAGTTTCTGTCAGGCTGCACAGAGAAACCAGTCATCGAGCTTTGGAAGAAGCACACGCTAGCCCGAGAAGATGTCTTTCCAGCCAATGCCCTTCTGGAAATCCGACCATTCCAAGTCTGGCTCCATCACCTCGACCACAAAGGTGAAGCCACGGTCCATATGGATACCTTCCAGGTGGCGCGCATTGCCTACTGCACCGCCGACCACAACGTGAGCCCCAACATCTTCGCCTGGGTTTACAGGGAGATCAACGATGACCTGTCCTACCAGATGGACTGCCATGCTGTAGAGTGTGAGAGCAAGCTCGAGGCCAAGAAGCTGGCCCACGCCATGATGGAGGCCTTCAAGAAGACTTTCCACAGTATGAAGAGTGATGGTCGGATCCATAGGAACAGCTCATCGGAAGAAGTTTCCCAGGAATTGGAATCCGATGATGGCTGAATGAACTTAGGACACTTCAGCAAGGCAGCATTGGTCAAGGAATTCAAGATGATAGATGAATAAGCAATGATTCAAATTTGGGAAGAAAAGACTGCCAAACTATTGGCTGACCAGGCTTTTTAAATTTAGAAGAGCAATTCTAAATCTAAAGAAATGTATTATTAAAGTAATTACATTACATTGAAATCTGCTGCTGCTGTGACTGTGAGGAGGGTGGGCGTGCGGATGGGGAGGAAAGTTCTAGACTGTCTCCCCCCCCCCCATTTCCCCATGCCTCCCTGTAGGAGACCTCCATGCCAGTTATCACCATGCTCAGGCAAATACACTGCATCTGTTATTTGATGGACCATTCCAATTTGCCTTATGAAATCCAACAAGAATGTTAGATACACTTATAGGATCCCTAGTCATGGGGAGGGGATTTGGGGGGGGGTGCAGGTGCGGAGGCCGCAGAGCTAAAGGGACACCTCAGGCTCATCCTGAGAGCCCCTCTCCCTGGCATGTTTCAGATTCTCTCCTCAGTAAGCAAATCAGCACAGCCTTTATTGAGCTTTACAACTAACAACCTGATAGTTGGCAGTTAATTCACAGTTAAAGATAATGCTTTTATTTACATAAATATATCAAGCAGTACCCTCTTATTGTATTCACTTCATCTCTTTTCTTAGAATACTTGCAACTACTAATAGCTGCTTTCCTCATCCTTCCTCATCCACCCTCTTTCCCCTTCCAACCCAGCCAACGTCCCTAAGGGATGGATTCTCAGCATACACTGCGGGACACAAAAAGGGAAGAAAATAACCAAGCAGATGAAATAAACAATCAAAGTAGGAGTGCAAACAACCACCACAACCACAGAAACCTTGGAAAAAGGGAACGAGTTATCAGCAAGTGAGCAAACTCCATGTAGGCTGTCCTTTGATCAATTCTGATTTATGGTAACTTATTTAGTTGATGGTCCTGTCTGATGAATCCTTCACGGCAAGCTTCAGATCTGATTGGGCATCACCAAGGAAGCCTTGCCCCCATCACTCAATATTGTACTCTAATAGGGAATGTGCTTTATACACCTGGCTTGTCTAGAGAAACTACATCCTAAAGGGAAATCTGACCCCGTTATCTTAAAATTGGTGATATCTTAGGGGCAGAGTTGCCGGTTTGTTCACTGTTTCTAATGAGAAATTCTCACTAAGAGGGCCTGAGATGTCTCAATTTCATGGATCTTTAGATATCATCAACACAGAGTCAACACTGAATGAAATTGAAAGTGTTGGTTCAAATACATACATTTAAGGCCAGGAGCAGATGGCTAGTTTTCCGGGTAATGTTGCTCCTTGACTGAAGTCTGTTTTTAATCCCCGTGATGTTAGGGACACTGGGGCACCTTACAGAAGCCTTAAATGAGAGCTCATCCAATCCAGAGAGTAATGGTGTCAGCGTTTTGGTCTGTGTATCTGCGTGTCCGTGTATGCGTTTGTGTGTGTGTACGTGTGCCCCCGTGTATGGGTCCAGTTTTAAGGCATGTAGAATGAGCATGGAGTCGTATTGAGAAGAACTCGCCTCTTGGAGATATTGCTTGCTGTTCTACAACACATGTAAACTATTCTATAGCATAAATGCATTCATTCTTTAATAAAAAATATGTTTGCATTAATAAAGCTGAGGACTTTCATACTTTAAAAGTCTTTCCTTTTTTAAGTAATGAAAACCTGAAGGACAGAATAGATCAAATTGAGTAAAGAGGGAATTCTTTCTAAAAAACATTCCTACTGGGTCATAAATAACCCATTCTTCCTTGATAGTGTTTAAGTAAATCTTGTTTTATTTTCCAATGCCCAATTTATATTTAATTCAGTGAGATGGTATCGTGTCAACCATTGAAATAGTTATTCAGTGTGGTGGACTTATTTCAGAGGAGAGTCTTCCGGAACATTTTGCCAGTGATCACTATTTATAAAATCTTGCGTTTCATCTTGGGAGAACCTGTGCCGAGATCCTGGAAGGTAAACATGGAGTGATTCCTTCTGACAGCACTGGTTAAAAATGTTTCCTGCAGGCCATGATTTCTCAGAATGACCCCATTAATCTAGCAAGGCAGGTGGCCCTGGAGGCCGTGCATCTTGAGCAGTGCCCTTCATGGACTCAGTAATCAACATATAGTCTCCTGAAGTGAAAATATGAGAGCCTACTGAAGAGAGACACTCAGTTAATAATTACCACCCATCTCCTCCCATTCAAATGACATTTTCCCTCATTGACCTTTCCTCAATTTCAATTTCACTACCTTGCCCTTGAATAGGCTTCTAAGAAGGAGGGAAAAAAAAAAACAGAGAGAGAGAGAGAGAGAAAGAGAGAGAAAGAAAGAAGAAGAAAGAAAGAAAGAAAGAACAGACCAAGCCAGCACATATTTCAAAGCAACGCCATTTTCTTTTTATTTTATTTTATTTTATTTATTTATTTGAAAGAGAGAGAATGAGAGAGAGCACATGAGAGGGGAGAGGGTCAGAGGGAGAAGCAGACTCCCTGCCGAGCAGGGAGCCCGACGCGGGACTCGATCCCAGGACTCCAGGATCATGACCTGAGCTGAAGGCAGTCGCTTAACCAACTGAGCCACCCAGGCGCCCGAAAGCAATGCCATTTTCCTCTCACAGTAAAAGTTAAATCCCAAGTTCACATATGAGTATTCATCGCAGAAAGCGTTTGCTGGTATTTTTTTCGGCGTACTGAGTGTGACATGCTAAGTAATTGGCTCTGATAATATTGCCATGAGCTTTTGCTTAAGATGATTAGTAAGAAATTTAAAGATAAATACACAACCACATCTTTCAAATGGCTAATGAAGTCTTTGGGGACAGCCAGTATTAATTCCCCTCAGAGGGGTGATTCAGACTTGCATTTTTTTTTTTAATGCTTTCTTTTCTCCCTTTCTGCACTGTATATTCCATACTGGTGATCACAAAGCACTTTCATGTATGTTAACTCATATGTCTCCCCAGAAGGTTTGGCAGTTACTTTAGAGATAAACTCAGATTCAGAGAGATCACATAACTTGGCTAAGGCAGCACAGCTAGGATGTGTTTGATGGAGACTTTGAACCTTCTGACTTCTGGTCCAGGGCTATTGTTCTGTTTAGGCAAGATCCACCCCTTTGGGATTTTATATTTGCATTCTCCTTAAATCCTCTAGCTTATTTTATTTTATTTTATTTTAGGATTTTATTTATTTATTTGAGAGAGCGAGGGGAGGGGCAGAGGGAGAGGGAGAGAATCTCAAGCAGACTCCGTGCTGAGCATGGAGCCCGATGCGGGGCTCCATCTCACAGCCCTGAGATCATGACCTGAGCCGAAATCAAGAGTCTGACCCATAACTGACTGAGCCATCCAGGCACCCCTCCTCTAGCTTATTTCAAATTAGCATTCTACACCACTATAAATAAACATCCTTTGCTATTTGTTTTCAAGTACTTTTGATAGCAATAGAAAACATTTTAAAAACAGAGGCCCAGGAAGTTTTATTTGAGCACAAATAACATGAGATTTTACTTAAGTATTTTATTGGCTGTGGTCAATGGACAAAACACTCTTTTCACCCCTACAGAACCAAGATACATGGTTTATTTTGTTTTTCTTGGGACATGTTAAAATTCTGAGTCACATCCTTCTGCTACAGGATTCTAGAGCACAGTGTAATTTTCTCTTCAGTCATTCCCTGCATTTTTAATTCTGTCTTTATTTGTATGATTATGTAAGTATATATGTGTGTGTGTGTGTGTATATCATATAAGTATCTGTTTAAGCCTCTGGGGTGTTAAGTGTCATTAAGATGGGGATTTTGTCCCTTTTGTTCACATTTCATCTCTAGTCATAGATTACAGAATTCTTGTTTTACACTTGTTTCTGTTTATTTCTGTTGCTGAAAACAAAAAGGATGGGTATTAGGGGAAAGCATTTTTATTTTTCTGACAATGAGAAGCATATGAATATAACTGATTTTCCCCCAAATTTGTACTTCAGAAAACATTTTTCCTTTGTCCTCTCTTTTGCCTTTTCCCACTTTTTTTCCCTCTTCCCCTCCATCCTTTTTGACTTTAATGTTTATTTACACGACACCACTCCAGACTTTCTCTGATTTGAGCAGGAAGAGCATATGTGCTCTGAATCTGTGATCATGTTTTAGTTCATGATCCATTGATGCAAAATTTGACAGTATTGTCAAACACTTCAGATTATCCTAGATTGCTCTTAGTTGTTATTTTTCAGTCAGATGGGACACGATGACAATTTAATTTGTCATAGCTTACCATTTCTTAAGCATTCCAAAAATGTGCGATATATCGTCTCATCTCCTTGTTTTACCCTAAACTGAACTGGGGTGAAGGTGAAGGTTCCCTTAATTGCCAAATTCTGATTGATCTTCAAGAAACTTTCTTTTAGACACCAAGATTTGGCTTTTAGAGTAATTTTATGGGACACATTTGTTCAACTTAAGAACTCTGGCTGCTTCTTTTGAAGAGGTACCAGCTGATAATAGTTACCAGAAGAGAACTATGTATGGTACATAAACCCCAAGCTTAGAAAGAAAAACAACTGCATGCATAAGAGCAAATTGCTAAAAGGAAGAAAAATCTAATCCATCTTATATTGGACATTTACAAATAAACTACGATATTTTTTTTTTAAATGAACCTAAGACATAGTCTTGCACACTTGACCAAAGTTGACATTCACAAAGAGATTTGGGGAGAATGTTTCTTTTGGAATGTCCTAGTAAGATTATTTTGGGTTTTGCTTCGGCACACAAAATTGGTTATTTAAAAATAATCTGAATAGTTTGTGCTTCGGAGACCTATGACTTCCATTTAAAAACATTTTTAAGTTCCCACTAAGATTTCAATAGCTTAGCTTAGAGGCTACTCTAAGAAGGTACTGAGGTGATCTGAAAATGGAATTACTGAAGCATTACACATTTTTAAGCCCTTCATAATAAATTACCAATAATTATCAATACTTTTATGTCTATAGACATCTAACATTTTCTTTTTTTTAAAGATTTTCTTTATTTATTTGAGAGAGAGAGAGCACATGAGAGGCGGGAGGGTCAGAGGGAGAAGCAGACTCCCTGCTGAGCAGGGAGCCCGATGTGGGACTCCATCCTGGGACTCCAGGATCATGACCTGAGCCGAAGGCAGTCGCTTAACCAACTGAGCCACCCAGGCACCCAGCAATTATTTTCTTAATAAAAAAATGTCCCAGCCCTTTATCTAAACATACATATTAGACCAAGGTTGAGCCATTTAAAAATATTATGAAATCTGTAAAATAAAACATGATGCTGGGTAGGACCTACTTGATTTCAAACCTGTCATTACGTGGGGCTGGATGCCATTCCTGAACATTTTTTGTTCTTTGGGGGCAAAGCCTAAGAGAAACATTTAAGGAAACACCCACTTGCAAGAAAGAGCCAAGAAATGACTCCATCTCAAGGTCACTTTTTAGTGTATATTTGGGATCAACCAGGACCAAGACTGATCACAGATATGAACTAGAGCTTCTGATTCCATTTTTACACAGGAAACAAAATCTAATGATAAATGCTATGTCCATAACTGGATTATCACCATGCTGACGCTATTATGGGTATGAGCAGATTTTAACTGGGGGGCTTAGGATGGAATTAGACCTTTAATTTTAGTCTTTTGCCAAATTCTTATTGTCTTTCTCCATTTTAATTGCAACAGCTTTTCCTAGAATTTAGTACTACACTTTTAGAAACTAGTACAGTAAAACCTCATTAATTTAGATAAAACTAATTAGGAGTTGGTGGTTTGGGGCTTGAAAAGCTCAAGTTTTATGCTTATTTTTAATAAGCAAAATAAATAGGATGAATAACGTTGTCATTGGAAGTGTTTGCCTGCTTGGGAAAAACTGCTTCCACATATTACAATAACAATTTATTAGACATGGTGTAATTTCAGCATAAGTAGAAGCTGGTACAGCTGGAATTGAGGCTTGATGTGCTGGTTTAAAGCCATTATTCTTTATTTATTAAAGTGTGTTCTCCACTAAGCAACAGATGGTTAATGCAATTCTAGGACTCAGATTCCTTGGAAGTAATAAAAATTCCTCTTCTACTCATCATTTATATACATCTTTACCTTCAGTTAGTATAACTCTTTAATCTTATTAGCATAACTCCCTCAAAAACTAAACTCTTCCTGTTTCTCATAGAAACATTGCTATTAAAATAATTGAAATGGAAATTATTTTCTGATCACCAAGCTTTAATAGTTTTCTCTTCGCTACTTGTTTTTTTCTTACATTACTAAGACACTAAATTATTGTGGATCACCTTACAAAGCTCAGTAACTCATCAAGATTATATAACAAGTCAGTTATGACCAATTATGTGTAGTGGCCTGGTTTGTACTTAAAATTTAACATTTTACTTTTCAGATCTGTGAAAGCAACAAACAATGCCTAAGCAATGCATTAGAAGAGAAATAATTAAGATTAGAGCAGAGATCAGTGAATTAGAAACCAGAAACACCGTAGATCAGATCAATGAAACTGGAAGCTGGTTCTTTGAAAGAATTAATAAGATCAATAAACCACTGGCCAGACTTATCCAAAAGAAAAGAGAAAGGACCCAAATTAATAAAATTATGAATGAAAAGGGAGAGATCACGACTAACACCAAGGAAATAGAAACAATTATTAGAAATTATTATCAACAACTATATGCCAATAAATTGAGCAACTTGGATGAAATGGATGCCTTCCGGGAAACCTGTAAACTCCCAAGACTGAAACAGGAAGAAATTGACAACCTGAATAGGCCAATAACCAGTAATGAAATTGAAGCAGAATCAAAAATCTCCCAAAAAACAGAGTCCAGGGCCTGATGGATTCCCTGGGGAATTCTACCAAACATTCAAAGAAGAAATAATACCTATTCTCCTGAAGCTGTTTCAGAAAGTAGAAACAGAAGGAAAGCTTCCAGACTCATTCTATGAGGCCAGCATTACCTTAGTCCCCAAACCAGGCAAAGACACCATCAAAAAGGAGAATTTCAGACCGATATCCCTGATGAATATGTTAATGTTTTTATGATTTGCAATGTTCCACTACTAATGTGATCACCATGTTAGCTCCGCATGGATGGGGTATGAGGTTTGGAGGGTCTCTGCACACAGAATGGAGTTTGTGCCCTGCGCAAGAGGACATGATAGAGAGACCAAGTGGGCAGCACCGGATCCAGCCCATGCTCTTTCAAAGGAAGAGGCACCTTTTTGCAATCCATCAGCCAAGAAGAATTTGCCTTTGCATAATGATTGTCCCAGAAGGTAGATAATTTTTCTATCAGGGTAGAAACTTCTTTCACAAATAAATAGCATCTTAAAATAGCAGTCCTGAGTTATACCCACGTCCTTATTCTCAATGTATTTTTTTCAGACACGTGAAATAGCAAACACTGGACACTTTTCACTATACCACATGTTTCATAAACCAAAAGAGGGCATGTGAGACCTACCAGTGATCTTCTAGAAGTAGCTCTTGATATCATATTTTGGAGAAGAGCCCTCTTATCTAAAGTTGCCTAACATTTAGGCTCAGAATTGCAACAGGTGTGAGCTTTGAGTCATCACATTCCAAGTGCTATTCTATGAGAAATTGTATTTTAAAGAATCAGAATCATTGTTTCTTTAGAGTCATTTCTTTTCTATGACTCTTGAAGGAAAAGAGTGAGATATCCCACATATTACAGCCTAAGAATGGAAGAAAGATTCATTCTGGGTGACTCTAGGGATGCCAGAAAGCCTCAGAACCTGAAGGTAAAACTTGCCCCCTTTGCTCGTTCCCAGGAACAAACCTCTGAGAAGTTGTATTTATTTTTTCTGCTATTTCAATTCAGCCACTGACCCAAGCCTTTCCTATGGCCGGAAGTGTCAAAGAACAGCGACTCCCAAAGAAGCGGGGAAGGAGCCCTGCGTCATCCACAATTTGGTTTCAGTCAGACCAGCTTTGTGCCCTCAGATTTCTTCAGGACTTGTGACACTTGTCTTTTGTCTGCAAAGGGTTCCTGAAAGCCCTCAAAGGCCATAGTAACAGGAAGTTCTCTGGATTACTCTTCTATTTCTGGGCAAGGAAAGAGAATGGCTTCTTAGCTGAACACAGAACCTCCAGCCCCACCATTCTTCACACCCCAAGCTCTTATGTTCTAAAACTCAAATTTGATTATGCCAGAGTTTTACTTACAATCTTTCCATGGTCTCTTCATTGTCTGCGAGAAAACTAGTTACTGTCCCTCCTCCCTCCCTCCACTCCTTCCTTAATTTTATATGTTGGTGTGATAAGCTCCTTCTCAACCTGGCTCTCACCTGCTATTCCAGCCTCAGGTTTGACCCCTTCTCTGTGTTGTGCTGGGCAAATAACTTAACATCTTGGGCAAAGAATTTAACAACTCAGTTTCCTCATCTATAAAGTGAGAATAATAGGTGTCTGACTGATAGAACTGCAATGAAAAGTTAACGAGTGAATATAAATGAAGTACTTAGTCCAAATCTGGCCTCTCACCAGTGTTCAGCTTATGCTGCTCTTTGGGGGTTTTCATTTTCACTTAATTTTTGCTTCTCACTCCTTCACAGGAACCTGTTAAGACAGTCTACAGGGTTCCTTGTAATGCCACAAAAGGGCTGGACTCTGGGCTTTGGAATGCCCTTATCCTATGTCAAATCCTCCCTTCTTTGTGGATGTAGCTCCTTCTTCCAAGCTCCTACAGACTTGTGAAAAACCACTATGGCCTTGACACAAGGCGATTATTTGCTTCTATGTCTTCCTTACCCCTGATCTGAGAGCTTCTGGAGCAATGCTGTCCCATAGATCTATACTGCTGGCTACATGTGTAATTTAACATTTTCTAGCGGTCAAATTAAAAAAATTAAAAGAAAGAGGAGAAATTAATTTTAATAATATACTTTAACCGAAATATTTAAACTATTATCATTGCAACACATAACTACTATAAAATGCATGAATGAGATATTTCACACTCTTGCAATACAGTCTTCGATATCTGGTATATATTTTATAGACTACAGCATGTCAAGTGCTCAATAGCCACATCTGACTGGTGCTGCTGTATGTCACTATGCAGTCCCAGAGGGTGGGCACTGTGGCCTGATCCTCTGTGCACCCACAGAGTCCATCTCAGTGACAGACACATCCAGAAATGCTTATTTAATGAATAAAATGGTGAACTTGATTCCAACTCCATCAGGTATGTGGGTATATGAGTTTTCTAGGGCTGCTATAACGAACTGGGTGGGTTAAACAACTGTGACTTCACAGCTTGGAAGCTAGGAGGCCAAGATCAAGGTGTTGGCAGGTTTGGTTCCTCCTGAGGCTATGAGCGGAGATCTGTTCTGTGCTCTCTGGTGGTTTCCTGACCATCTTTGGCATTCCTTGGCTTCTGCGCCACCACCTTGCTCTCTGTCTTTATGTTCACATGACTTTCTCCTGTGTGTGTGTGTGTATGTGTGTGTGTGTGTGTCTCCAAATTTCCCCCTTTTATGAGGACATCAGTCATATTGCTTTAGGATTTCATTTTAACTAATTTTACCTGCAATGACTCTATTTCCAAATAAGGTCACATTCTGAGATCCGGGGAGTAAGACTTCAACATACGAATTTGAGTGGAGGACACAATTCAACTGAAAACCATAAGGCACCAGAAAGCAGGTGGTAACACTGAGTCAGGCTTCAGAGCTCATGGCTTGGAGGCTTCACTGCTGATGGTTCAACTCCAAATTCAACACTTTTTCTGCTCTTGCCCCTGTGGGAAGCCCTCCTTTTCTGGGTTTGGTTTCTCTTGGCCAGCCAGGATTATGGTTGGGTTATCAAGGACATAGCAGGCAGTCTTTTGAAGTATATTTTCATTTAAATTTTTTGAATTTCCTTGTGAAATAAAGTTAGCATGGTTCTTAAATACATAAGCATTTCAAGGAGATGAAATTCCCTGAACTCAGCACTTTCCCATCTCCCATTATTATGTCCTGTCTGGTAATCACTGGCTTCGGTTTTGTGCTGAGGGAAATGAGGTTGTGAGGGAAAGGCAGCTTGAGAACTAAAATAAATAAATAAATAAGGAAGTTTGAAGCAGGCAGAATGGCTCTTCCTGTATGTGACAACATTAGGCAACTCTTAGGCCAAGTTTTCCAGGCTGGGACAACCTTGTGCTAAGCCAATGCCCACAATTCCCCCATGGAGCCCTTTGTGCCTTTCATTGGGAATTGGTGTCTTCCAGGCATCTCAATATGATCCAACCCAAATCCCCACATCACAAAAAGAAGAAGCCTTTGAAAGCCAGGATTTCGGATTTGCCAGTAACACAAGGATTGTGGTGCTTTTCCGCATCTGCAGTTCCAGGTCCTGTGGCTGTGTCTCATGTTGTCTTGTAAGCATGTGCTCTGCACCACACTGAAGAATCAGATCCCTCTGCCTCACTGTGGAAGAACAGCATTCCCCAGCATTTAAAAAGCAGCTTCAGTGTTGCTCTGTTAAGATAAGCCCATAGCAGAACTTGACTGGCCAGCAGATAAAAGAGAATTTATTACTAAAAATTATTTTCCAGTTCTTTCTTTTAAAGGTCAGACATTGTTCCATTATGATTAAAGGTGCCTTTTTATAAATTGTCTTTTTCTCCACAATGGGCTACCATCAGAGAACTCAGGACATGTTTTCTTTCTCCTTTTCCTGAAAAACTAATGAACTTTGCAATTCTTCTCAACTTTATGGTTTGTTATTGTAAAAGTTTCTCTTTGTTTTTAGGCAAATTCAAATGAAACTATAATATAGTCTTTATTGGTAGCTGTTGGAGAAGATACTTAAGCATTAGGATATGGGATTTGAAGTAATAGGTTCTAGCCTTTCCTTCAGAGTATCCTAGAAAAGGAACTCAGGAAAGCATGTTTGCAGGCTCTTCCTGAATATATTTCTGGAGAGATGGTTAGGTGCAAGATTAACAAGTTATTTCATTCATGCTAAACACTGTCCATTGGCTGTTCCATGGACTCCACCAAAGACATGGGCTAAGGATGGTAAAGAGAGAAGAAAGCTCTGAAGGAACCAAAATAATAGGAACTAATACTTTTCAGCATATATGAGGTACAAGACACTTTAAATACATCAACTTATTTCAGATTTAATCTTCACAGAACCCTATGTAGTCAGAATTATTATCCCCTCATTATGGATGAAAAGTTGATTTTGGAAAAGCTTAAAGAAGTTGGCTGAATCCCATAATCACTTAAGAAGCAAAGCTAGGATTTGACCTCAGGACCCACTAATCCCAAAGCCTACGATTTACCTACATGCTCCAGGGACATTCCCGAGTCACTCCGTCCCTGCAACAGCCCAACCATCTGACTTTTGGGACTCCCAAGTTGGGCCCCCAAATTTTCCAATGGATCAGATTACCTCATTCTCAGGTCCAGCTCAGTCTTGAGAACCTAGTGCCTCTGTCTGGGAGCTATGGATTGGCCAGCCTTTAGTGACTTTTCAGAGCCTTGCTTTCAACATTTGTGCTCTCAGTGAGCCCTGGGGATGGTTCTTCCCCAGAGGGGCTCATTTTCATGAAACTAAAATGCTTAACTTCCCCTGGATGATTTCAGTGGCTCTTTTTGATCCCTGCTCTGGTATCTAAATGTATTTCCCTGGCCCAGCAGAAAATAAATTTCAGTCCTCCTTTCCTTCCATGCACATCAGGAATCCAAATCTTGAGCCTGAATCATGTGAGATTTAAATGAGATAAAAATAGAAATGAACATTTATTGTTTACCATGTATCTGGATTTAAGATTTTTACTGTCATTTTCTAATTGTATGTTTCACAAAATGCAGAGGGAACTATTATTCTGCCTATTTTACAGTTGAAGGAAGTTAAGTTTAGAGAAGTATTTGCTAAATGTCACCATCCTGGAGAGGCAGTCTGACTCCTGAGTCTGCATGTCTTATCCAGCCTTTCAGGTGGGTAGAGGCTCTTGACCCAGTGCCTGGCACAGGGCCTGCTCACTTCAGATAAGCCACAGAGATGGTCCTGCAGCCTGGCTGTCTCTTAAACCAGTCCTATCAGACCAGCACCTGTCTTCTCGGTAAAATAAATATACCTTGGAGCGCTTCAAAGCTTTTATTCTGCAGGGACAGAAGATTGAGAAGAAAGATCTACCAGTGTCTTGGGCATTGTTTGCTTATTTTAATACCACATTAGAATTTTTTTCAGATGAAAATATTGAGACTTAGATTAAATGATTTCTCCCACTTTCCACAAAGCTAGACTAAGACTCAAGGTGCTCTTCTTATTCTTAGTACGAAGGGTATCTTCTATAACATGGCAGAGATGATCTCTAAGTTATTGACCTTATATGTATCTAATGTACACCATCATTTTTATTCTTCCTTAAAATGCTTCATTTCTCATCTGGAAAGTTCGATAGTAGAAATGCAGAATCCATTGTGAACCAAGGACTCTAGTGTCTAGTGTGACTATCCAAATAAGTAGAATATACAAAAAGAAAAAAAAAAGTACTGAAATTGTACTGAGCATAGTTGGATCTTAACAATTGGGTGTTTGTTTCCCAGAATCTTTTATGATTATAAATGTATCATTTCATGCACTCCCATTTAATCAAACATACCATTTACTCCAATGAACCTTGAAGGGTATAACACTAATTTTCATGACTTTACTAAAAATGGAGGCCATTTTATCATAATTATTGTTCAGTTTTTAACACCCTATAATTTTCAAGAACTATTATGTCTATCTGCTATCAGCATTTTTGTACAAATAAGCCTGAGAATACACTGCTGTTCTTTAGTATTATCTCTTCATTACTTTATCTTTGATTTCCCAATTTCAAAAGAGGATGTTGATATTCACAACCAGATTGTTATTTCCAGGGGAGATATCACAGCTTGGGCTTTATTTAGTGGCATTCCCCCTATAACTTCAATTTATAATCTAAGAAGACATGTTTATAATAGAGAAGAAAGGAAGTAGTCATCTCGATATATCACCGTGTCAGGAGCAACTTTCTCATGTTGATGTAATTAGGGAGTGATTTTTTTCCTTCCAAGATTTTCTTCATGTTTGCTAATGAACATGTAATGTCTTCCATATATATTTATATATGAATATATATGTATATATGACTCACTTAAGAATTACTTCTGTAGCTCTTTAATTCTTTAATTTTTGGAAAGAGAAAAATAAACACAGTGTTTGTTTCACTGGTGAAAATTCTTCCCAGAAGACACAATATGGTCTGAGATACCCATGAACAGCAGGTAATACACAAAGTCATTTCTACTGGAAAATGTGCCTTCTGGAAAAAAAAAAAAATTTGTGGAAATGCATGTTAGTGTGATTGTGTTATTCTAGGTTAATGATGATGGTAACTGCATTATCAAAGTAGTTTTATAGTATGAAATGCAAGAGCATTTGGAAAGAACCATCATGGATAGCCTTTGGTGAAAGTTTCTGGTAACTTCTTCGTGCATTTCAAAGTAAGAGATTGAACCAAGACCACTGTAGCTATTTCCATGTGCTGGATAAAGTGCAGGAAGAGGGGCAGAGGGAGGCTTGAGCATCAATATAACTGAGAAAACTGTTTCTTAGAGTTATCTTTAAATAAACCCACGATGAGCTGACTCAGAGTCCTGTTGTGCTCTATACCTCAGTGTGCTGGTCACCTTCTAGTTCCTCATATACTCACACCAGTGGCCTTTGCATATGCTGTTCCCTCTGCCTAGAGCAGTGCCAGCTCCCCATCCTCAGTCCTCCAGTCCTAAACCCATCCTCTGTGACACAGATAGTACTTCTTTACCTTTCAAGGAGTGACCAGAAGTCGTGCACTGCACACTACTTGCCTAGCACTGTGTGTATTTTCTTCCAAGAGCTTATCCTGGTTGTACTTGTGCTTTCCTTGGTGTGACTCTGTGAGTAATGGCTGTCTATTCTCTCCAAATCGTAAGTTCCTTAAGTGTTTACCACAATGCCTGCCACTTAAATGGGACGCAGAAATAATTTCTGAATGAATTAATGACTTGGCCTCAGAGTAGTGAGGACTGTGGTGTTGGACCACCTTCCTGAGGTTCACCACTCATTTCACTAGGCAGCAGTGGTTTGGCTGGGGGGCAGCATCTTTGCTGGCTGCTTTCAAGCCTGGTCAGCGATTGGGGAGCAGTGGTTTCATCTGTTGAAACTATCTGTGTTGTGTGGGGATCAAAGTCTGGTGGATTAGAAGAACTGATTCCTTAATCAACAGAGTCAGAATGACTTCAAAGGGATTTCTTCATGGGAAGGACTGGGCAGGAGTACAGAGGAGGGTCAGAGCCCTAGATGTAGGAAATGTTAAATCTTCTGTTCTGACTTTTGAAGCTCTATTTCTACCACATTGTAAATGTTTCCAGTTTAGTTACAGGCATGAGCCCAAAGAGATTTGTAATGACTAGAATCACAAGTTGCTAGAAATGTAAGAAGCCTTGGAAGACTATTTGACACTATTTTTCCCCCCAGATGGAGACCTAGAGAAGTCCAGGGACTTGCCCATGACCCACAGGGCGAGTGACAGGGTTAGGTCTGGGAATCCAGTGTTCTTTCCATAGGCTAGACTCCTGTTTCTTATAATGGTAAGTCTGCTGCTTCAATGCCTCTGGACCCTCACTGATGCGTCCTGTCACCTAGAAGAAGGGTGATCTGGGCAACCCATTTAATCCTTTGGGATCTCAGGCTTTGATTTTCCACATGTAAAACAATGGGCCGTGCTCCAGAATGTTTAAAGTACCATGAATTGCAGAACATTTTTTATCCTACACCAACCCTCTGCTCTTCCCAAACTGTGGGACTCCCTGGACATCATTTCTAAACCTAAGCCATACACTTCACTGTGTGACATGGAAGCTCAACATTAATACTAAGTTGCATTTGTATAGCACTAACAATATGCTAGATACAGTTCTGTGTCTGTATAGTAACTAATTTACTCTTTGCTGTGACCTTAGGGGGAACACTATTACTTATTTACTTCTGTTTAAGGATGGGGAGAGTGACACCCAGGGAAGTTACATGTCAGATCCAAAGATCACAGATCCTAAGTGGCAGGGCTAGGATTGGAACCCAGGTAGTCTGGCTCCAGAGTTCATGCTGAGTTGGTGTAGAGACAACTGTCTATACAAAGTGAAATTCATTTTTTGTATTTATTTATATATTACTCTTTTTCCAAAAAGTTTTAAAGTGTCTTACAGTGTCTATATCACATATAAAATATGTGAATAAATAAGGGAAAGGAGAACTGATGGGTAAGTCAATACCAAAAAAATCTTTTGAACACTTTACTAAATGTGGGCTTAATATTTGGATCGAGTGTGCTAGCGGTAAATGTAAAAAAAAAAAAAAAAAAAAGGAATCACTTGGAAACCTCCATCCATCTGAGATACGATTTAGAGAAACTATTTTTAAGAACCTCCATTGAGTTGTAGGAGTTTCTCATGTATTTTAGAGACTAACCCCTTTTTAGATATATGGTTTACACATTTTTTTCCCATCCTGTAGGTTGCCTTTTCATACTGCTGATTGCTCGTTTGCTGTACGTGCACTTGTTTATTTTTGTTTTTGTTGCCTGTGCTTTGAGTTTTGTATCCATGAAATCATTGCCAAGACCAATATTATGAAGCTTTTCCTCTATGTTTTCTTCTAGGAGTTTTACATTTTCGGTTCTTCCATTTAAGTCTTTAATCTGCTTGGAGTTGTTTGTTGTGTAGGGTGTAAGAGAAGGGTTTAATTTCATCCTTTTGTATGTTGATATAGAGTTTAACCAACACCATTTGTTGAAGAGACTACCTCATTCTGTATTCTGGGCACATTTGTTGAAGACTATTTCCTCTCCTGACCCACTCTCCAGCCAATGAAGTATTGTATCCTTCTGGCTCCTTTGCCCTCTGGCACCATCTGGTTTCAACTAATGGGCAACACTGGCCAGAGATTGGAGGGCTGGAGGGCGGGGTGTCAGTGTGTTAATACCTCCCAATTTTTCTGTGCTGGGTCAGCCTGAGCCAAAATAATAAGAAAAAAATTTCCCATGCTCTTTGTTTTTAGTACTATTATTTTTTATACATAAACCTTCCTTGTATTAGATGTCATTTTGGGGGTAGTTTACAAGGTAGGGTCTATTTTAATTTTTTTCTGTATGACTACTGTTTGATCTGCCACTCTAAATTCAGTTCTTTCCTACTGATTTAAAATGTTATCAGATGGGGGTGCCTGGGTGGTATAGTTGGTTAAGCATCTGCCTTCGACTTAGGTCATGATCCTGGGGATCCTGGGATTGGGTCCTGGGATAGAACCCTGAGTAGTGCTCCCTGCTCAGTGGGGAGTCTGCTTCTCTTTCTCACTCTGCCCCTCTTCCGGCTTTTGCTCTCTCTCTCAAATAAATAAATAAAATCTTTAAAAAAAATAAATAAAATGCTATCAGATATACAATATATCAGCTTGTTTGATTTCTTTTGTTTTTGTATTGTTGTATATTTTTTGTGATGAGGTTTTTTTTTTCTGTCGGCTGCCTTATTAAATGTAATATTATCTAGTATGCTTAATTCTCTATTTTGTCACACATAATTTATTTATTCCTTATTTTGAATAATAATGAAATTTGTCAATATTTAGTTCTTCCTACTCTCTCCTCCCCTTCACCACCAATTTTAATTGAATATTATTTTTCCATGTGTTTGCCTTCATATCTTTAAATCTATACTTTTATTTCTATTACTTGACTTATCGGTTTTAAATACTCTTTTTTGACCAAGCTGTAAAACAATTGGAAAGCAGTGTATTCATATAATCTTCAACCCCTTCTCTCCAACTTCCTTTCTTGGCTTTTTTATAATTATTTCAATGCTGTATTGTTGAGGCTTATTATCTGTAAAGATTGTTCTAGACCCATAATTTGTCTTTGGCAAAGTCCTCTTGTTCAGTCTATTTAAAGCTCACCTTGAATCCTTTTCCCTTCAAATCATTTTTCGCCTGTTTTTTTTTTTTTTCAATCAAGGAAAAAAATTAAAGAACTAATGAGAATTTTACTCTCTGAGTTCTTACATGTGCAGAATTCCTGTTACCTTAACTCTTGAAGGGCAGAATGTCTTGTTATAAAACTTGTGTTTAATGCTTTCTTGCCTTGAGTATTTTGCAGAGTACTCATCTGCCTTCTTGTACTGATTATCTTCTAGATATGATGTGGAATGATAAGATGCAACAAGGCCAACCAGATTTCCTCTCTTATGGTGATTTTGTATTTTCTTGGCTGCCTAAATGTTTATTTATTGCAAAGATAAGTAATTTGTCCTCAATACCCTTAGATTCAATGTTGGCTTTCTATTTCAGTGTTTACTTGGGCAGAGTGTATGCCTTCAATCTGTAGCAATGTATTTTCTATGATTTGGGGAAAATTTTCTTTAAATATATCTTAAAATTGTTTTTCTCTTTTATCGTAATGATTTTCCTTGGGGGTATCAATTAAACTTTTTAAACTTTGTATCCATTTTAATTTTGTTTGCTTGTTTTTTCTCAGTTCTTTGTTCTCCAGGCTTTATTTTACTTTTCTTAATGTTGCTCTAGAAAGGACTTCTTTCTAGGATTAGTCTTGTTCTTTTGCCTCTTTTTCTTGAGGTTTGAATAATCATTTTTTGGTCTTCCTATATTTTCCCTAAACTTTTTAACCTCAGCTTTGAGATCTTGTTTTATAGAGGCCATAGCTTATGTTTTTCTCTTTTTTTAAGTTTATGACAATGTGTTTGGTTATAGTTTTGATCTGCTGCTTGGCAACATAATTCTGGTGAATCTATATTCATCTGCCATTTTTTTCTGTTACTTTTTGTCTTAGTCAGCTCAAGCTGCCATAACAAAATTTGATAGACTGGGAAGTCTTAAACAACCGAAATTGATTTTCTCATAGTTCTGGAGGCTGAGGTCAGGGTGCTGGGATGGTGAGGTTCTGGTGAGAGCTATCTTCATGGCTTATAGATAACCATATCCTCACTGTGTCCTCACATTGGAGAGAATGAGAGAGAGAGAGAGAGAGTGCTCTGGTATCTCTTCTTATAAGGGCACTAATCCCACCATGAGGGCTCCACCATCATGACCTCATCTAAACCTAATTACCTCCCAAAGGTCGCATCTTCAGATATCATCACACTGGGGACAAGGGCCTCAACATATGAATTTAGGGTTGGGGGCACACATTCAGTCCATAACACTTTCTTTCTTTTCTTCTGTAATACCTTCATAAATATACTGTGTCTGTTCATTTTTTAACTTTATGGAGAGTCTAATGAGTTTCAGTGTTTCTCATAGTGTGGTTTGTAAAATCTTGGTCATCCCTGAAAACGTTTTTAGGGGGTCTGCAGGGTCAAAACTATTTTGATCACAACCCTAAAGTCTTACTTGCTTTTTCATTATTTTGACATTTTTACCAATTGTGCGAAAGCAGTGGTGGCTGAAACTACTCATGCCTGAGCATGAATCAAGGCAGTAACACTGAAATGTACTGGTGATCATTGTAGTTTTCACTGGTATAAAATCACAGTTTAAGAAAATTTCCAGTTTTAGTTTTCTGTAAGAAAGTTGTTAATAAAGCAGAAATCATTGTTAATTTTATAAAACCTTGTCTCTTGAGTACATGTCTTTATAATATTCTGCACAATGAAATGGGAATTACACATAGAGCACTTCCACTAAATACAAAAGTATGATGAGCTCCTTGTTCCTGGAACACCATCTTCATATGAAAGAATAAATGACAGAAAACCCAAGCTTATTCAGAATTGAGTGTTTGGCAGATATTTTCTCAAAAATGAATCAAATGAGTCTGTCACATCAAGGAAGATGAGTGGCAATATTTATTGCCAATGAAAAATATCAAACTTTTGAGCAAAAATTAGAATTTTGGAAAAACTTCATTTGCCATTCTGAGCTTGACAACTTTCCAACACTTACGACTTTTCTGATGAGTTCAGTAGTGATGTTAACAGTATGATTTCTCAATATTTCACAATAAAATGTGTCAACATTTAAAAGATCTTCATTACTCAGTGAATCAAATGACTAATGTATGTGATGTTGCAAAATTATGCATGGGTAAAAGATTCATTCAAAGTGTGAGTTAGATCAATGGCTTTTAATGTAATAGAGTAAGAAAAGTTCATTGTTATGGTTTCATATTCCACATTGTAAGTGTCCTTTAAGAAAGTACAACATTTCAAAATTTTTAATATTAAAGAAGAATATCCACAATTATTTGAAAAGGCTTATAATAAAATTCTGCTCCTTTTCCAACTACATATTGTGTAAGGCCAGATTGTCTTCATATATATCAACTAAAACAACATATCTCAACAGATAAAATACAAAAGCAGATATTAGAATACAGGTTTTTTCTTATTAAGTCAGACATTAAAGATTTTAAAAATGTAAAGCAGTGACACTCTTGTCACTAATTATTATTCTTATTTTTTGGTTTGGAAAATATATTTCATTAAAAACTTCTTATTCATATTAAAATTTAATGGGTTTATTATTGTTAATTTTAAATGAATTCTAATGTTAGAAAATCTCTTGGTTTTTATTTCTAAAATGGTAAATATTAACAGATAATTGCCCACAAAAACAAAGCTTTTGGGGATCCTCAATAAATTTCAAAATGTGATGAGGTCCTGAGACCAAAAATTTGGAGATCTGCTGGTATAGTGGTTAAGAGCATGGAATCTGGGACCAGATGATCTGGGTCTAAATTCTGACTACCACTGCGTAGTTCCATGACCTTGGGCAATTTATTAACTCCACTGGATTATTTAACCTCCCTGTGCTTCAATTTTCTCATCTGTCAAATGGGGATAATAGGAGAAGTTAACTTACAGGTTTGTTGTGAGGATTAAACATATGTATATTTATGTTGTCTGGCACATAATATGAGTTATATGTGTTACTATGAGATTCATAATACTAAAGATCATATCATCATTACTCAGATTTGGTTGACACTGTTATCTTTTTTGGGGGGGTTTACAGGGGTAGAATTATGTAATTCATCACTTATATATAACACACAGTGCTCATCACAATAAGTCTACTCTTTAGTACCCATCATCCATTTACCCAATCTCCCCACCCACCTCCTCTCTAGCAACCCTCAGTTTGTTCTCTTCACTATACAGTCTCTTTATGGTTTGCCCCCTCTCTTTCTTTATTTTTCCTTCCCTTCCGCTATATTCATCTGTTTTGTTTCTTAAATTACACATATGAGTGAAATCATATATTTGTATTTCTCTGACTAGCTTATTTCGCTTAGCATAATACACTCCAGTTCCACCCATGTTGTTGCAAATGGCAAATTTCATTCTTTTTGATGGCTGAGTAATATTCCATATATAAATATCACTTCTTCTTTATCCATTCATCACTCAATGAACATTTGGGTTCTTTCCATAATTTGGCTCTTGTTGATAATGTTGCTATAGCCATTGGGGTGCATATGCCCCTTTGAATCATTACTTTTGTATCCTTTGGATAAATACCTTGTAGTGCAATTGCTGGGTTCTAGAGTAGTTCTATTTTTAACTTTTTAAGGAACCTCCATACTATTTCCCAGAGTGGCTGCACCAGTTTGCATCCCCACCAACACTGTAAGAGGGTTCCCCTTTTTTTGCATCCTTGCCAATATCTGTTGTTTCCTGAGTTATTAATTTTAGCCTTCTGACAGGTGTGAGGTGGCATCTCATTGTAGTTTTGATTTGTATTTTCCTGATGGTGAGTGATGTTGAGCACTTTTTCATGTGTCTGTTGACATTTGTATGTCTTCTTTGAAGAAATGTCTGTTCCTGTCTTCTGCCCACTTCTTAACTGGATTTTTTATTTTTGGGGTGTTGATTTTGATAAGTTCTTTATTGAGTCTGGATACTAGACCTTTACCCAATGTCATTTGCAAATATCTTTTCCCATTCCAAAGGTTGCCTTTTAGTGTTGTTGACTGTTTCCTTCACTGTGCAGAAGCTTTTTATTTTGATGAGGTCCTAAGAGTTCATTTTTGCTTTTGTTTCCCTTGCTTCTTGAGACACCTAGTAAGAAGCTGCTGTGGCCAAGGTCAAAGTGGTTGCTGCCTGTGTTCCTTAGGATTTTGATGGTTTCCTATCCTACATTTACGTCTTTCATCCTTTTTGAGTTTATTTTTGTGTATGGTATAAGAAAGTTGTCCAGTTTCATTCTTCTGCATGTCGCTGTCCAATTTTCCCAATACCATTTGTTGAAGAGACTGTCTTTTTTCCCTTGGATATTCTTTCCTGCTTTGTCGAAGATTAGTTGACCATATAGTTGTGGGTCCATTTCTGGAATCTCTACTCTGTTCCATTGATTTATGTGTCTGTTTTTGTGCCAGTACCACACTGTCTTGATGATTACAGTTTTGTAATACAGCTTGAAGTCTGGGATTGTGATGCCTCCAACTTTGCTTTTCTCTTTCAACATTCCTTTGGCTATTCATGTGTTTCTGATTCCATACAAATTTTAGGATTGTTTGTTCTAGCACTGTGAAAAATGCTGGTGTTATTTTGATTGGGATTGCATTGAATGTGTAGAGTGCTTTGGATAGTATAGAAATTTTAACAATATTTGTTCTTTTAATCCATGTGCATAGAATGTTTTTACATTTCTCTCTGTCTTCTTCAATTTCTTTCATAAGTGTTCTATAGTTCACAGCATACAGATCTTTTAACTCTTTGGTTAGATTTATTCCTAGGTATGGTTTTAGGTGCAAATGTAAATGAGATTCCTTGATTTCTCTTTCTGCTGCTTCATTATTGGTGTATAGAAATGCAACAGATTTCTTTACATTGATTTTATATTCTGCAACTTTGCTGAATTCATGAATCAGTTCTAACAATTTTTTGGTGGGGTCTTTTAGGTTTCCTGCATAGAGTATCATGTCGTTTGTGAAGAGTAAAAGTTTGACTTCTTCCCTGACAATTTGGATGTCTTTTATTTCTTTTTGTTGTCTGATTGCTGAGGCTAGGACTTCCTGTACTATGTTGAACAACAGTGGTGAGAATGGACATTTCTGTCATTTTCTTGGCCTTAGGGGAAAAGCTCTGTTTTTCCCTGTTGAGAAATATTTGCTGTGGGTCTTTTGAATATGGCCTTTATGATGTTCAGATATGTTCTTTCTATCCCTACTTTCTTGAGAATTTTTATCAAGAAAGGATGCAGTATTGTGTCAAATGCTTTTTCTGTATCTATTAAGAGGATCATATGGTTTTTATCCTTTCTTTTATTAATGTGATGTATCACACTGATTGTTATGCAGATATTGAACCACCCCTGAAGCCCAGGAATAAATTCCACTTGATCATGGTGAATAATCCTTTTAATGTACTGTTTGGATTTGATTAGTTAGTATCTGGTTGAGAATTTTTGCATCCATGTTTATTAGGGATATTGGTCTGTAATTCTCCTTTTTGGGGGGGGTCTTTGCCTGGTTTTTGAATCAAGGTAATGCTGACTGGAAAAGTTTGGAAGTAGAATGAGTTTGGAAGTTTTCCTTCCATTTCTATTTTTTGAATGGCTTTAGAATAGGTATTAATTCTTCTCTAAGTGTTTGGCAGAATTCCCCTGGGAAGCCATCTGGCCCTGGACTCCTGTTTGTTGGGAGATTATTGATTACTTATTCAATTTCTTTGCTGGTTATGGGTCTGTTCAAATTTTCTATTTCTTCCTGTTTTAGTTTTTGTAGTTTATATGTTTCTGGGAATTTATCCATTTCTTCCAGATTGCCCAGTTTGTTGGCATATAATTGCTCATAATAGTTTCTTATAATTGCTTATATTTCTGTGGTGTTGGTTATGCTCTTTCCTCTTTCATTCATGATTTTATTTATTTGGGTCCTTTCTCTTTTCTTTTTGATAAATCTGGCTAGGAGTTTATCAATTTTTTAAATACTTTCAAAGAACCAGCTCCTAGTTTTGTTGATCTGTTTTACTGCTTTTTGATTTCTATATCATTGATTTCTGCTCTGATCTTAATTATTTACCTTCTTCTGCTGGTTTTAGGCTTTATTTGTTGTTCTTTCCCCAGCTCCTTTAGGAGTAAGGCCTGTATTGCTATGTACTTCCCTCTTATGTCCACCTTTGCTGTGTCCCAAAGGTTTTGGAATGTCATGTTTTCATTTTCATTTGCTTCCATGTATTTTTTAATTTCTTATTTAATTTCTGGTTAACCCATTCATTCTTTAGTAGGATGTTCTTTAACCTCCATGTATTTCCAGTCTTTCCAAGTTTTTTCTTGTTGTTGACTTTAAGTTTCATAGTGTTGTGATCTGAAAATATGCATGGTATGATCACAATCTTTTTGTATTGGTTGAGACCTGATTTGTGAACCAGCATGTGATCTATTCTGGAGTATGTTCCATGCACACTCGAAAAGAATGTGTACTCTGCTGCTTTAGTAAGAAATGCTTTGAATATATCTATTAAGTACATCTGGTCCAGTGTGTCATTCAAAACCATTGTTTCCTTGTTGATCTTCTGCTTAGATGATCTGTCCATTGCTGTGAGTGAGGTGTTAAAATTCCCTACTATTATTGTATTATTATTATCAATGAGTTCCTTTAAGTTTGTTATTAATTGATTTATATATCTGGCTGCTTCCAAGTTGGGGGGCATAAATATTTACAATTGTTAGGTCTTCTTGTTGTATAGAACCCTTTATTATGATATAGAGTCCTTCTTCAATGCTTATTACAGTCTTTGGTTTAAAATCTAATTTGTCTAAGTATGGCTACTCCAGCTTTCTTTTGATGTCCATTAACGTGATAGATGGTTATCCATCCCCTCACTTTCAATCTGGAGGTATCTTTAGGTCTAAAATGAGTCTCTTGAAGCAGCCTATTGATGGGTCTTGTTTTTTTAACCACTCTGATCCCCTGTGTCTTTTGATTGGAACATTTATTCTATTTACATTCAGAGTAGTTATTAAAAGACATGAATTTAGTGTCATTGTCATCTATTCCTATAGATTGTCTCTGTTCCTTTCTAGTCTTTTTTGCTTTTGGTCTCTTTCCCACTCAAATAGTCCCCTTTAATATTTCTTGCAGAGCTGGTTTAGTGTTCGTGAACTCCTTTAGTTTTTGCTTATCTTGGAAACTCTTTATTTCTTCTATTCTGAATGACAACCTTGCTATTCTGAATGACAACCAAAGCAAACATATTTTCCCCATTCAGCATGCTGAATATATCATGCCACTCTCTTCTGGCCTACTATGTTTCTGTGGACAGATCTGCTGCTAACCTTATGTGTCAACCCTTGTAGGTTAAGGACTTTTGATCCTAGCTCTCTCAGAATTCTCTCTTTATTTCTGTATTTTGCAAATTTCTCTATAATATGTCATGGTGTTGACTTGTTTTTGCTGATTTTGAGGGGAGTTCTCTGTTCCTCTTGGACTTGAATGCCTGTTTCCTTCCCCAGATTAGGGAAGTTCTCAGCTATAATTTGTTCAAATAGATCTTCTGCCCCTTTTTTCCCACTCTTTTTCTTCTGGGACTTCTATGATATGGATATTATTGCACTTTTTGGAATCACTGAGTTCCCTAAGTCTTTTCATGATCTAATAGTTTTCTTTCCCTCTTCTTTTCAACATTATTTTCCATAATTTTCTCTTCTGTATCATCTATTCATTCCTCTGCTTCTTCTGTTAAGAAGGGGTCAGACACTGTCTCTTTCCTTCACTTGCTTTATGAGCCAGAGGCCTTGGGATTATTTGCCTTCCCAGTTGATTCTTCATTCTTATCTACTCTCCCTGTTTCTCAAAAC
Source organism: Neomonachus schauinslandi (assembly GCF_002201575.2). Classification (NCBI taxonomy): domain Eukaryota; kingdom Metazoa; phylum Chordata; class Mammalia; order Carnivora; family Phocidae; genus Neomonachus; species Neomonachus schauinslandi. Next base: position 182,961,461 of record NC_058405.1, on the reverse strand, counting down.
TATGCCATGAGGATTCAAGGAAGCTCCCAGCACCACCCTGTGCCTCAAGCTTTGCTGAGTTTTGGATTTGCCACTTGCTTTGAAGAACTGTACTATTGCAGCTCTTCTGCCATGAGGGTCTTCACCCAGCCATGTCTCTTACTCCTCCTTGATCTTCACTGAGTCTGGCAGCACTTCTACTTACAGCATGTTTTAGAATTGCCAATTTTATCAAGTTTCTTCAGTGATGGATCTTGAATTTCACCTTGACAGTCTCCTTTTTTCTTGCCACTTTTGGAATATTTTCAAGAAGAAAATTTGAGACAAACAAATGAACAAATTTTTACTAGGCATGTGTCTCAATATTAGCAAACTCTATGTTAACACAACTCATGGAATACATTATTTTGAGTTTTGAATATGTGTTTGAGTTGTTGAAAGGACAGAGATCTTTGGAGAAGAGTAATATAAGGATTTTCTCTTATTATTAAATGATGTCAGTGACTTTATACTATTCTCTCACTGAACTAAGAATAATGTATGGCCTATGGTGGTTTCAACTCTTGTCATTGTCCTGTAGTTCTAGCCACATGTATCCTATGGAAACAGCAAAACAAAGCAAAGATTTTCTTCCAGAGAACTCATTTTCGAAAACTTCTCTTGATCCTCACTCCAAGGTTACCAAGTGTGAGTTCCACATTGTATGTCTCCTTTTCTTTCCCAGAAATCACTTCATTCATCTGACTTCAGCCATGACTCTCCCAGCAAGATATGTATGAAGGATGGAAAAGAAATGATTTGGAAACATTTAAAAGGGAAAAAAATTGGATGATTTTGAGAATAGTGTTTAATTGAAGTGGCTTGGCTTGTTTATAGACCTTTGCTTTTTTCTGGTATGTCAGACTTAGCAAACATGGTTTTACTTTTGAATACTACCTGTTACTAAACGATTTTCCACCAAATCAAAAAAAAATATGTAATGGATTCCAGATTCAGTGTAGCTTCAAGAAACAGGAGATACCTCAGAGCCCTGGTGGATAATGAAATCCTAGAAAAACTTCAAAGCAAACCCACAAGAAAAAATGCTCAACTTCACATCTTGAGCTCTCTTGGCTATTTTTCTAACCATGAAAGAGGTCAGTCTTACTCAACTACAGAAACAGGTGAGAAATGAATAGTTAACATAGCAGAACACTTTCCACTGCTTTACTTGTTTTTTGTTTGTTTGTTTGTTTTTATCTTCCCTTCAACAAATCTAGAACTAAAATATAGTTAATGTCCATTTTCTATACTGGATGCAGGATTGATGGCAAGCTGAGCCTTGTCATATTGTTTAATCACTGTTCTCTTTATGGGGCAGTGACAGTGTGGTGAAGGTGGGGGTCCTGCAAGTGTGAGGTGGGTGGGGGCCACTATGGACAGCTTTGTTCATGTTTCTATGGACAGCTTTGTTCATGTTTCTCACTCCTTTTTTTTTTTTTTTGTCGTGTTTCTCACTCTTGATCATTGATGGGCGCTCAGGAGAAGTTGAGTCTGGATTTGAGTCTGGATTTGATTTGAGTTGAGTTGAGCTGGTGAGTCTGGATTTGATTTTTTAATTGAAACAGATGTCAATTAGGCACAAATATTAGACTGATGACCAATACTACTGCTATAGGTAATAAAATAAATGATAGTGTCAACACTTAGGAGAGCTGAAAAAGGAGAATTTTCTGCCAGAGAAAACCAGTATGACTGGGAGAATTAGATGTTGGCAGGAACCTGCTGGATCATTTCTCTGTAAGGGTTTACCCAGAACTTGGACATTCTCTGTTCCTGCTATGAAGTGACTTGCCACATTTCTTCTCTGATGAGATACTGGAGATTTCTGAATTTCCAAAAAGTAGAATTAGGGACTTCAACCCCTACCTTTAGATTCAATGTCTGCTAATCATATTTTTAGAGACTTGACCAGTGCATATTTTTAGAATCCAATGCTGCCACGAGGAGATATTGGAAAAAAACAAAAAACAAACAAACAAGAAAACAACCTTCCAAAGGCAGGAATGAAAGAAGAGAGAGTAGTATTAGGTGGAGGGGGAAACTGAGTTATAGGAATCTCAATGAGAACTAGACAGTCTACAACTCCCAAAGCCCCTGGCCAGGAAAAACAATGATGGTTCCATCAACTTACATGACTGAGTCTTGGGACCCCATATACTTGGGTTCAAGTGCCAATTTCACTACTCATTTGTTAGATCTTGGGTATATGAGACCTATCTGTACCACCTTCGCAGTTTTCTTCAAAAAACAAAACAAAACCAAAAAACAAACAAAAAAACCCAACCATAAAATAAAACATTTATTTTAAAATGTGATAGCCCTTGTTCAAAAATCAGGGCAGTGTTGGCAAAATGGTTGGAAAAGAACCTGTCTAAGGGAAGCAGGAACACAAACAGATGATAGAAAATGGACCCAGCACAAACTAAGACATCATGCCCTTGGTGCGTGCTCCATTCTTTCAGTGGACTTTATTTACAAAAATTCAAAGATAAAATTATTAACAATTTCAAGATGGCGCTTGCAGCATTATGAATCGCAAGCACAAGATCCCCTTTTGAGCATGGATCCTGTGCGACTGCACTGGTTACATGCCCATGATACTGGCCCTGCTCCAGGTATGTCCTTGGCCTCCCTAGCATTTTCATTATCTTCCCAAAGAAAACATAGGACAAATCACTGTGATTTAGAGCAGGAATTCTTGATTTTTTTGTTCCACAGACTCCTTTGGGAGCATGGTGAATCCTACTGACCTGGGCTCAGAATAATCTTAGTACATTTAGTACATTTTGTGCAATATCTTCAAAATATGCCCCTCCGTAACCCATGATCCCAGTTTCTGCTATAGATTCTTGTACAGTGTAACTGTCCAACTATCAGACAATTCTGTTCTCAGGAGTTCTTTTCAACCAAATAGTTCAGCCACATGTTATGATATTGGTGATGCAAACATCTACAATGCATTCCAGTAAATCCTATATCTAATCCTGTGCTGATCAATATTTGGATAGAGTTTAGTCGAAGACCATTCCACAGTATAATGTTCTTATTCTAGTTAATCAACAAGAGACTTTACACTGAAAGTCCTTTAAAATGAATATGACTCTGAAACTTTGGAATTTCAATTGTCTTGGAGGATGCAAGCGAGAACTGAATTCATAATTGGCTGGGTTCCCTCAGTTTGACTGAAATTATATGATTTAAAAATGAAGAGAAAAGAAGAAAGATTATAGAAGAAAATAAAAAATAAAACGGGATAGAAGACCATAATTCATTTTCTGAAATTTCTACTACAATATTTTAAGGGTAAAAGTAAAATTGAAGGAATTGCTATATTTCAAATAGAAATTACATATATATATTCAATATATATACATATATATTATATATATATATATTCAATATATACATATATATTATATATATATATTCAATATATATACATATATATTATATATATATATTCACCATCAGAATTAATGTAATTCCATCCATGGACAACTGAGAGTTCAGAACCCACCATTAGTGAGTGTGCAAGAGATAGTCCAATGATGGGTGGGCATGGACAGTCCCACCCCAGCCTCCTCTTGCTCCATGTATAATGGAACACTTGAGTGATATAACTGGTCAGAGGGAAATAGGCTGTTAGGTCACTGAAAGCTGAAGCTGTAATTCCAGGTGGTAATGGAAGTATCAAAATTGCCTTCTGAAAAGGTAATACCCAAGAACTGGGAGTAAAATGCTGTGAGTGAGGTGAGCATTAAGGACATTCTTTTGAGGTGTCTGGTAAAGTGTGATTGTTTGATCAATTGCAGAAGCACAAGCCCAGCTCATTTATGTAGGGATTCTGCTGTTGAATCCTGAGCCCATTTTGCTGGCCTTCAACAAGGACAGGAAAATGCATCTAGGAAAGAAGATAAAAACTCATTTTCAAATGTTTTCATTCCTTGGAGGAACACCATCATTTCTCATTCATATCAATTCTTTCATCTGTGGATCATGAAGTGTGGCCTCACATATTTTCCAGATGTCTAATGGAATGTGTGTTGGAGGAAAATTATTTTGTTTGGTGCACAAATTCTGGTCTGTTACTTATATTACAGAGGAAAACAAACAAATGGGATTATAGCATATTTTCTACTATATAACACTTTATATAAAAAATAAAACTAGAAGATATATAGTAATTGGCTGGGTAAAAGTGAAAATGGTATCCAGGATAAAAGGACATATTTTATCTACAATTCTTTCTGGTTATTTTTGGTCCTAAGCATGAACCACTGAGACCCTTTTTGAAGTTCTTTAGCTAATTAGCTCTTTTCTGATTCAATAATAAAATTATCTTTTTGTAGTCTTACCCAAACACTTTAGTATTACTTAGTGACTTATTGCTTAGCTGTGGTACCTAATACACCTTGTTTCTTATACTATTAAAGATCTATATACTACTTACTTCTAAAAGGGCGCAAGGCATCTAGTACTTTTATTACTGTAACAAGGACATGGTAATTCTTCCCCCTGCCTATGACATAGAATCCTGTCTCCATAAATACAAATTATCTCACTTCTTGCTTATGCAGCTGATGAGGGGGTGATGAAATCCAGAGGAAAATCATTCCCCAGTTCTTCAAACTGACAGCACTAATTCCCTGCCTCTTTGAGACTTGGCAGTCAAAGTGTAAGATGATACCTTAAAGAGAGAAATCCCAACCTTACATAAAGTGGACTTTCTATACTGCCATGATATGACATGATGTTCCCTCAACTATAAAACACTTTGAGTCATCTGGCTCCATATTTGCTCAGTAATTCCATTATTTAATGTGATGGCTTGTCTGAAAGATAATTTATAGAGTTGTTGGAAACACATTGACTTCAAGTCCTGAAGCCACCCAACTTTTTTATGCTTCAGGTGCTAAAGAAAATGAAAATAATACACATGAAAATGGTTCTAGTCATTTTCTCGCTGATTTCCCCTCAAATATTTTAGTCCGAGTGTTGTGATTTCATTTCTGCGTCATCTGAGCTGTAGTTCAGTGGTTACATTACAAGGAATCTTTCAAAATAGGAAACATTAGGGAGGCAAGGCATGTAGGGAGAACATGAGGAGAAATGCTTTAACCCTGAACCCGGCTGTCACTAATCGCAGTTGGGTTAGTAGTGGTGATGACCAACTTCAGTTAGCTGGTGGTAACACGAGAACTACAGCATGGATAACTCAAATAATGATCGCATGAATATCTCTCCAGATATTTTCTAAAAGTGTGTTTGAGAATGATTTCATAACATAATACATTTAAAAAATTCAGGAATAAATACTACTGCTATTCTTCAGTAAAATCTTAACTACTTGAAAAGAGTGGTAATAATTTTAATTATTCATATTACTATTGCTAGTTGTTCAGGAAAAAAAATTCTAAGAAGTGGACACCAGTGAATATGACTGGAAGAGTCACAGCTTTTTTTTTTTCACTATCATTACAAGCTCATCAACAACAATAACGTTGAAACAACAGCAGTACTGATGATGATTGCTACCATTGAGCACCCACTTTGCATTAAGCTTTGAGCTGTATGCAGTATTATTTCTGTTTTATTTTTTATTTTTTGAGAGAGATAGAGAGAGAGAAAGAGAGAGAGCATGTATGTGAGCAGGGGGAGAGGCACAGGGAGAGGGAGAGAGAGAATCTTAAGCAGGCTCCATGCCCAACACGGATCCCTACATAGGGCTTGATCTCACAACCCTGAGCCAAAATCAAGAGTTGGTCACTCAACCAACTGAGCCACCCCGACACCCCTCTTTTTTGTCTTGTGTAAATAATAGAGTAACTGTTCAGATAATTGGAGTGCATTGCAAATGACACACAGCTAGTTGACATCCAAACAATCATTTCAACAACAGGGATCTGGTCCACTGCGCTGTTTCCTACACACTTGTTTCTGTATGACACGCTTTTTTGTAGGTTGTCAAGGCACGAGTAGAGAAAACATTTTAACTACTGTCCAGTCCTCTCAGAAATTCTATTAACAACAGTGATAGTAATAATAGGATATGCCGCAGACATGCACGTGCGGGCATACACACAAACACACACAGCGCAAAGCTCAAGAAACTTCCATGAGGAGTCAGGGCTTACAGAAAATGGAAAAATATTTCTCTGTCTAGAAAAGCTTTGGAAACCTAATCCCTCAAAATTGATTAAAGCAAATAAAAGGAAAAACAGTATACCCCGTTTAAAGATGGAGAAAAGTCATGAGAATATGGATGGGAGAAGCATGTAGAAGTGTAATAATAGGTTTCTGAATACTTAGGAGAGACTAGTTATTTCCCATTTCCTCTGTAAGGAGAGAAAAAGGAACTTGGCTTAAAATGTAACATGAAGGAAATTAAAAACTAGTATTAGCTGTGGACTTAAGATTAGGGTGGGATATTGATGATGCTCATGAAGTCACCAATTCTTATTAAAAAAAAAGAAAAGAGAGTCCTCATTATTTCCTGGAAATGACTCTTTAATACTTGAGAAATAGTGCACCCCAGTGTTTAAGAGTAAGGACTCTATTATCTCACCAGCTTGGTTTATCTCTTGCGTTTGTCACAATTATGAGTTGTGTGAATTTGAGAAAGTTACTTCTTAAACCTCATTTTTTCACATTTCTATACAGGGGATTTTTGATCTATAATGAAAGTTTAGATCATGCTTTTAGCATACTGTTTGGCATCTAGTTAACACCTTAGTTATTGTTGGCAGTTGTGTTTAGATATAGTCTGGCTTGAAAGTAGGACTATGGGTTCCATGGCATTTCCACTCCTCCTCAGGCAAAAAGACCTGTCGTGAACATTTTTTCCCCTTTTATTGGCTACCCAGGATTTCAAAATCTTTTATATTTGGCAGGAATCACAGATTGGTACAAGCCATAAGGAGGCAGATATCCCTTCTCCCAATTTTTGGTCTTAGAGTGGGGATGTGTGACCTTGGCTGGTTGATTAAATGTTCCAAACTGAGGGGGCACCTGGGTGGTTCAGTCAGTTAAGCATCTGATTCTTGGTTTTGGTTCAGGTCATGATCTCAGGATTGTGACATTAAGCCCCGTGTCAGGCTCCGTTCAGCAGGGAATCTGCTTGAGATTCTTTCTCTCTCTCCCTCTGCCTTTCCCTCGCCCAAATAAAAAATAAATAAATTGCTAAAAAAAATGCTCCAGACTGGGATTTGACTATGAAGTAGTGGTAAATGAGAACAGAGGTCAGTAGAGATTACTTTCTGGGGCTGTGATAGAAATGAAGGTATATGGAATTCTCAGTGTGTGCCTGGGGAATGTGGAATATGATGGGACAGTAGCCAGTCTCCAGTGGGAGTGACATTTATAGTAGCATCTTAAATAAACTATTTCTGTGGTGTCTTGGCCATTTCTAGCTTCCTTTGAGTCTTGGTTCACTAGTCGTTTGAATGATTCTATGACATATCTATCAGCTATATCCACAATAATTTTGCAGGACAATTCTCATCTGAGAAAAGCTCAGTGGCATTCAAATGTGAATATTTGTTTCAATTTGTTTCAAACTACTATGAATGCAGGTTGATGGGAGATTGGCCATTCTAGGCTGGATTTAGTGGAGCTTGGCTCCAAGCTACGATTAAGTCCGGGTCTGCTCAATATTTTCCTCATTTTCCATGGATCAACAGCTATTGGAAGCATATCCTTCTGCTGCTAAAAGGCAATAATGTGCAACAGGCCCAACTAAGCAAGCACATTGCAAGTATCTGCTAACATCTTATTGGACAAAGCAAGTCACAGGGTTAAGCCCAACAGCAATGGAGAGGAAAAATGTATAACATCTCTTATGGAACACACTGCAAAATCACGAGCAGTGGACACGGCAAAGGCCAAGGCTGTGCCTACAAGGAAGGGTGAAGAACAGAGGACATTAAAGAATTGAACACATAGGTGTTCCTCAATGTTCTTCCAACAAAAGTCTTAAATTGGTACTTATTTCTATTTTTTCTTTTTTTGTAACAAAGAACTTTGATACATAGTACAGAGATTATTAAGGGACTGAATTGTATTTCTCTATAGAGTTTGGGAGAATGTCAGATTGTTATCCAGCCTGCATAGAGCTGAAGGCAGTGAAAATCTAGTGTCTTCCAGTATATTAAAGGATAGGAATCTTGCAGCCTATGGTATATAGCTGCAACAGGATTTGTGAAATTATTGCCTGTTGTGACCTGTAATGAAGTACCCATTGAAGGCCACTCAGTGACGACTACTATAAAATAGAATAAAGGACAATGCGTTATTCAAAGAATGCAGGGTGGGATATTCACATCTAATAATACTTAATAATCACATCTGAATAATTTAAAAAAGAATAATAAACTCATATAATTCTATTCTTATCTCAGGGCACAAAATGAAAACCAAGAACTTTTTATGACAGCTAAAATAAACTATTTTAAACATTTTATACCTTCAGTGCTGAGGTGGTGAACTGAAAAGCAAATCCATAAGGATTCTGTGCTTTGTCTAATTACAACATTGGTTAAATATGCAATGTTTCCAAATATCTTAAGACATTGACTGAGAAAGAATAGGCGTCTGAGAATTGCAGTGGTTACTCATATGGTAGTGTTTGGAAGAACTAGATAGAGCTCCCAGGGCTTCTCAAGGCTGTCAAGGCTGCCTGCCTTGACACCTGAAACAAGCTCATTTTTTTTAAATCTAAAGAGACTGTTCCAGCTTTGCTTAAAGACACCTGTCTCCCTTGCCTATTTTGCAAAGGACCTCAATTTTCCCCATTTCCTTTTCTCTCACCTCTCCTTTTGTCAAGACCTAGGGGTAGAGTCAAATTGCAGCACACTGAATAGGTCTGAAGTTTCACACATAGTTCTTTGTTAATTTGTATCAGAAAAAAAAAAATCTGAGCAGTTCGTGTGGGAATGGATTCCAAGGATGTTAGAACAAATAGGGAAGAATATAAAAGTAGATCAGACTAATTTATTTTAAAATCTGGAAGGCACACGAGATTCTGGATTCAATATGCTAGAACAGTGGAAGTCCTTTAGAGTGTAATTTGAGATGCCATAAATTCTTCTGTATAACAAAGAAGGAGATGTGCTGGGGTGGATTTATTTTGTGTAATCCATTCACCACTCACCTTCTGTCTACAGTCCATAGGAAAGCAGAGAAGGCCTTCCTAAGGCCTTAAAAAAAGTCATTTGTGAGGGAAGCACTAACATTTCTGAAAAATATTTTAGCAGTACTGTGTAAACTGATAATGCTGGTGGAAGGCAATGTAGTTGAAATGGGCTTTCTGATGTCAATGCTACGAAAGTATGCAGACTGTAAGACTCCAATGTACAGCATCAGATGACTAGAAACACAGTAGAAGGGCACGAGCACATTAGAAACATGACTGTTAACTAAATGTCTTGATTCAGAGTGAGTTTGATTATGACCTTCTGATCATGGAGTACCAGGGACTAAAATTAGGGGTGGTACACTAAGCAGCTATTTGGTTAGTGTAACTTAAGCAAAATACAAAGAAAAAATCTGAGATCTCCTTGAGAGTCACAACTCCTTATTAAATTCTCAGATATGAGTCAGGTCATAGATCCAAAGCCTCCGTAAAATAGATGCCTAGAGACCCATATATAAGAATTTCACAATAGCATCTTGTGCCTGTAAAATGAATCTTCACTCAGTCTTTCTTAAAGGGACTTACAGCCATTTAACAGAATAATACTCAGAGGTTTGGGGGTTATTTATTACAGTCTCAGAAAGAAACAGAAAGGAACTTCAGTCATATTTGGAGTTTAAAAGGACAAGTCATAAATGGAAATTTGACTTGAGTCTGCCTCACAGTAGGTCCACCTTTGAGCTCATCCTAAAGTTATTCCCCTAACTGCTAAATGTAGATATATAAATATTCAGCAACAATGAGAATTCTCACACTAATTTGCTGATCCACAGAGTAAGTACTGTATTTGTAACAAAGGCTCTCATTTCTTACCAATATAGTAAATTAAAAAATCCTCAGTGGTGGAAGCAGTGTAGGGCACACAGATCCATAACTCTTAACTTCAGAAACAAATAAACAACAAACTACATAGAACCATATCCACAGCATAACTAGAAAACAGAGAACATCTAAACTTCAAATTACATGTAAGTAGAAAAATACACACCAAATCCTAGCAAGCTATCTCTTGCTTTTCCTACTACACAATTTGGGTGATATAGACAATTCTGGAAAATGACATTGAAGAGAGTATAGGGGAGTTTGTAGCAAGCCTAAAACTGATTGAAAAACAATACCAAAAAGAAAGTCTACACAGATGCAAAAGAACACGGAGCACTGTCTACAGGGAAAAAGTTAAAGTGCATTCAGAACCTGTGGAGTCCATCTTGAGTAAGTGATGTTTCAAGAGATAAAGGGGGATAGAGGTAATGGAGGGGTGCCTTTTGGAAGCTGAGCAGAAAAGGCAAAAATAAGCAAGAGGAGAAAATATGGTCTCTTTCAAAATTAAAAAATAAAAATAAAAAGAGACAGGAAATTTCTCTTATCTTTTCTCTCACCTTTCCCTCCTCCAAATCAGTAAAGAAATAATTTTTTGTTACAATGACTGAAGATATGCTTTTGAATCTGGAATCTCATAAACCACCCAAACACCAACCCAGCCAGAGAATTTAGAGAGGTACAAACTATCTACCTACCTACCTACCTATAAATACTAAAAAATAAAAAAAAAACAACTAAAAAGTCAAACTCCAAACAATTCAACTAATGAACATTCTTCTAATGATGCAAGAGTTTATTGGACTCAAGAAGAAATTTTTTTTTTTTTTTTTAAGATTTTATTTATTTATTTGAAAGAGAGAGAGCACATGAGAGGGGGGAGGGTCAGAGGGAGAAGCAGACTCCCTGACGAGCAGGGAGCCCGACGCGGGACTCGATCCCGGGACTCCAGGATCATGACCTGAGCCGAAGGCAGTCGCTTAACCAACTGAGCCACCCAGGCGCCCAAGAAGAAATTTTAATAAACACAAAATATATCAGCAATGAAGATTAAATTATAAGTTTCCTAAGAAAGAATAAATAAAATGGAAAACAAATAAGGGGTATTTAAGAAAAATAAGAAAACAGAGAAGATAATAAGAATTAGATAAAGAAAACAGTAAAAGGGTCAGAAAGAAATTGGTTGAAATAAAGACAAGCGAAGAAGGAATAACATATGTAATTGGGGTTTTGAAGAAGGTTTTAAAACAATAACAATGGAACAGAAATAGTATTTTAAAGATTTTATTTATTTACTTATTGATTGATTGATTTAGAGAGAGTGAGTAGGGGGAGGGGCAGAGGGAGAGGGAGGGAGAGAATCTCAAGCGGACTCCTTGAATTTTTTTTTTAATTTTTTTTTTTTTTAAGATTTTATTTATTTGTGAGAGAGAGAATGAGAGACAGAGAACATGAGAGGGAGGAGGGTCAGAGGGAGAAGCAGACTCCCTGCTGAGCAGGGAGCCTGATGTGGGACCCGATCCCGTGACTCCAGGATCATGACCTGAGCCGAAGGCAGTCGCTTAACCAACTGAGCCACCCAGGCGCCCCGGACTCCTCCTTGAGTGCAGAGTCCAATGTGGGGCTTGATCTCACAACTCTGAGATCATGAGTTGAGCTGAAATCAAGAGTTACTCAGCGCCCCAGAAATAGCACTTTAAAATATAATTTGTTATTTTCACTTTCAGTTATGACTAAGGAGCTCCAACAAAACAAACTCTTTTGCAGACAACTATAAGCTCTAAAAAAATACAAAAGTTAGTTACTGAAGAGAGAATAGAAGCAGGCAGATTCTATGGAGTCCATGCTTGGAAGGAAGAGTTATATAGCATGAGGTCTGTATGTTTGTTTTCTTAGCCTGGGGCAGGTGCATTTGTTAGGGGCACTGGTGGAAAAACTACAGTCTTTTTGGCCAGGATTTAGACTGGCACAAACAGTCCCTGGAAAGGCAGAAATATTTTACAGTGAGAAAGAGCCAGAGAAAAAGTATTTAACTTATGTCTGTCCCCATATCTGGATAATTTAAGAACTTTGAATGGTTGGAGTAGTCTCAAGACAACTAAGCTAAAAAACAAAAGCTATTATTTGAGATTGGAGTTAACTCCCAGGAATGCATTTGCAGTTCAAGTCCAACCAAGTTAAATACCTGCTAAAAAGAGACAAGCAAAAACCTCAAAACTTAAAAACCAAGGCTCATCAGCAAAAAATAACTGAATCCAGGATCTTCTCAACAATAATGTTTAGGATTCAATCCAAAATTATCTGACATATGAAGAACTAGGAAAATGGAACCCACTCTCAAGAGAAAAAAACAATCAATAGAGACTAAAGTTGAGATAATGCAGATTTTAGAATTAGCAGACAAGTGTTTTAAAGAAACTAATATAAGTATCCTCAGTGATGGACGAGGAAGAAAAAATGCTTGCAATGGATTAAAAGAGACACACAAGGCTGAAGGTGAAGGGATGGGAAATGATATTCCATGCAAATGGAAACCAAAAGAAAGTGGGGATAGCTGTAATTATATCAGACAAAATAGACTTCCAGCCAATGACTATAAGAGACTAAGAAGGTCATAACATGATAAAGAGGTCAATCCAACAAGAGGATATAACATTTGTAAATATCTATGTACCCAACATAAGAGCACCTAAATATATAGAGCAAATATTAACAGACCTGAAGGGAGAAATAGATAGCAATACAATAATAGTAGAGGTCTTCAATATCCCCTTTCAACAGTTGGATAGATTATCCAGACAGAAAGTAAATAAGGAAAAGAAATTGGGCTTAAACCGCACATTAGACCAGATGAACTAACAGACATTTACAGAGCATTCTATCCAACGGCAACAGAATATACATTCTTCTCAAGTACACATGGAACATTCTCCAGGATAGATCATAGGTTAGGCTTTAAACAAGTCTCAATAAATTTAAGATTTAAAGCATATTGAGCATCTTTCTGGCCACAGTGATATGAAACTAGAAATCAATTACAAGAACAAAACCAGAAATTTTTCAAATATATGGAGATTAAATAACATGCTACTGAATAACCAATGGGTCAAAAAAGAAGCCAAAAAAGAAATAAAATAATATCTTTAGTCAACTAAAAATGGAAATACAATATACCAACACTTACAGGATGCAGCAAAAACACATGGAAGTTCATTAGTGATAAATGCTTCCGTTAAGACAAAAGAGCACAAATGAGAAACCTAACTTTCCACCTCAAGGAACTAGAAAGAGGAGAACCAGTGAAGCCCGAAGTTGGTAGAAGGAAGAAAATAACAAAGATCAGAGCAGAAATAGATGAAATAGTGCTAGAAAGACAACAGAAAAGACCAATGAAACTAAGAGCTGCTTCTTGAAAAGATAAATAAAATAGACAAGTTTTAGCTAGACTTACCAAGAAAAAAAAAAGAGAGGATTCAAATAAATAAAATTAGAAATGAAAGAGGAGACATGACAACTGCATTAAAAAAGAGGTGATTTTGAAAACTTCAGCCAAATGGTAGATTTTGAGTAAATGATTGTTGAAATTAAACTAGCACAAAGATAAGAAAAAAGGGCGAACAACACTATGTTATATGGTATATGTTATATGTTCCATGTTGTATGTTCTAATAAAACTGAATTAAGGCAGTTCAGAGATGGGAGGCGAGGCTAAGGGAAAGAGGAAATCTGAATGAAATCATCAATTTTTTTATTAGCAGTAGGTGGGAATTTAGGATACCATTTAAACTGACAGAGTAATAAGTATTAGAAAATACAGAATGAGGACATTAAAACGGTGTAAGTCTAGAAATTACTACTTGCACAAAACACAAAGATTCTTAAATATGAAAAAAATTAAATAGACAAATGATGGAGAAGGGAAAGCTCTTCTCTACAGTAGAAACCAACCTTAACCAAACCAGTGGATACCACGTAAATTGTATGTTAGACAAGATGGACTTAAAAGGCATTTATAAAACATTCCATCCAACTGCAGCAGAATATACATTTTCCCCAAATGCACATAGAACATTCTCCAGGGTAGATCATATGTGATGACCAAGTGGTCAAAATTAGCATTGCCAGTTATTGGATCAATCAACAGCATGTGCCTCCTGATATTATGCACTAAGAAAGCAGTGTCATATCTCTTACATTCTTGAACCTAACAAGGCATAACTTGAAGCTTACCATCAGGACCATCGAACAAACACAAATTGAGGGACAGTCTTTGAAATAGTTATTTCAGTAGAAATAGATCTACTTCTACAATAGAATAGATCTATTCTACTGATCTGTCTTCATTTTCACTATGATGGGCATTACTGTAGAATTGTCGAAATCTGAATGAGGTCCCTGGAATCAGATAATATATCATCCATGCTAATTTCTTGATTTTGATAATCATCCTATGGATATTTATGGGAATTCTATGTTTTAAGAAAATGTACGCTCTAGTATTTGGGGATAAAGAGGCATCGCGTGAGTAAATTGCTATTAGATGATTAAGAAAAAAATGAGGGAGATAATAATAAGAAGGAGAAAGAGGAAGGGAGCGGGATAATGGAGAAGAAACTGGAAGATAAGAAAGGCTCTGGCTGAAGGGCATCAGAGGATTTTTATGCTATTCTTACAATTTTTACGTAAGTTTAAAATTATGTCAAAAATAGAATAAAAATTAAACATATTCAATGAAAAAAAGTATTATGAGATAGATGCTTAGGGAAGCCCCATGGTGTAAGACTTGAAAGCTTCATGGGTGGTAATTACAATGAGGTGTCCATTTAACTTTCCAGCTTGACCAGTGGGGAGGATGGATTGGGTATACAGAGCCCATTAGTAATTGTAAGTTTAATCAGGGGATGACACCAATTAAAGTTGCTGCTCCATATGTGGTCTTCTTATTAGAGCGAATCACTAGAGCCCTTGGGACCTGGCACATAGCTCTTGATTTCATTGTGTGTGTGTGCTGATAAAGAGCAGGTTCCAGGGATAGCAATACGAATCACTACTTTTTCTTGGGGTTGTGTAACCATCTGGCTTTGTCCCAGGTAAGCATCTTGGCCAGGGGAAGCGTGCTTCAAGGCAAAGGGAGGATGAAATGCATTCTGGAGGATGGAAATTTTTATAGCCAACTGTGGTCTTATGATAGTTGTGGATATGAAAACTAAAACATCAACTTGTATTTCCTTCCTTACTGTGTCAAGTATATATTTATGCATTTAACTAATTTCCCTTTTATTTTGGCTCCTTGTTCCTTGCAATTAACACTGGATTTACTCGTGAATAATGTTACTATTTTATTCATAGTGCGTGATATCATGGAATTGCCTCTTCAGGAGAAAGGAATGAACATCACCTCAGAAGAAGAAGGGGATGCTGGACTTTAAGAAGGACACAAGGCTCATGAAGCTACATCATCATCTCCTTGGGAGGAAGGCGAGTAAATTTTCAGCTACATGAGTGATAGCTGAGTTTTGGTGGGAGATTTTCTTTTTTTTTTTTAAGCATAAGAATGAGGAAAAGAATGTGTAGGACTATTCCATGTCCAAAGGTAGACCGTGGCGGATATTTGTCATTCTGTCTGCCCAGCCTCTAAACTTTGAACCATAAAAGAATGATTTAAAAACTGAGGATATGAGGGAGGATTTGTGGTTGGTTGTTGCAGACTTAAGCATTCAGAGGAGAGGAATAACATCAGCAGCCTGTGGTAGGATTTTGGCTGTGTCCTGTATTCCTTGGTCACTGACTGTTTTCCAAGACTGGTTTTGAACATTATTAATCATTTTGTGAGTTACCCAATATAATTCCGATAAATCCAGTAACAGTACAGACTAAGCTATTGTAGCAAAGACTCTAACAAATATATTATTTTTCTGTCATGTAAAAGTTGAGATGAATGTAATTCAGAACTATGGGGCAACTTTTCTTCCCAGCTCCTTGCAGGGAATCAGATTCCTTCTATCATGATGCTTACATCTCTAGGTTGTTCTGGTCTTTTTATCTGAAACTGGATCACCAGCACCATGCCTCCATTCCAGCCTGTGGAAGGGGCAAGAGAGAAATGGTGGGCAAGCAATTTCTTTTTAAGTTGCAGGGATCATTTTTTCTTGCAGTTGATTTTTGAGAATTTGGTCACATGACCACTCTTAGCTCTAAGGGAGGGCACAAGAAAATAGAGTCATTAGGTGGGCTGCTTTGTGCCTTAATACAATTCAGGAGAGTGAAAGCTTCTATTGTTAAAGCTGAAGAGGAAAATGGATCCTAGGGAATCTGATGCTGCGCCACATTTGGATGGGATCAATTGCTGTTGTTTATCACTGAAAACTCCTGAGTAGTATAGTCACATTGTAGCTGTGTTAACTTCCAGTTAACCCTCTATGCAAATATTTGAAACTATGAATCTGTTTTTGTAAGGCGTTATGATCAATATTTAAACATTCTCTAGTTCCTCCTTTAACCTTGTTAAGTCTGTCCCTAATGCACTTAAAAGGTGATTCCGCTTGGACAAATTTGATTTTCTCACAGTACAACCATGTAAGAAAGAATTTCTAGCTCATGGGGGGTTACTAAATATCAGAAGAAATTATGAAAGAAGAGAACAGACCTGCCTGCATGAGGGATTATTTAAAACAAGATATATTCTTTGTTCTTTCCTGTTTGCAGCAGTTTACTTAGGCACCCAGGTACATATGAATATCATGTCTATTCCCTTTATTTAAAAGATTTTATTTATTTATTTGAGAGAGAGCATGAGCAGGGGGAAGGGGCAGAGGGACAAGCAGACTCCCCGCTAAGCTGGGAGTCCCATGAGGGACTCGATCCCAGGACCCTGAGATCATGACCCGAGCCGAAGTCAGACGCTTAACTGACTGAGCCACCCAGGTGCCCCTAAGGACAGTGTTTTATAACCAACTTCATTGGTGTAAATTTTAAAGAAAGGGGAGTTAAAAGATTTCATGTGACCCCAAAGAACCTTTATTTAACATTTCATCATCTGTTATTTAGTCAAGTTCTCTAAATTATAAAGTTATTTTTTTTAAGGCAAGGATTCTCTTCCCACACCACATCCTCCCTAAAAAGGGTTGTTATATGGTGGCCATATATTTTCAAATAGAAATTAAATAAGTGGTCAGACTGTGGTAGAGTATTTGAAATCTGAGGTATTTGAATCTGAACTCTGAATCCAGAATATTGTAAGATCACCTTTTTAAATGACTTTATGCCATATGAGTAAATGAAACCATGTTGATTCCTAAAGCTGAAATGGATCAATTCTTACGAGTAAGGACATTCGTTTTTGGATTGAATAACTTTGCAAAGAAGATGGTTGTACAATGGTTGCACAGTGATTTTTCCCTCTCTTCTTGCCTTCCATATTCTAGGCTTCCCCTTCTTGTCACACTCCACCGGATCTTTCCTCTTCCCTCCCTTATGTTTTCCCTCATCTCTTTCCTCCTCTCTTTACCTCCTGATCCCTTTTCTTTCTCTTCCTTCCCCCACCCCTCTTCATGGTTAATGGAGAGAAAATTTAAGTGAAACTCACTCCGAAAAAAAAAAAAAAGAAACTCACTCAGTAAGTTGGGGAACTGATGGTTCATATCCTGACAGACTCCTGTAACTCACATTCTCCAATTGTGTGAAAACAAGATTTTATTTCAGCTTAATGAATCAATATGTTGGAGAGGCAGATTCTTCTTTCAATAGGAAAATAACATTGCACATCTAAGTTTGCTTTTGTAAAATAACAAATGAGATGACTATCTTTTGAGTGACTTAGGATAGATGGTGACAAGAGGCCAAATTGATCATGTTTATGAGCATATCTTTCACAACTTTTGCTAGTAGAGAAACTCAGATTAGATGTCTACACCCTACAGTCTCACTAGCAAGCAACAGGAAGTAAGTTATTAATAGTCAATAGTGGAAGCTTGTCTTACAAACTCTTATGAGAATGACCGCTATGGCTCCTTAAAAAGAATTTGTTATCTCCAGGAAAATGAATAGAAAGAAAATCAAAAGCTATTCTTTTCCATGAAATTTGGTCATAGATTATGAAGGCTTTCAAGTTAGGTTTAAACTAAGTCATGTAAATCTTTAAGCATCCTAAAATAGCAGTGAATTATCCTACTATGAGGCTGTCTTCCAGGAACGACAGCATTACCCTTCTCTTCTACCATTGCTCAGCTAAGCATAAAATGATGTTCTTAAAACAAAAATAGTCCTCTAAATGAATATAGTAAAGCTCCCACCTGGAAATTCTAGTATTAGTATTCAGCTAGGATTTCTAACTGTTCCCATGGCTCCTTTTTGACTTTTAACAATCTGAATTCTCTACTTACTCTGTTCTTTCTGGAAAAATCTATTTGGAAATGCCATAATTCAAATCAATGCCATGAGTATTCATTCTGTGGGTTTTTTGTTGCTGCTCAGGAAGTATCCCTGTTTTGTTACTTTGTGCACACACCTGACAAATCATTGACATAAATTTCCAGTAGTGTTGGGGTTGGGGAATGGAAGGGTGGGGCTCACTGACAGAGCTGGCTGGATTGACAGTAGTGCCTGAAAGCCAGTGTGGGTTGGTAAGCACAGTAATGGAATTGCCATCTAGACTCTGCTTTGAAGGATTTTAGAAAATTATGTATATGGAGGATGAAATGTTTATGTACTTATTAAAAATGCTTTATCTTATAAAAATTAATATTACTTGGTGAATAATGATTTGATATTTGGGAAGAGATTTGGAGGGAAGGTAATGCTATTGACTAACTAAAAGCCTTGTTGATTTTGCAGAAAGTACTGCTAGAAACTAATAGGATGTCTTTGTTTTGTAGATGGTCCAAAATTTTTTACATTTCCTTTATCCAAAATATTTAGGCAGATGATATTAAAAAAAAAATAAACTTTAGTTTTTAAAACAACGTTAGGATTGCAGAAAAATTGAGAATATACAATACACCCTGCACCCAGTTTACCCCATTACTAACATTTTAAATTAGTCTGGTATATTTGTCATAAGTAATGAACCAATATTGATGTATTATTATTAACTAATCCATACCTTATTTAGATTTCCTTAGTTTTTACCTGATGTCCTTTTGTGGCCTGGGATCCCATTCAGGATCCTCCATGACATTTAGTCATTATATCTCCTTTGGCTTCTCTTGGCTGTGACAGTTTCTCAGACTTTCCTTGATTTTGATGACTTTTACAGTTTTGAGGAGTACTGGTCAAGTATTTTGACTCCACCGGGATTTAGCTGATGTTTTTCTCATAATTGCCCTGAGGTCTTGTTTGGTTATGGGTTTTGGGGGGGTTCAGCTTGCTCCAATGTAAGGTCACTCTTTTATTTTTCCTCTTTTCACTCTGCCTTCTTTGTAAGGAAAGCACTCTGCAGAGCCCACACTTGAGTGAGTGGTTATGCTCCTCTCCTTGATGGGACAGTATCTAGATAAATTATTTGAAATTTTTCTTCATGGGAGTTTTATCTCTTCTCCTTCATTTATTTATTTATGCAATTTATTTATATTTGTACAGACTTCTGGATATTTATTTTATGCTTTGAGTTACTGCCCAACACAGGGCAGATGGTATTTTCAAAAAAAATTTTTCAATTATATACTGTGATTTTTATTTGTAGTAATATAATGATATTTCAAAGGTACTTTAGGGGCTTAAAACTAGGATTTCTAATTCAATATGTGCATATTTCTTTTGTGATATTTCATATAATAAGGCTGTTAATGATGCAAAGTTTTGTTTATATACTAATTTTTTCATATCTGAATAATATAGTTTATATATTTTATGGTATTGAGATTACACAAAATTTACAGTGCCAAACATGCATTTAATGTTTACTTTAAAAACACATTTATGACTATTAAAATTAGACGGGACATCACATTTCAATTTGTAAAGATTTTTTTTTTACCTCTACTATGTTACTAAGAATGCTTTGTATAATGCCAAAGCATTATAGCTGAAGATCTAGATTACTAAATATCAAAGAAATGTTCTGTATGAAACTTAAGAAGAGAAAAAGTACTAAACCATTATCCTCTGGGAAATTGCACTAAATCCAGACTATTGACATTTTAAACAAAAGAACGCTCTCGCTTTTTAAAAATAAGCATAATCTCTTTCTATGAGTATCAATCAGTCTAATAATTAACTGCAAACCTCAGAAGAAAATGAGCCATGCGAAGGAAGGACTGATTATAAATCCTTGTCTTACCAAACCATCCATCATTCTAAATAAATCTCCTTGTATTCTGCTACTAGATTGCAACACCAATCTCCCAGAACTCCCCCATGACGCGTGGATCAAAGGAATTGATATACCACCATTATGAATCATTTTTAGCCATGCATTATAAACATAAGACTGGCAAGGCAGTCTTAATCCTTTTAATATCATGGGTTATTTTGGGACTCCAAAGAAATCTATGGATAGGTTATCTCCCAGGAAGAATACTCAAAACACTAACTGCCTACATAGAACCTCCTAAGATCCCTAAGTGGTCCATGGATTTCTTTCAAAAAGTGATTAGGTCTAAGTCATTTTGCCGTTCCCAAGCAGGGAGCCACGGCGAGGAAAGGGATGGGATTTCCTTCTCTGGACACGTGAGGGATAGACCCTAATTTCTTCTTGATCTCAGGCCAGGTGTTTATTCTGTTGTCTTCCCTCAAAGGAACCACCAGCACTGAGACAGAAATTCCATAAATTCAGGAATGGAGGATATCCCTAAGCTGAGCACATTGTCTAGAGTGAGCTACAATAAACTTGTTTGAAAAGTGAATGGACTAATGGATGTATGGATGCATTTTAGCTTTTATAAATAGCTCATATTCAGCTTCTCTGAAAACATACTACCCATACTAGTTCCTGGAAAGGATTTTTGAAAGAGGTAAACTTGTTTACCAAATTACTAGAAACTTAGGGAAGGAGAGTTGTAGTAGGAAGGGACTGGTAGTGATTGTTAAAGTTGGTTTCATATGTGTTTATATAATTGTAGAAGCATAATAGTTTAAAATGTTGATAAATGATTATTTTTAATCTATTATAATAGAAAATTTCAAATATTTACAAAAGAAGAAAAAATGGCATAAGGGACTCCCATATACCCATCACTCATCTTTAATAATTATCAAACCATGTCCACTTCTGTTTCTTCTATGTTCCAGCCAACTTTTCCCAATACTCATTCTCCAACACCAGATTATGTAGATGACAATCCAAGACCATATACTTTTATTAATAATTATTTTGATATGCATATCTACCAAGATAAGGACTTTTAAGGCAAACATAACTGCAATGGCATAATCACACCTCCCATCCCCCACAAAAAATCACATAGGATCACATAGACTCAAGTCAGAAGTACCAAATGTACTAAAGTTATTTTATTTGGGAATGGACATTAAAATTTATTGTTTTGATATATATATGTATATATATGTTATATAACTTTATATAACATTTGTTGTATGTTTTATATATATATATAGAATATATATATAGTAGTAGGAATTCACTTTTTGTTTTACAGAAGGTAAATGTAAGCAAAACATAACTTTGTTACAAAAGTAGAGTAAGAAGGAAACATAAAAAAAAAAAAACCCAAAAAACAAAAAGAATCAGTGTAGTTTCTGGAAGTAGTGGGCATTTCTGTGTGATGATTTCTCCTTTCTCTGTGAGATAAGAGACGAGTTTATATGCTGAGAATGAGTGGGATGTGATAGAAGAGGAAGTTTGAAGAGCATAGATGAGGTCTGAAGTAGTCTTAAGTAGAGATCTAGTTTGAAATGGGACATGCACTCACACTAGCAGTGTGAAAATCTCCAATGCAGATTTTCCTAATTTCTCTTAGAATATCCCTGATGATATGGGAAAAATAAAATAGCAACTCTGAAAAAACAGGGACTGAAAGTTAGACTATAGGAGGACATGATACTCATTATAAGGAACAAAAATGTAGGTTAAGAAAAACTTTTTAAAACTTTTATCTCATGGCACAGTCTGGTTCCATGTCATGAAACAAATATAATATTCTTGATCTAAAACTTCAAATAGATTAATAGATGAAGGAGAGTAAAAGTGTATTAAACTATTCATCTCATATAAAGAGGACCAAAAGTGAACGTTTCATTTGGTCTTTGATATTTAGATAAATGTAAGTTAAGGAATGCTTCTGAAAAACTTAAAGGGAACTATTTGAATTGTTACTATCATATAGACCTTCAAAAGCACTGATTAATTTAAGCAAAAACCTAACAACAAGAATAACAACAAAAACCTCACAGAGTAAAAGCTAGAGAAAAAAAAAGAGAGATCAATGATCCGTTAAAGGAAAAGAAGAAAGCTTAGAACCAAATGATTACAGTAACAAAAGCAAATTGATTACATCCCCCAATTAAAAGTCAAAGGCTTTCAGATCAAAATGTAGCAATTAAATTCTGCTTATAAAAAACAAATTTATAGCAGACTGAGAGGTTAGATGTGAAAAGTGAAGAAAACTGTATTAGAAAAATGTAGAACAAAAGAAAGTAGAGTACTACAGTATTAATATTAGGAACTCAATAAATATAATAATGATCAGTGGGAAAACTTCTCTAGACTAATTTTTCAAAAGATCCTCTTATAATATTAAATAATTTAATGTACAATGAACATATGACTACTAAGAAACTTTTTCACAAAAAGTCATTTTCATATATCTACATAAAAATTTGTTCAAAGTCAAGATGGAATGGACTAACATACCATAAGCATGAGAGGTATTATAATGATGCTCTGTTGTTGAAAATGAGGTACACAAAATATAAATGAGTTTATGTAAGGTTTGAATAATATACTCTATCAGATTAATTCAATAAACATAATGACATACCACTTTTTTCAGCATCCACACAATATTCACAAAATTTATTTACTAAGGCATAAAAATACTTGATAAATCCTAAATGGGTGAAATCCACTTTCTGATCAAAAGACCTTAGAAAAGAATTACAATAAGAACCATTCCAATGCTGTAGGATCAAAGAAACTCAAATCTAGGGTCAAAGAAGGAATGTTTAAAAAACTATGATTTTTGATATATCTACTACTGTAGAACACAAACCTTGGAGACTTAAAACAATACACATTTATTATTTCATGGTTTCTATGGGTCAGAATTCAGAAGCAGCCTAGTGAGGTGGTTTCTCATGAGGCTACAGTCAAGATGGGAGCCAGGGATACTGACTTGTCATCTGAAGCTTGACTGGAACTGGAAGATCCACTTCTAAGATGGCAGGCTCATTAGTTCCTTGCCACATGGACCCCTTCACAGGGCTGCTTACAACATGGCAGCTGGTTTCTCCCAGAAGGAGTTATCCAAAAGAGAGAGGACCTATCTTAACACCTTTCAGACCCATTTTAGGAGTTAATCCTTGTCCCTTCCACCTTATTCTATTCATTCTAGATGGCTCACTGTGAACGCCCTTATCTAAAACAGGTAAATTAGGCTCCACCTTTTGAAGGGAGTGTCACATTTGTGAGCCTATTTTAAAGCACCACATTGAACTGTTTTAAACTATCAATAAATGAGCTGTTTTACATATCAGTGTTTATGGAATGTGATTGAATCTTTTATTATTTAACCAGAAAGAATGAAGAAGAATGAAAGGAAAGAAAGAAAATTTTCAATTCAAGAGGCCAAGTAAAGCAGCAGAAACATCCCCATGGAGAAAAGAAAGCACCTGCAAAGATCAATGCCAAACTAATGAAGTATATAAATAAATAAAAGACAAGCAATATTGAAATATATGAACTATTTTTAGTCCCGGTGCTCTGAAAAATCCAATGAATTGGCCTTACATCTGAGAGAGAGAATTTGCAACCATAGACACACTGCATTAGAAATTTGAAAGGAGATAGAACCACAGATATAGAGCTTTATTTAACTATGAAAGAAAACTATTTAAAATTTATTTATTTTTTTAATTTTATTTTATTATGTTATGTTAGTCACCATACAATACATCACCAGTTTTTGATGCAGTGATCCACGATTCATTGTTTTTGTACAACATGTTAATATGTGTTTAAATCGCAGTGGAATAGGCAATTTATTGCAAATACATATTTGTAAAATTGCTTCAAAAAGAATTTTTAAAATCTGAATTGACATGTAACTATGAAAGAAACTGAACATCTTTATTAAAAAGTATTGTTTTCTCCCATCCTCTCCCCTTTCTAGGTCCAAAAAGTTTTTAAAATGTAATTTTTCCCCCCATGTTTATTCCCAAATGTGTTTGCTTTCACTGCAAAGGATAGGGTTTGGGTTGGCCATTCTGGAAGCTGATGGCCTCTTTGTATTCTTCCATCTTTCCTTACATGCGTCCTTAACCTCACCAAATATTCAGACACAAAAGCACCCACAGTTGGTGTGTGTCTGAGACGCAGGTCTGTTCTGATCTACACTGGGAGTGATACTGTTGAAATGCTCTGTAGTAAGCTTTGGCCATTCCCATGGAGGGCGGGCCAATGAAGGGACAGCAGAGCAATACTGGCCAAATATGGATCCAGGGACAGTTCTAAGTCATTTCTCATTTCAGATGGATTGTCGTCCCTCCTTTGTCAGCCAGTGGTGCAAAGAGAACTTTTCAGATTCAGCAGGCAGAGCTCCTGCTGACTTCAGCATGTCTCCTTGAGATGACACTTGTAACCAGAAGCAAATAGGTTCAGCGAGGAGTGAGGACTTTGCATTAAAAGATGTTTTTGTACGTTTCTTGAAGTGTGCTTCAATCTGGGCACAGCAATTCCAGAGATGTGGCTCATCTCCCCTTTTATCGATCACAGGCAATTCTGAGTATCTTATAACTCTTCCTTAAAAGCTGGCTTTGAATTTAAGCAGCTGCTGCACACATAGGAAGGTGACAGAGGTGATTTAGCTTCCTGTGAAGAGTGTTACCATTGCTTTATGGAGAGGATCAGAGAAACATGTCTAATCTAATTGTCTCACAGTAATAGAGTCACTTGAAGACAGTCTCTTCTTAGTGGAATTCATTTCTGGCTTCTTAAATAGTGTCTTCTGAGTAATCTAGAGAGGTTGGATTACTCTTGGTGTTGTGTAGCCTGAAAAATGAGACTGATCAGTGAGTCTACTTCCCAATACCAACCCCTGCCCCTGGCTACCCTTCCAGATCCTCTGGAGGTGGTTGTAGATTTCCCCTGCCCCCAGAGGGTTTCAGGATGGGTCAGAACAGTACATTATTCAAATCAAATCCCATGACTACTTATTACCCAAGGCTAAAATTTCACTCCCTATTATATTTCTGAGATGCCAAATTATGTCCAGGCACCTGAAAATTAACCTATCAATGATTGTCAAAGAGTTTGCATTGTAAGTATATTTTAATATTAAAATGTCAGTATTAGATGCTTCAAACTGGAATATAAATCATTTTCTGTTGTTAATTTGCTATGGAAACTTTAAATTACCTTGCAAGTAAAGTACATAATAATAATAATAATAGAAATTCAAAATGAGGGTAGAAGGAGAAAATCTTGGTTTTTTGCTTTTCCACAATAGTTGTCCATCTAAACCAGTGAACAGCCAGGCTTAAACTGTGAACTTAAACTGAATTGAGAGAACTCTTTTAGCAGAAAGTAAACCTAGGTACTCTCTGCCCTTACTGAATCTACTAGGAAATCTCTTACACAAACATATTCACAGGGCTGCACTGGAAACTGCTACCTTTTTGAAAAGCTCAGAAATTTGCAATGGTGGAAGTTCTAATGTCAAGGTTTAATTTGAATTTTTTTTTTCTTTATCCAAAACCTCTTAATTTTTATTTCTCAGCTCTCAGAGACTGGATGGAATGTGGGCTTGATGCAGTGGCCTAATGTCCACAGAGTGTTGTATTATTTTGCCAGGATTTTTGTAACAAAGTATTGCAAACTGGGTGCTTACACAGAAGAAACTTACTGTCTCACAGTCCTGGAGGCTAGAAGTCCAAAATCAAAGTGTTGGTAGAGTCCTCAAGGCTGGGAGGGAAGCATCTGTTCCAGGCCACTCTCCTCAGCTTGTAGATGGCTGTCTTCATGTTCACATGGCATTCTCCATGATGCCTGTCTGTCTTTAAATTTCCTCTTTCTGTAAAGTCACCAGTCATATTGGATTAGGGCTCATCCAAATGACTTCATTTTACTTTGATTACCTCTGTAAAAGCCCTATCTCCAAGTTAGGTCTCATTCTGAGATACCATGGATTAGAACTTCAACATACTAATTTGAGGGGAGATGCAATTCAATGCATACTGGTTGGCATCATCAGTCCTCTCACTATGACATAGAATAGGCCTGTAAAAACTACCTCCCAGGGAAGGGTACCCTCAACTTCACATGTGTTTCATCTGGGGAATGCTGTTTCCTGATTCCTGAACTCAAAGTGCTCCTCAGTGCTTCTGAAATTCAGAGCCAAGTGGTCACATGCTCCCCAAACCTGCTACTACTGTTCTGACTCTACACTTCTTGTGCAGTAGAGGGATGTGCCTTTAAGGTTTGTTTTCTTTTTATTCTTTCCCTACTTCCTTCAGAATAATCCAGATGAAATGGTAATAATTTAACTTGATGGTTAGGAGGGTCTCCCTTCTCTAACACAGATGCTGTTTGCTGGAATGAACACCTTATTTTTTACTTATATGCTTCCTTTGATTTGGAGTGTTTCCCAACTCCTGAGCTTGTGGAGAAGGCACGCAAATCCAAGATTGGTCTTGCCATGTATTCTTCCTTGGCTCTAAAAGCAGAATAGAATTTGGGACAACTGATCCAGCACTGGATTCCTACCTAGCCTCAGAGCTAAAAGTTTGAGCTTGATTCTCACTAATGCTTCATAGATCATGGTGGGCTTGCCTCTTGAAAATGGCATGTACTTTTCTGTTCAATAATGCCTGAAAGGCCAATATATGGAAAGATACTCTTTCATATCCTGGATCTTGGCCTTAGCTGTATTATCTTAAGAAAAGCCTAAGAAAAAGCTTGCATATATTTCTGAGTCAGGCAGTAGCTTATTCCTTGTGAAGGCCACCTTCCTAGTCAGCACTGCCTTGATCCCTAGCACCTGAGCCTCTTCTGAATTTTCTCAAAGCAGGTAAGGCCTGCAAGGTACTTGTTTTAGGCCTAATGTGCATAGAACTACCTCTGTCAAGACATCCACTTGTCTGTGAATAGAGCCACCACCCATTTAGTGATCTGCCAAGGTGAGAATTTCAAGTGACACACAACCAAACTTAAACCCATTCACCAGGTCTCTAGAGTAAAAGGTCACTTGCAAACTCAGGCTGCAGCCAATCTTATGTGGCTAATATGAATCTCTCAAACTGCAGTGTCTAAACATCCTGCTCATACATTAAATACTGAAGTTCAGGGACAAAAGCCATATACCTTAAGCTCACCTACATCTCTCTGTGCTATTTTGATCCAAAGATTCCATTTTTTTTTCTTTCTCAAGGTTTTTGGCCCTGCATAAAAAAGCTGGGCCTTGAAAGGTGCCCAATGACTAGTATCTCTCTCTCTCACCTGAGTTCTGAACCAACTGGGAAATAAAATCAAAGGCAGACCAAAATGCTATCTTAATGACTAATAATACTGATTTTGGAGAAGGTAGCATATGTCTGGAGACAAATAAGCTTTGTTGAACTGAACCCCAGAATTAGACAAATATACCCACCAGTCACAGCAGGACTGGACCATCCTAGGTACCCCCACACAGGTAGACTTGTCCTGTAGCACTTACAGCAGGTGGGATAGACCAGAACCCATGCTTCCTGGGCACAGCAGCTCTGGAGAGCAAAGGGAAGGGAAGTGGCAGAACTATACATGTCCAGTTCCTCTCTTGACCTTATCAGTAAAAGTTTTCCTCTCCTGGGGAAGGAGAAAGGTGTGAAGGTCATATTAATGGAGCCCCTCCACATGGGAGGACCCATCAGGCACCGGGAGGAGGACAGTGATTCCCACACTCATCCTGAACTCACCCCTCACCACCAGCAAAACAAGTAAACAAGAACAACAAAAATTTTTTTTTGCCCTACACTTATCTCCTATTTCATTTTCATCTCCCATTTTTGTGCTGTTTTGTCTTTTTGGGGATTTCAGGGCTTTTGGGCTGTGTCTCAGATATACAGAGCCCCTGAACGTTCAACTCCACAGGGGCCAGTTACCCCTGGGAAAGTCTACCATGTTCCTTGACCTGTATCCAAATGTACCTGTCAAGTGCACCACATGCTTTTCAACCTGGAGTGCGTCTGGTTGGTGCGAGTGGGTTATATAGAGCCACCATGTAAATGTGGTTCTTTTTAAGGGGGCACTGATTTTTATTAGAACATCTGGGGGGAAAATACCAACGGCAACAGCAAGACCACATTCTCTTGATAGTAATAAAATGCATCCACACTTTGGAATACAAGGCAAATTTATGTGGATTTTTAAGTAAAATACAAGGCTTTGAAGGAAATGGACCCTGAGACTGGCTGCTTTGTGCTATTCTTCCAGTGCCTCCGGGGACACGCAGTCACTCTCTGGTGGTGTGGAAGTGTGGTGTGGGGTGTGCGGGATTGGTTTGACATTGGGAAAAACACTGAAGTGGTAGAAAAAAACAAGACTTCTCAAGTTGGATAAATCTTGTGGGCAAAGTCCATTTTCTAGCTAAGTGACATTTTGCAAGTAACTTAAATGAACAGGGTTCTGTTCTCTTATTTGTAAATTGAGACACAATTACATTTTCTTACCTCATAAGGTTCATGTGAGGAATGGCTGAGATAATATCCATGTAAGTCATTAACGCAGTGACTGGCACATAGTGTGGGCTGTTATTGAGATGACACCCTCTTCATTGATTTGTTTATCCGTTTAGCTGGCCATTAGTTCACCTGTTTGCTCATTGACTCATGGCCATAAATCTTTCAACATCTACTTTATACACAAATACTTTATGTCAGCATAATAAACTAACATGATTCATTATCAATGTCAATAGCACCAAAGTCCATTGTTGGACTGCATTAAAAACATTTGGAGGTACAGAGGAACATTTTTATTTAAAAAAAATTAATTAATTAATTAATTAATTAATTAATTAGAGCATGAGCTAGGGGAGGACAGAGGAAGAGGGAGAGAGAGAGAATCCTAAGCAGACTCCATGCCCAGCATGGAGCCCAATGCGGGTTGGATCCCATGACCCTGAGATCATGACCTGAGCTGAAGTCAAGAGTCAGTCATTTAACTGACTGAGCCACCCAGGCATCCCAAGAGGAAAACTTTTTTAAAAGTCTTAAATATGCCACTGATATTGGTATCAATTACAGAAATTAATAGAAAGGGGAGTAAGAATTTAAATTATTTTCAGAAATATCACTAAGTACACATGTTTTAGAGAATTATTTTGTGAATTGTGTGAGACTGATGAATCACAGACCTCTGAACCTCTGAAACAAATAATGCATTATATGTAAAAAAAAAAAAAAAGAAGATAGTAGGAAGGGAAAAATGAAGGGGGGAAATTGGAGGGGGAGACGAACCATGAGAGACTATGGACTCTGAGAAACAAACTGAGGGTTTTAGAGAGGAGGGGGGTGGGAGGATGGGTTAGCCTGGTGATGGGTATTAAGGAGGGCACGTATTGAATGGAGCGCTAGGTGTTATATGCAAACAATGAATCATGGAACACTACATCAAAAACTAATGATGTAATGTATGGTGATTAACATAACATAATAAAATAAAATTTAAAAGAAGAAAAATTACTCTATGTAATATAACATTTAATAATAGAATAATTATTTTATATTTTAATTATTATGTTACATAATTGATATATAATTGTATTCTATAAATATGTAGTTATATATTAATTTAATAATATAATACAATATTCAATATAATAAAATTGATATTTTTTCAAAACACAGGTTCTTTATTTTTAGTCTGAGTTCCTTTTTTTAACATTTTGTTTATTTATTTTAGGTAATCTGTACACCTAATGTGGGTCTCCAACTCGTGAGATCAAGAGTTGCATGCTCCACCAACTGCGCCAGCCAGGCACTCCTAGTTGGTGTTCTTCACAGATTTAATGCAAGTTAGTCTTCAAATTCTAGATGCATTAACATGAATCAGAAAAAGAATAAATAACTTTCACGATGAGCCGATGTCTATTGAATCTCAGCACACAGCGTGGTCATGGGAATTGAAGTGGCTGATGCCAAGGGAAGTGGGTCATCAATCCCAGAAACCACTGGGGTGGGGGTGGGGAGGTTTGCAGGCACCACAGCAGAGGTATTACAGCTATGGAAGCAGGTGCACCCTGAGCTGTCAGAAGCACTCTTTTAATGCCTTTGCAAAGATGCATTAAACAGAATAATTAAGTGAGCAAAGTCTGTGAACTGTAAATAACTCACGTAGGAGGCAGTGGGAGAGAGATCTGTGAACATGGTAGGGATAGCTATTGCTCGGGAAGATGAAGGCTGGAGCCTGATGTCCCTTCCTTGTGCATCTACCAGGCTGTTACAGATACAGCCAAGGTTGTGTAATTTTATTCTGACTAAATTTTTCTTTAGTTTCCTTCTTCCTGTAGTATCCTGCACCTTAAAACATAGACAAGGGCACTTTAGAACTTTATGTGCCCTTAGAAGAATGGCCCCATCTAGTTTCCATGATCTACACTTGAAGGGACTGATCAGGTTGGGTCTGACCTACCTTACAGTGGTGTTAGCAACTGAATGAGGATTGGAAAACCCTATTAAGCTCTCGTTTCCTGAAAGAGTTTGGCTTCTGTGACCTCTCTGGCATGTTTCTAAGTCAGATGGGCAAAAGGGAAACAGCATCTCAGATAAAATACAGCGAGAGGAGTTCTCCAGCTGCAAACTCCTTGTTTTAGCAGCTCTGAGAAGTCACAGATCGGCATGACAAATGTGTGGGCAGCCTTCCAGGGCATTCTTCTAGCAAGTACAGTGACTGAAGTTTTTTGTGATGTCTGATTGAAATGAGAAAAAATGGACCAGGAAGCTTCTAGAAGGAGTAAGTTTATGCTGGTCCAGAGTAACTACCAACAGTATCCAAAACGTGAGCTGGTGGTGTAGATGGTACCAGAGAGACGGACTCTACAGGCAAAATGAGTGGTCTTAGTCCTGACAGTGCCATTTATTGAGCACTTGCTATATGTCTGCCATTGTGTGCACTATGCTTCATGTACATGAACTCATTTGGACCTTACAAAAACACTTTGAGGAAGGTGCTGGTCTTATGGCATGTTTTTTCAGAAAAAGAAAATGAGATTGGCTTCAAGTAATACAATTACTAAAGGACAAAGTCAGAACTTCAACCCAGATATAATGAACTCTGGAGAGTACACACTCCTATAGGAATACATTTGTGGAACATGGGTATAGAATAGTTGGAAAATTCTTGCCACTGAGCCCTAACTGTTGATCTTCTGGAAAGAGGTCAGTGTTTGGATGGCATTCAGGAAGGCAAATTTGCATAATGGTGAAGATCAAGAAAGAATCACAGTTCTGAAAATGCCTAGTTGGGTGAGATTGTGCAGTTCGGTAAATCTCTGTGTCAGGTAATAGTAATATCCAGATAATATATATTAAGATTAATCAATACATTTCAATGTTTCAGTCCATGCCTATTCTATGGTAAGCCCTTTTCATAGCACAACAGAATAGAGAGTGGAAATGAGAGTGGTTTAAAGTAAATGTTATTTCTCCATAAATGTTAGCTAGTATTGAATCCATATTCATTAGTTAATATTTACTTTTGATTGCACATGATAGAAGCTCAAATAAAACTAGTTTAAGTAAAATAAGAAAGGTTATGGGCTTCAGGTAAGGCCAGAACCCAAAGGTCAAATAATGGCAGCAATTTCTCGTTCTCTTGGTCCTACTCTCCTTTGGTTTTCTCGGGGTTGACTTCATTCTCAGGGGACTGTTACATATGCTGCTAGATTAAAATGAGCAATGGATCTAGTTCTAGGAAAGAACTGACTGAGTCTTGGAACTAGCCCTGTGTCAAGAAAGACTGCTCCTGGGGTCACGGGAGTGGGGAGGAGGAGGGTCCCCAGATGAAAAGATTCTAGGCAGACAAAGATGAAATAATACATTTGATTCTATATTTGGCATTTCTGAAGGATAAGAGCTTTATACTACCTAGTCTCTATTTTCAACAATTAGCTATTAGATATGTGATAAATGGAGTACATTAAGATGTTTCAGATATATCACCAGTTGGGGGGGGATGTTTTGAGAAAGAAACCTCTTCTTGCATGTGATACTTTATTTACTTCATATCAGTCAATAGCCAACAAGTCTTTATTAAGCAATTCCCATGACCTAAGAATCCTGTTCACACACAGCACAAATCAAATCACAGCAAATCAGTACCACGATAATGGGAATGTCTCCTGATAAGCAAAGCTCCAGCCCCAGCTGCAAGCATGCATTTTCCAGGGATATTCAA
Organism: Neomonachus schauinslandi; assembly: GCF_002201575.2. Classification (NCBI taxonomy): domain Eukaryota; kingdom Metazoa; phylum Chordata; class Mammalia; order Carnivora; family Phocidae; genus Neomonachus; species Neomonachus schauinslandi. The sequence goes on along the minus strand of NC_058405.1, from coordinate 182,928,888 downwards.
TAGCACTACTTCAGGGCAGTCTAGGAGTATGGATCATGTTTGTAATCAGTGTATGGCTGGTAATCTATGTGGGACACATCCATTAGATGCTTTGTTTTTGTTTTTTGTGTTTTTTTTCTCAGTGGCCTATCCTTGGGTGATTTCACAATTTATTATCACCCTCTGGGAGCCAAAAAAGGAATATAAATCTCTGATTAGCCTACATGGCTACCACTGGCTTGTCAGAGAGGGGTGTGAGACCATGGGATGGGTGGGGGACTTGCATAAGGTATGTCACCACCAGAGGAATTATAGCCAGCTCAATGACCACAACCTCATTTCCTTACAGAAAACCATGTTGAGTGTGTTCCATATTACAAGTAACTACAAACTTTGAACTCTGCTTGGCTTCACATCTGACACCAGGAGGTCACGTCCAGAGAATTAGGCAGGACTTTCTATCTAAGTAAAACCAGACTTCATCACAGCTATGGGGAGCATGAAAAAGGTTTTGAGAAAGTGATAAAATGAGATTTACAGTCAAGAAAACATTCTGGCAGTGAATGAGGACTAGATTGGAGGAAGGCAAAAACTTTTACTCTATCCGGAGAACAAGCCAGGGAATCTGAATATAGAAGATATAAAGAGGTGATAAACATCCCAATGGTAGTTGAAGTTCAGAGTGAACAATGGCTTTCAGTGGTGGAGGGGGAATGTGGATGGGGATCTAGATTGGAGAAGGGGCTGTTGTGATATCATGCAGGATTTCACCATCAGCTGGCCCAGTTGTCCTGCTGTCACCCTCTCCCTCCCTCTCCTGTGACATGGCCCTTGTGTCTTGACAGATCTGCTTCCAGAAGCAGCACAAAGGCAAGGGCCACCGCCCAGAGTTACAGCTCCCCCGGGGCAGCGTTGGTGTTTGTGTTTGGAAGGCCTGAGTGCATTTGTTTTTTGCATGTGGATGTGTCTGGTCTGAGAATTTGCAGTAGATGGGACCATGAAGCCAGGCTGGGGAGATCTTGAAAAAGAAGAAGTAGTAAGCTGTGTAGTTTGTGTTTTCTCTCCAGAAGTCACCTGGTTCCCCAGCCGCTAGTCCAAAGCTCCCTGTTTTAACACATATTTTGAGAACAGTCCTTTACTCTCCTGAATTAAAATAATAGATTGTATAAGCTACCTACACACAAACATAATTCCAAACATCAATACCATGTCCTGACTGTACTTGGAAGTAGGCATAATTAGAAATTAACTCATAATATTATATCTTTCTACATAAAACTGCTGGGGAATAACTGTACTTCAGGATGAAAAAAAAAAAAAAGAAAAACAAACCAATACTACAGCTTCACAAAATACAACGTAGGGGCAATGTACTGCTGCCAACCACCAACCAAGGGCCACAGTGTCAGTCTCCATGCCTCACCTTAGTGACGAGACAACTGTGTTATTGGAGGGGTGAGTGAGTTCCTTAGGACATACCGGGAGGCAAAGCCAGAGCTCAGGTTCCCAGCTCAGCGCCATGGCCCATCATCAGCACCTTTGTCAGCTGGAACAGCCTCCTGGCATAGATAGAACCCCAGAGGCAAGATTTACCCACACTGAATAGTCTCCAGAGGGCGGGAAAAAGCATGGGCTTCAAAACTTCTCTTTATATCCACTGGGGTAGGGGGCGAGGCACCAAGGAAGAGGCTGAGAAGTCAGCAAAGCTATAATCAAACATATCCAGGGACCATGATAGTTCATTCATTCATTCACTCAAAAGTCATTTGGACTTTTAGGGCTGTCCTCCTTGTTGTGGAGTTTGTAGCCCAGTATAGCATATAATAAGTCAGGTGTTGGTAAGTGAGGTGAAGAAAATCAAGGGGGTTTTGTGATTGGATAATTAGGGAATAACTCTATGTTCAGAGGACATTTAGCTAAATCCTAAATGGTGTGATGGAAGCAGCCACACTAAGATCTGCATTCCAGGCAGGGAGACCAGCAAGTCAAAAAGGTACTGAGGTAGGACAGAACTTGTCACTGATAAAGTGCTAGAGTATGGGAGGTGGGTACCATCATCTTGTTTCCTGCCAGCACCCCAGAACTATGTCTCTGCTCTCCTCCTCCCCCAAGGTTGAGCATATGACCCAAATATGGCCATTTATAGCTTCTTTCTGAAGATTTTCTGAAACAAAGGCCTTATTTCCCAGAAATAATTGTCCAACTTTCCATTTAACTAAGTGAGTACCCCAAGACCATTCCAATAATTAATTTTTATGCTTAAGTTAGCCAGAGCTGGCCTCTGTTTTCTGCAACTGAATAGCCAAAACATTAATTGGCTGCTATTTTTAGCTCATTTTTCATAGAGATGCTTATACAAACTGAACTGATATTTAACTTTGTCCATTAGTAAAAAGAGAAAAGTAGTTATACATCGTATTACTGGGGCAGATGGAAGGGGTTGGTTCAGCACAATAAGTATTAGCAAAATCATCACAATCATCATCAAATAATCATTTGAAAATACCAATAACCAATTTCCTAGATTTGCTACCACTTTACCATAATATGAGCACTTTGTGAGTATTGTTTCTGTCAGCTTGCTCTGCATCAAGTGGCAAGAATTTTTTTAGCACTGATTATCGGTGTCCTAGACTTCTTTTCTGTGAGAATGCCAGCCAAGTAATCAAAGGCAAATTGAAACAATTATGTGATTAATAGGCCAAATTTACCCTAGGCCTGTCATGTTCAAGAGACAATTTGTTTGCATTTTGCTTAGCAAAAAATAAATGTTAAGATGATACAACAAAATGTCAGATGAATCTTCTTTGGAAGATACCCAGAGGCCAAGTGCCCACTAGACATGTGTTCAGAGGGTAGGTGTGTAAGTAGTCTTTTTCCGCCCGTGGATATGCTTGGAGTACTTTCAAAGAGAATCGCCAGATAATCACCAAGAGCTTTTTAAAAAGCAAATTTCTAAATCATGATTTAAAGTAATATTTTAAACTACCACGTATGCTTTAGGAAGCAATAATTTTTATACCCATAATTAGCTCTAATTTTGTCATCTTTTTATGCTCTCCTAACTTAAAGTCTCTCTCTTTTGTACTTCTGGTGTCTTTTTAAAGCTAAAGAACTCCCTTTGCATTTATTTTCACGTATTTTTAAAATTTTCTTCCGAATTATTGGTTCCCCAGGTTTAAGATTGCTCTTGGGTATTCTACCATAAGAAATAGAAAAAAGTATGTTAACTTTACCACACTTGGCTTGTAGTTTTCTTTAATTTACAAATCATCAGTGGCATGAACATTTTCCTTCCTCATTTTAAAAATTGGTTTAAATCTTTTTCTGAAAATAAATGTATTTTCCTTGAAATAAGTGTTATTACTTTATATTCAATTTTTTGCCTCAACCAGCCAGTTTTCTTCTGTCTTTCTTTCTGTCTTTCTGTCATATACATGCTTAGAACACACAAGTCCTTTACAACACAAAGTCCTTGTGATAGCAGACACAGATGTTTCATCTGAGAAGTATTTTGCTATTGGCATCACTGATGGAAATGCCGATTAGGTCAATGAGTTCAGTGAATATGATTTAGATATGTGTAGTGCTAAAAGAAGTTCAAAGCATTTCCGTATGTCTTAATGTATATAGTCTCCAGAAAAACAATGAACTAGGGGCGTTACTATCCATTGCAGAGTGTTTAGATTACAGTTCCTAAAAAGTCCTTTTTGGCTGAGGCCTCTCAAGTAAGTGATGGAAGATTCTGGCCTAGGACTTGGGCCTCCAAATTGCATTTCAGTGCTGCTTTGAATAAGAATAGGGACTTTGGACAACATGGGACAGATTTGTGTTCAAATCATGACTTGACCACTCATTTAATTTTATGGCTTTGTTTTGTTTTGTTTTTTATAGTTTTATGTCTTTGGACAAGATTAGTAACTTATTTTCTGCATCTTAATACTTTCCGGAGGAACTATTAAATTAGACATGATGTCAATGCAGTACACACAGCACATACTTTAAAAGTCATGGTTATTACTGGAAGTACCAATGTCATCATTATGATAACTTTTCCCATCGCTTGGAATTAACCAGTGTTTTTGTTTAGCAATAAGAGTGTAACCTAAGTGGATTGTTTCCTTATTCCTGAGGAAATTTAAGTATCATTAAAGGTATTTTGAACTATGATTTCTGGGCACTGAGGCAACTCTGAAAAGAGAAAATATATAAGGCCCAAACTTACTGGATGTAAGCCTACTCATGCTCTCTACTTGATTGTTAACGAGCTTATGGAACTCAGCATGTCCTCAACTCAATTCCTGGTTTCCGTCCCCCTCACACCTGCTCCACCCTTGTCCTTCCTTACATGGTTACTGGTACTTCCATCCTGCCACCTGCCAAGACTAAAAGCTTTGGGGTCATCCTTGGTTCCTCTCTTTCTCTCATGCCTACATAAAATCCATCAGCAAATCCTTTTGGTTCTACCTTCTCCCCTGAATTATTCCATAACGTCCCAGCAGATTCCTCTGCTTCTATTCTTGGTCTCCCAAGGCCTATCCTTGGGAAAAGATGGGTAATTAAAACATTCATTCAAGACTATTTTTTGGTCAGGGGAAAATGGAGGTGGAATTGAAGAGGGCAGCACTCAAAAACCAGCTGTGGATAGTAAGACTTGGAATAAAATGCTGTTCAGCAGCCCATATCTATATCCATGTGGGTTTACAGACCTAATATCACATGTACTCAGTGGTAGGACCTTTATAGCAGCTACATGTATCAGCAATTTCTTCCTTTTCCTTTTCCATGTGAACCTACTCTAATGAACACTGGTGTTCATATGGGAGCACATGCATTCTAAAAATACTGATGAATACTTTGTGGAAGTAATAACCTTCTCCTTAATAAAATTCTTGATGACTACGATGCTGTTAGGAACAAAACATTTCTTTCTCTCATTAGAGGGAGAATAGATCATTTACAATTAGTTTATTGGTAAAAATGCTTTTGATCTACTGTACACATTTATGAGGATAATAGCATTTGGGGGGTACTCTGTATCTTTTTAACCATCTTCTTTGGCATAGTCATGCTTATGTGCTGCTTGAACTTGTGAGCTCAGCTAACTTATCTATCTAGCATACTTTGCGAGGCTCTTTTGTAAAGATTTCAGTTTGGGCATCAGGATGAAACAAAAATCCAATTGTAATCTCAGAGATGTAAGGCTCCATGGAAAAAGAAACAAAGTATTGTGGCCAGCAAGGACTTTGGGATTCTTGTTATAGAAATAAACATCCACAAAAGGCAAAAAAAAAAAAAAAAAAAAAATCTCCAATTTCAATGGCCAAATTCTCATTCACCTATGCTTTCCTCTGATCATCATCATCAACTTTTCAGTATAAAGAATGGAGTGAGAACTATCCTGAGGATAACTAGCAGAGAAATAGTTACTGATAGGAAGTTCTGACCAGGTGGGCCCAAGAGTGAGTCCCATGAGTTTGAAGTCAGACATTAACCAGTTATTAAGCACACAGTGTGAGGACTGAAAGACTGGTTAAGCTTTCTGCCTTAGATATAGTGTGGTTCTAGATTTAGAGAAACCATTTGACCTCTGTAGTGTAACCCAGCTTTTATCCTTTGTGTTCAATGGAAGCACCAAGTTGGGAAACTTGAGTAAACAACTGAGTAATTAAATACGTACTACAATTACAAAAGTCACGTTTAGGCAAACAAACTCTCATCTTAGAATTCCTTTGCCTCTCCACTGCAATCCTTTGCTATCTGTTCTTAAAGGTTTAAAAGCATCAACCAATAAGACAGTTTAGGCAATTTTTTTTTTTAGATTTATTTATTTATTTGGGGGTTTATGGGGAGGGGGAGAAGGAGAGGGAGAGAGAATTCTCAAGCAGACTCTCTGCTGAGCCCGACATGGGGCTCCATGTCACAAGCCCAAGATCATGACCTGAATTGAAATCAAAAATAGGACTCTTAACTGACTGTGCCACCCAGGAGCCCCACTTTAGGCAATGTTAAACCAAACTGTTAATGTGTTTACATAATTTGTGGTCTGGGTGTTGTCATGATTGATGATCATCCCCAGCACTTCCCTAATCCCCTACATAGTTTTTTTATTCCACAGAATCTTGACCAGACCCATGCCTGATCAAACAACGTTATTTTCCTTTTTCCCAATGACTTCATCCTGATCTTGCTTGGGTCTTGAAGTGCGACATGCCATTTGAATGAAGGATAAACCAGCCTCCTTTTATCACTCCAGCAGCAGAAGAGAAAACAGAGGTTGCTGCACTCCAGCTCAATGTATATTTCCTTATCTCTTACTGAAGGCAAAATTAGCCTAGTGCTATGGGATATAGAATGTTGAATATTATTCTATGGTGGCCCCACATGTTATTTTCTTCTATTCTCTACAGATGAAAATTTGTGGCAAGACATAGGGAATGTGAGTCTCTATAAATACTAAAATTTATTATTTTAGTTTTCATTGTAGCTTTTCTTCTCTTCATAAGCTTATGGCATTTACTTTTCTCATATTTTCTCCTGTTCAGTAGTTTAATTCAATAGTCTAAGACATATTTCCAAAGATGGTCTAATAATATCTCCATCTGACCTCTTTGGTGAGTGGCCTTCCTACTTTCACATTAGTGGGTGGAATCTGATTTCTCTCCCCTTGAAACTGGGCTGGACTCAGAGCCTTACTTTGAATCCATTTACCCTCCTCCCCCCCAAAAAATCAATAAAATACACAAGAGCTAAGATTACAATGGACAATAAGATGTGGTGGAAGTTAAGACTGCATGACCTTGAAGGGTAGGTCAGAAAAATCTTAGAGCTTCTGTCTAGGTCTCTTGAAATGTCTCCTAATGCTTCCTCTTGAAACCTAGCTTCTAAGTTGTAAGAAGCCCCAGCTGCATAGGGAAATGATGCGTAGGTATTAGGTAAAGAGTCCCAGCTGGGCTCAACCTTCAGGTCACCCCTGTGTAGGTGTCAGACATATAATTAAAGTGACCTCCAAATGATTTCTGTACCTTGCTGTTTGAATCACTCCAAGCCAACTGAATATTCTCAGCCATGGCCCAAATATCATGAGAATTGAAGAGCCATCCCTGCTGTGCTCTTTCTACATTCCTGACCCACACAATTCATGAACATATTAAATAGTTGTTGCTTAATGACACAAAGTTTTATGGTGGTTTTAATAAAGCAATAGATCCTTGTAATAGAATTTGGTACCAGGAGCATGGTATTCCCATACTAAAAACTTAAACCATGTGTCATCGTCTTTATGATTAGGGTGCAAGAGGAAAATGGAAGTGTTTTGAAGCTTCTGTTAGGGTTATTGATGAAGGCTGGAAAGTCAGTAAAAATTTATTATGGGAAATTGCAAAAAAGTTTGATGACACAGTCATATGTGGTGATGTAGAAAACAGAAAATAGGCCTAATGAGTTGGTGGGTTTCCTAATGAAATTTCCAAGCAGAATAGTCAAAGCCTCAACTTGCTTCTTTTAGTCATTCATCATAAGGTATAGAAAGAGAGAGAGAGAGATGAGGTAAAAGAGGAAATGTTTAGTTTTCAAACAAAATTTGGTAGAAATACAGGGAAAGCATGACTTTGTGAGTTGGAAAATTTAATTGATTCTCATTCCTAGCCTGTTCAGATGGCAAAAGGTTCTCAGAGCAAGAAAGATCTTGGGGCAAATATCAAATCCAGAGCACTGTCAGGAAAATATAGTCTCAGGATAAAGATGAAGCCAATGGCAAAATTGTGAAACCTTTGTAAACTGTAAAAAAGACATAAGATAGTGCCTTGGGGGTCCTTTTGGATAGGCAAAGACCTTCTAAGCATCTAAAGGATATACCTCACAGATCCTGTCTGTTAACCAACAGGGCTTTTAAGAATGTAAGGGAATTTTCCCATAGCAGCCTCATGAGGGGCTCTGGCTATATCAAAGAGATTTGTGGATGTTAACTTTTTTGAATGGAGTGAACAACAAAAACAACTCATAGAAACCCCACAAAATTTTAAAGAAATTATACTGGCAGAAATATCACCAACTTAAGCTAAAAGAAATCGAGACAGTACAGAATGAAAGAGGTACAGGCAGGAAATAGAAGGAGAAAAACACTCCCTTCAAATACAGGCTATTTTTCAAGGCAAAGGCAGATGACCCAGAGTGTTGGAACTGAGATCCCAGAGGCCAGAGCCAAGAGACACAGGAATAGACACAGAGCAATTTGTGTTTGTGTTGGGGGAAGTTTCTACCTGATAGACTAGGCAGGCTCCCTCTCAAGCAAAGACCAAGGACTGTGGAAGGAAGATGTTTACAGGCTTAGAGGATTCACCATGCTTTAGGACCCCTCCAGAAGCTCAAAGACTGAACTTGCTGGGCTCACAAAGAATAGTTTCATTTTCCAGGAGTAGACTTATATTAGCCAAACCCATTTGATTGATTCATAAAATCAGAGTTCTGAATTTATGAGGAGAAATCACTGTCACTGGAATTTAAATACTCAAAAACAGTAATGATCAGAAAATTCTCTTTCTGTTGGCAAAGTCTTTCTCCCAGCAATTTAGGGCATAACTTAAAGTCTCCTTAGTAAGCTGAAATCAGAAAAAAAAAAAATGTGTGTGTGATTGGATGGGATTAATTAGATGAGCTGAATGTACAGTGGTCTCAGGCTTCACCTCATCTTCTAGGCTCATAATAGGGGTGGTTTTGTACTGTCCATTAGGTTAGAATTCCTTGTCAGCATCCCAATATTGGCAATGCTTGCCAAAAGGACTAGAAAATGGAAAATATGAGGTTAAATTTTCCTTCTCCCTGTGCTGTGCTTGAGTGGAAGCTGCCAGTGTTTTGCCCTGCAACTCTCATTTACTCTGCCTGCACAGCTCATTATATACTCCCACTGATTAAAACATTCTTCTTTTAGACATGTCAATAAAGTCAATCAGGTTACATTGAAATCTTTAATATCTGAGGACCGTTATGTATTCTTGAAGTGTATTTGCCCTATTATTTCTCTTTACTTTTTGTGTACTTCCCAAATAACTTCAAAGGCCTTCTTTGTCTGACTATCCATGGAGTTATACTACACCAGGGAATGATCCATTTATCTATGATTCATTGCATCTATGAAGTATTCTGCACTTTTTGAAATATTAAGATTAATTCAGATGTGATGTCATGACACAATGAAACTTTTTCCTAGTAGCCTGGCATTCTTTAATTTTTCTGACAAGCCTATGCTCCAAATTGTTTCTTATTTCCTCTTTAACCAAATCAACCATTGGTCTAATTATAATAATGGCATGTCTTACTTTTTGAAATTGTCTGATTTCATTGGGATTTTGTCGTATCTACAGTGAAATTTTATTGTTCCAAACTCCTTTGTTTACAAGCATTAGAAATTCACTTTCAACTAGATATTAAAAAGAGAAGTTTATTGTTGCTTTTGTAACTGAAGGCTTGATCCCGGGCTTCAAATTCTGTCATTGCAATATTGGATGTTCTTTCTGTTCTTTTATTTCACTGATCTCATTTGCTGATACTACAGATGACTTCATTCATGTAGCCTTGGAAGATGAGTCTAAAGAATCCCAAGTTACATAATTTTTATGGCCTCACATTTTAGAAGAACAAAGTTATCTTTCTCAGTATGCATATATATTCAAAGTTTTGTAACTTGGTCTTGTCCTTGATCTTATTTATTTATTTTTTTCCTACCAGTAGAATCTCAATGCTTTGATTAGCCTATGTAGGCCACTCACAGGGTATTGGAAGTCAAACTATGGGAGCTACACTAGAATTCATGTAATGGGAAGGAATGATTTCCCAAAACAGATTGGGGGACTTTTACCAGATGAATGACAAACAATACTCTGAGAATGATATTAACAGACAGCACATATTTACATAAATAGGCTGTATCCTGTAATGATTTCAGAGGCACTTGTGATTTCAGCTTTTGCCCTATGTGAAATGTATAAAGTAATTGTGAAATCATCTGAAAACATAATATGTGACCAAAATAATGTTCTAGTCAAGAGGTCAGCAAATTGTAGCCCATGGGTGAAATCTGGCTCTCTGCATCCTTTTGTAAGTAAAGTTGTATTGGAACACAGCCATACCCATTCCTGTACTGTCTATGGCTGCTTTCACTCTATAACAACAGAATTGAGTAGTTGTGACAGAGACCAGTTGGTCTGCAAAGCTGTAGATATTTACCATCTGGTCCTATACAGAAAATGTTTGCTGACTGCTTTTCTATTAGAAAGATTTTCTGTTCAATCGGGTAATCTCTAATTAGTAAATGGGACTAGGAGGAGGCAGATAATCTGATCAACTGATTCTGTAGAAGTAGTGGACATAAGGGTATATTTTATAGGTAAACTAGATTTTTCTGGATAAATGGAGATTAATTTATTGAGGTAAATATTCAGGCTTTCTCTGTCTCCCATCTTAGAGACTATGTCTGTTCTGAGACATTTCCAGAAGTAGAGATTAATGGTTGAAAGGAGGGAGAAATGGGCTGAGAGTATTGCCATGTTCAGAGGATATAGAGATACTTCCATGGGGTTTCAGATGGGATCTCTAATAACATCATCTGGGGATGAATCAGAACTGAAATTGCATCTGGAATTTCTCAATTCATTACATCCCGATTTACCAGTAAACTTCGTCTTAGTCAGCTTGGGCTACCATAACAAAATACCATAAACAGGGTGGCTTAAATAACAAAAATTTGTTTATTATGATTCTGGGGGCTGGAATTCCAAGATCAAGGTGTCTGAAAGAGAGGTTTTATTCTGAGGTCTCCTCCCTTGGCTTGTAGACAGCCATCATCATGCTTGTGTGCTCATGTGACCTCTTGTTTATGTGCGTGCAGAGAGAGAGAGAATGACAGAGAGAGAGAGAGAGAAGAGAGCACGCACTCTGGTGTTTTTTATGAGGCACTAATTCCATCATGAGGACCCCAACTTCATGAACTTATTTAACCCTAATTATCTCTCAAAGTCCCCACTTCCAAATACCATCATGTTGGGGCTTAAGTCTTCAACATATGAATTATATGAAGGGGACACAAACATTCAGTTCATAACATTTCCAGTGTCAAAATTTTGTTTGTGCATATAGGTGACTAGGTGATGCACGGTCAGACAAATGGAGAAGAAATTATTTTAATCATTTAATAAATATTAATTAAATTCTTACTAGATATTTTAGTTTTTGTCCTTCACTAGTATACAGTTCTTGATTTCAAAGGTCCACAGTAAAACTCATAACTTTCCAACCAAATTTAGTGCATTTAGAGAATGATATATTCATTCTGTAATAAAAACTAGAAACTAGAAGTCATCCTTCATACCTCCGTCTTTCTCATTCCTGCCAAGTCCCATCAATTTTACATCCAAAATATATCTCAAACCCATCCGCATTTCACTATATCCAACACTGACACCCTAGTCAAGGAACCCAGGCAACCATCAACTGCCGGTGCTATTTGCTATTTGACTACTCTCTTTTCTCTTATTCTCATGATTTCCATTTGTTTATCTATCCTGCAGACAACGTAAGTTTTCAAAACATGTCAAACATACCTGATTGTTTCACCCAATTGCTGTAAACATTACTTTGCCTGTCAATTGTTCCTAGGTGCTGAACATAGCCTTCCCTGCCTCAACTTGACCTTGTAGCCTCTTCTTGTCCTTGCTCTTCAATCATACTGACCATGTTTTTATTCCTTAAAATGTTAGGCTTCTTCCTTATCTCCCTTACTCTTCTCTTTTACCTACTGTCTTAGTCCACTCAGTCTGCTGTAACAAAATGCCTTAAATGTGCCTTATGAACTACAGGAATTAATCTCTCACAGTTCTGGAGGATGTCAGATTCAGTGTCTGGTGAAGTCAGCTACCTCCCTGACAGCATCTTCTCCATGTAACCTCACGTGTGGAAGAAGTGAGGGAACTCTCTGGAAACTTGTTCATAAAGACATGATCTTGTTCATGAGATATCATGACCTATTCACATTCCAGAGGCCCCACCTCAAAGTGTCATCACACTGGGGATCACATTTTCAACATATGAATTTTGGGGGGACACAAATAGTTAATCTATAGCACCAACCTACTTCTACCTACATTGGGAATTATTTCCCAACCTCACTTCCGAATCAAGTTCCTGCCTGTGCAGTTCTGTCTAACTAGAATATCCAGAGCTTCACATGGTGGACTTGTTCTTGATATTCCAACCTTGATTCAAATATCATTTTCTTGAAGAGGTCTTTCCCAACCAAACACACACTTTCTGCTGTATCATCTGGGTTCATTCTCCTGGTAGCACGTATCTCTTTGGTTTTTTGCTTATTTTTTTCTTAATTTCTTATATGTCTCTCCCAGTAGAGACAGCAATGTGGCTGTGTTTGCTCAGCATAATGCAAGCTTGAGCAAATGAATGAAAACATTATATCCCCCCCTTCTTTTTAAAAATCATACCTTATGGAAAGTCAGTAAAATCGAGTAATTAATATACATTCTAAAGCAAATAGCTTGAGTTCAAATCTCAGCTCTGCCACTTACTAGCTGTATAATCCTATATAATCCTAGATTCACCCCTGAACCTTTTTCTTATATTAAAAATAATGGGTATGATAATAATATCTACCTTGTAGGGTTGTTATGAGAGTTACATCAGTTATTACAAGTAATGAACTGAGAATACTTCCTGGCACATGGCCAGCTCTTAGTATTTATCATTAGTAAGAACATATATTAAACTAATATATATTAATTGATAATATTAATATTACTAAGACTACATAGTTAAATGAATTTAACAAAAGTTTGCTGACAAAATGACTGAGCACTATTTGTAATTTTATAATTTTATATTTAAACAAACTGAAAAAAAAACAGAGTCCTCTTTACATTTTTGCAAAATATGATACAGAGAAAAACATAAGTTCTAACTAAAATGATAAGACCTAACATTTGTAAATGGTACTATGCCATTTGTCAAAACTTTGACAAATATAGCCACCCTTGAACCACAAAGCCAAGATGCCATGTATTATATATTCTTTGTAAATGGCAAGTCACATCACACTCCCAACATCCCAAAGGGTAATTATTATCACTGGTTTAGGGATGGGAAAATGGAGGTGCCAGAAAGTTCACGGGCTATCCCAAGGTCCCTAGCTCCTGACGGACAGTCAAACCTTGAGCACAGGTATCTGTATTCCAAATTCAAAATTTTTCCAATATGCTGAGCCTTACATCTTCTCTTGTGATGTTCAATATGGAGCCTATGCACATGTTTGGGGCATCGGCAAAGGAGGAGTCCTCTACAAATTAGAAAAATATTTGGAAGTAGATATTTTTTTAAAAGGGTTTCAGTTTTGAATTTTCTTAAGCTTCCTATACTTGTTTCATGATTTTGTCTGTTTTAATTTTGATTGATATGTATGTGGGTGTCACTGTAAAGTTTTTCAGTCCTTAGACTCTCTAAAGATCTAGAGACCTAAGCATCTGACCTTGCATATACCAACACACTGGCTTGGCAGAAGTAAATTCTTGGGACTTACGTATCAATGATAACTGTTAACACTAAGTTCTCTTGGATTTGAACGTATCTCTGAAAGATAGGACCACACATGGAACAAAAATAATGATTTAGTCTTCATCTCAACCAATTTCTTGGCTTTGGTGTTGCTGACGGCAGTAGGAGGTGGAGGGGTGGGGTGAGTGATGAAGCGTTGATACTAACAACATTTGACTTACATGGCCCTGCACCCCCACACAGAAAATGGTCAATTCTTCTAACCTCTCATTCTGGCAGGCAGATGCCATTAGATAATAACTCAGAATTCTTTCTCATCAGGGCCAATTCTGAACTGGTGGTCTGGAGAGAAATTCTGTATTGAATTACCAACGAGTTCCAACAGAATCATTTCCAAGAGTAATTAGGGCTGATGGAATGCTCAGTCCTTAAGAACAGTACCAAATTCCAGATTTTTCCAAAAAGAAAAATTAGAGCCCAGTGTCTTGCTTGCATTCCTCTTTTTCAGAATGTGGAGAGATCTGTTCGCAAGAAAGTAAAGCATGACCTTATGCACATGAAGATGCCTTCCTGCTACCATAAGCCTCCCATAGCATTCAGGATCATAATGGAGAGAACTGAAACGTTGAGAGGTTTGACTACTCTTGATAAAAGGGTCTCTCTAGCTCAGTATATAATAACATGGCATTTTGGCTTTGTGGTTCAATGGCGGCTATGAAGTTTTGTGAATCTGAAGTAAACTCTTTTTAATGAGAGTTATCTCAACTGATAGAATGAAAAGACAATGTTATCTGCTGGATGAAGATATTTGGCACTATTCTCATCAAAGGAAGAGACAGTCTTCTATTTAGGACAAGGATGAGGTAATGTCAGTTGTTTGTGATGAGAGGCCTCATTCCTAATTATTAGCGTATGGCTGGGAAATGCTGAAGAGTTGGCTTAGTTTGATGATGGCTTAATAATCTTCGATGGGAACTTAGAAAGTTACATTCTTTCTCTGAGTTTATCATTTTTTACCTTTCCTAACTCCAGGATGCTTAACAGTAGCGACTGGATATACCTTATAGCAATAAGGACCAGATGCGTCTTGGTAAAGCAAGCTGAAAACACATGTGTTTGAGAAGCTGATACTAAGATTATAAGCCATTTCTGTTGGCTTGAAAAGAGAGAACCACATTATCATGTTTTTGAGCCAATTCTCACATTAAGTGATTTCTTGAAGAAATTGGATCCTTGCTATTTCTCTCTCTCTTTCTTTTTTTTTTTTTTTACCAGATAAGTTCCAAATGAACATCCTGTCCCAGATCCTTAAAAGTCAGAAATGCTGTTACATAGCTCATTTGAATAAGTCTCTCAGGTTCAAATTTTCTCATTCTAGAAGTAAAAAAAATTACTTGAATAATAGTTTCTGTCACCCAACATTGGCATTTTCTTCTCTTCTTTTGTGCTCTGTTGGCCCTCTTTAAGACAAAAGTGCTGAGGATTAATTGTGATTATCATATTCAAGGCAGAAATGCCACTTTAAGAAGAAGCAATAAGCATAATTACTTGCAAATGCATGTACAAACATTATAGCATGTGAAAGGAGATGAAAACTTGAAATCTTGCTAGATTTTACAAATCAAAAGTTTATCTGTAATCTTTCTGACCTCACTGGGGCCATCTATAGACCACTTCTCACAGAACGCAACTCTGGAATACATCTTGACTTGTATTGAAATGGGGAGTGATTGCCAATGCATCTAATCTGTTAAAGATTAATAAAGAACAAAGAGTAGTCAAGAGGCAATTTGATACCAGGGGCTTTGGTGTTGCATACTCAAGCTTGATTCCAGGCTGGATCTCTTCACAGCTGTGTGACTTCCACAATTTGCTTACCGTCTCTGATTCTCATTTTCTTCCGAGAAGAAAGCAGGATGATAGAGGGCTCAAGGGAGCTGGTGTGAGAACCTGCCAGCCTGCCTTCAAAGCCTGGCTCTGCCACTTCCTGTGGCCAACTGTGGCACTTTGGGTAAATTGTTTCATTGAAGCTCCCTGGCCCTCTGGTTACTCATTTATATCATGGAGATAAAACTAATGCTTACTTCATACGGCCTTTGTGAGGATTATGTTCATTGATCAAATACCATTTATAAATGCTTAACACACCACCTGGCACTTAGTCAATGAGCCATACATGGAAGCCACTGGAAGCAGTCACTCAACCTTCCAGACTCTGGCTTATCAAGAAAAAGAGAATAAAGTGACAATCTGTTCATGTTGTCAAAACCCTTCTTTTAATTGACCATAAACACATGAGGTTTTAGGCACCCTGGAGGTCAGATTTTATAAAAGCCATCATTCCAATTAGCTGGTCTAGGAGGCTGGGTATGGGTAACAAGTTGTGAAAGGCAACTGACCTGAGGATTTCACGCTCTATTTTCTTATGTAAACTCTAAGGTTCTGGGAAGAGAAGTGGCATCTTCCATAAACACCTGAATAGCATCCCATTGTGCAACAGATTCACTGGGTCATTCATTAATAATACATGGTAATTGACATGAATTGACTAAAGCTATTTTAGATTCTGAGCTAAATTGTTTTCACTCTGCCACTTAATCTTCACAACAACCCTTGGAGAGGGCTTCCCTCCTTTTTTGGAGATCAAGGTCAAATTCCTTAACCCACTGTACACGCTTGCCTGGTTTGACTTCTGCAGGCATCAGTGAAGTTACTCTCCCCTCTCCCGCAACACTCTTTCCATTCATTCATCCCTCCATCCATTAGCCTTTTCATTAATTTATTCCACAAATATTTACCAAGGGCACGGGTGGTGCTCCAGCAATGAATACAGCAAATCCGTGTCCCCTGGGAGCTATGTTCTAGTGGAGGAAACAGGCAGCCAAAATAAGTGTATAATGTTATAGAGAAAAATAATAATTTAGAATATGGGAAAGAGCAATTGGTGCTATTTTAGACAGGGTAGGTGAGACTTGAACAGAGATTGAAAAAAACATGGGGGAAGCATGAGGCTCTCTGGGCGATGGACATTGGATGCTGTGGGGAAAAAGTGCATTAGCCCTGAGTCAGAGGCATGTTCAGGAGTTATAGGAGCATCAGCCCCACTGGACAGTTTAGGAAACAGAATTAGAGAAACTATCCGAGTCAGCTGAAGTCACATAGAAATGGAGAACCACACACTTCCGAGGAATGTGCCCCCACACCCCTGGCCCCATGCTGCTCAGCAGTTGCTCAGTGTCATTTCCCTTCTTGGACCCTTAGGGTTCTCCGCGCAGCAGGAGGTAGGATAGGGCCGTTCTTTCTTTCTCCTTCAGTTCTTCACCCCAATTGACAAATCGCATTTACTTAAACATCTCTTAGCCTCTTCTTTTACATTGCTTTATATGATTTCTTTGCTATCTTCTTCTCCATTTTTATGATTTTAAACAGGTTTTTCCAGATAAATTTGTTGCTGGGGATGCAAGTTACATATGGAGGCTTTGTTATGGCTTTTTTTCCCCCTTCTTTTTCCCAGTGCAAGGGGGGGTTTTGTTCACTAAAGCATATAGTTCTCCTCTCCACTACCTCATTTGGTGGGAAGAGTGATTCATGCAAGGCTGATTCTCATGTCTCTTCCATGGATAAATATAGAACGTACAGACTTTCTGTGTTATGATACACCTAACAAGAGATAGGCTTTTTTCCCCCCCTTGTTCCTTCCACAGGTATATAACTTAATCTACCTGTGACTATTGTTATGCTAAAAATGCCACAGGAAATCAACCCAGTCCACACGCTAATTATACATTTTCTAGAAAATTGCAGCCTTCACTTTGGCTAGATGAATAAGTTAAGTTGTTTTTTTTTTTTTTTCCTCATTTTGCAATACCACTGATGGAGTGCACACAAGACTCATCACATTCTTCCTTAGTTATGAAAATGTAAACCCAAAAGAAATAGGGAAACAGAAGGATATCTTAAGAGGGGAGAGATTTATTAAGATCAGAATGTAGTTAGGATGAGGGAGCAGAAGGCTAGCTGAAGACAAAGCACAAGCTGACACCCTGCAACCTCCCCCTACACCCCCACTCTTGGGTGGGACATGTGTGACATTCTTCCAGGGATCTCCCAACTATCTTAATGTTAATATCTTGCTAGAGGGGAAAACAACCTTAACGTGACAATGGCAAGACCTCTGGTATCTTGTAGGGATCTTGTAGGTTGGTCCTCTAACATATGAAAGTTCTTTTGAAACCCCCCTTTTCCGTACTTCCCCCAACTCCCGAGTATATAATCATCCACTCCTCAAGACCCTGGGGCAGCAGCTCTTTCTGCCCACGGGCCCTGACTAGTGCTTTAATAAACTGCCATTTTGCACCAAAGACATCTCAAAATTCTTTCTTGGTCGTCGGCTCCAGACCCCACCTCACCAAATCTCGCCTGTATTCCAAAACCACATCAGTTACTTCATTTATAAAAATCTCAAACAGATAAAACAGTCTTGCAGATGAATAGAAGACAAAGGGACGTGTTGATACCCACGGATGTCAGGGACTGAGGTTTTTCTTTCAATTGCCTTACAAATGGCTTCCTAATGAGTCAGCAAAACCGATCAATAAACGTAGCTAGTAACTTTTTTCTGTAATCCCCGAAAGAGTGGTTGAAGATGCACAGATATTATTCACTTTGACTGAAATATGGACGTTAGTAATTTTACAGAACTGACTAAACCTACCACGCTGAGGTATAGCAATTCCACCAGTGCAAGATTTGAGTTATAATAATCTTTCTCTCGTCAACAGTCTTGTTTTATTTATTCTGTACCACCTGGCACAAGCCATGTGTCCAAATACTATCCTCGCATGAAAAGCTCTGCTATTTTCTTATATCATAAGATATCACCCCCAAAGCCCACACGATCTGTGGCTTATAAAATCCTTTGCAAAGGCTGCAAATGGTTCATATTTTAAAACTGTTCTTTATGTGAGATTCTATTGGAAATCCAAAGATCCCCGACAAAAAGAAGTATGAGATGTAGCAGGCTCACACACTCTGAGCAAAGCATTTAGATCTTGTTTTAAGAGTATTTACACATTCCAGAGGTAATTAAAAGATAAATATGTGTAAAGTCTTTACTAATATAGATTGATTTTTCGGGACCAGATCCTTAAAGTAATAGAGAAAATGGTGGTTTATTTTTTTACATAGCATGTGGAGTCTTTCTGATGCAGGAAGGCAGAACGGATGTGTTTGCAATGGCGCCGACTTGACTAGATCTAATTAGGTATTGATTCTGAATTCTGCGTCAAGCAGATAGTGGGAGAAGCTGGAGAAAGGTAATGGGTGAGGGCCTAGGCTTTCTTCAGCTTCCTCACAGTGAGTCCTCGAGTTACAACAAGAAATTAGTGTGAATGGCCATTTCTTAAAGAAACTGGGCCACAGGTATATGGTAAATGTTAGTGAATACAAGGTAAGTTTACAATCTTATAGTTGGCTTAAATCCATCAGACATCTGAAGGATAATCTATTTCAACACATTCTCAATTATTTGCTTCTAGATAGAGCCACTAAATCAAAGCCAGACTACTATTGTTCTAAAAGACTGCATTTTGAATGGATAGGCTTATTAACAATTAGAGTATTGATTATTTACATATTAAACGTTTGAAAGCAATGTGCTTTCCAACAGATTTAAAATATTATTCCCACATATGGTTTGCATATTACAGTTACTTAGGTTAATTATTCCTGATCCATAGGGAATAAGAAACACCAGGCTAAACACTGCCTCTTCATCAAGTTCTCTAACTATTTGTAGATCAAATAAATGAGGTTTTACTCTGCTGAAAATGATTTTAAGCCATTACTTTATTTTCTCTATGAGATTGCCTCTCTTTATTGCTGAAGATGATATCATTTTCACAGCAAAAATGGAAGAAAACAATTTTAAGAGAAAAAATATGTACCCAACCATCCTAGATTCTGTCTTTGTGGCTACCAACAATGTCATTTAAAACGACTTACATAAAGATATGGTGCAGACCGGGATGAAAGAATGTGACATTTTTCTAGCCTTGCTCTAAATCTGCATCTTATTTGAAGAAGAAATAAAACCCAAAGGAGGCTCAAATTTTGCTCCAAAAATACGCTGCCTCCTTACATATGCATTTCTAAAGAATGTCTTGTTTCATAAAGAAAACCCAATATTGGAGTGATATTTCCTGTACATTAAGCTATATTTCAAATAGCACCCTGGATTCTTCATCAGGGAATGGGCTTCTGAGCTTCAGATTCCCTAGAAATAGTGGGAAAAGGAAAGTCCTTCCAGTGCCTGCTTACAAGAGAAATTCTGAAGGGAAATGAGATGGTCTGTGGATGTGTTTCTAATTTCCTGGAGGAAAAGAATGTTCATCTGAAATCGATTTTTATGGATGCTTTATAAAAGCTAGTGGATCTAGTACATTCTATTTGACCTGAAAAATTGGCATCAGGCCTACCCACACTTACCTGGGTCATCCTTCTTTTTTGACTTTCAACCATATTAGGCTAAGCAGACATGAACATCAGCCTACAAAAAAACTATCCTAGATCCCAAGGGAACCAAATAAAAAGGGAATCATAGAACATTCAATATCTTCAGGTTTTCCACTAGATTTTCACCAAGTCCACCCAATTTATCTCAAGACAATAGCATCAAAGAGTTCGATCATCTAGAATTGTACTAGATTTTACTAGCCATAGAAAAGTTGGTACATGAAATATAAGTTGGGAGAAAGTTCTAGTTTCTGCCACATAGTGACTGAGTTAACAGAAACCTGTCTCTCACCACACATATATGGAAATACGGGGTAAATTGTAACCAAAAAATATGTGCAAATCTCATCTCAAGGAAAAAAATGGATGGTTCCATGTTCTATAGATGAAGAGGAAAGGCAGAGCCAGGGTGATAAAGAGGAAGTGTGTCTGTTGGTTAGGGTCACAGACTCCAGGCCAGAAAACGTGGGTCCAAATCCTGACTGAAGTTTGCTGCTCCCTCCAATATTACCAACAACAAATTGAACTTGTAAATGATTTGTTAGTCAAAGTAGAGATCATAGTGGAGGATGGAAAACACTAAGAAATGAATGTGAATATAAACATCGCGTAGCAGATCAAGGGGCAGTCAAGGTGCCACGAAGGCACACATTTGTAGTCTCTAATTTATGTTTTCGAAAAGAAGATTAAAAATCAATGATCGATGAATCCAAGTCAAAAAATAACAGAGCAAAACTATGGAGAAAGGAAAAAAGTCATCATACAAATAAGAGCAAATATTAATGAAATAGAAGTGAAGAAACAATAGAAAGGATCAACAAAGCTCAAAGCAAGTGCATTATAAATATGGATAAAGTATACAAATATCTACGAAGACTGATCTAAGAAAGAGGCGGGAAGAATATTAGGAATGTAAGGGGCATGACGAGAGGTAATGTAGAAGTGCTCTAATATTATAAGTGTATACTAAAGCATTCTATACCACCACATTTGGAATTTGGAAGGAATCAATTTTCTTTAAAAAATCAAAACATATATTACCACAAGGGATTTAGGAGAACATAGAAAATCTAATTGTCTCATAAGTCTTTAAAAATCCTATTAGTAGGGGTGTCTGTCTGGCTCAGTCAGGTAAGCATCTGACTCTTAATTTCGACTCTTGATTTCAGCTCTGGTCTTGATCTCAAGGTCCTGAGTGGGACTCCCTGCTCAGCAGGTTGTCTGCTTCCTCTTTCCCTCTTCCTCCCTCCCTGCCCCTCGCCCTGCTCCTGTGTTCTCTCTTTCTCTCTCTCAGATAAATAAATAAATCTTTTTAAAACATCCAATTAGTAGTCAAAGCAGTACCTACCCCTCCTTCTGCAAAATGCACACACACAAATACACACATAAACTAACATAACAAACCAAAGGAACAGAAGCCCCAGTTCACCTGGTTTACAGCAAATGTTCCAGGAATAAGCAATTCAAATTTGATACAAACTTTTCCAAAAAATAAAGCAAGTGGGAGATTTTTCCATCTTGTTTCATGATGTTATCATGACTTTGGACACTGACACCGTGAAAAGAAAAATCATAAGGTAATCTCACTATTGAATGTAGATTCAAATGTCAAAATAAAATTTGACCAACCTGAATCCTGAATGATTTAAAATAAATAAAACACATCAGGATCAGATAGACACCAGTGTGTCCTGGGATCCAAGAAGGGTGTAACAGAAAGCCTACAAAGGTAGCTCACCATATGTTAAGATGCCTTTGGCTTCAAGTAAGAGAGGAGCCAACAAAAAAGGAACATGTATTATTCTATAAAACTAGAAACCCAGAGGTTGGGTGGTTCCAGGGTTAATTCCAGAGCACCACGGTGTTATCAAGGAACCAGGTTCCATGCATCTTCCTCTCTGCAATGTTCACTGGGTGGGTGATTCCCTGCCTGGTTGCAAAATGGTAGTAGAAATACTTACAATATTTTTACAAAAGGGTGGTTCCCTGCCATGTCCTTCTCCCAGTCTGCCAAGCAGAATACACTTTATATGTCACTGGCTAGGGTCATGTCACTCATCCACATTTAAGCCAACCACCGAGAGAGATAATGGAATTACTATAGTTCGTTTAGACTAATCAAAATTCACCCTAGGCAGTGCAGAGCCATCCAGCCCATGAATGACATAACCTCCCTATACTTGAACAAAATCAATTTTCTCTTAGTTAAGGCAGACCTGGAATAATGGTTCCGGTGCAGCCTGCAGTGTTGACACATAAAAGGGAAAATGTGAAATCAATTCAATAGTTACAGTAAAAACAATGGATGAAATTCAACATTCAGTTTTGAGTGAAAGCAACAGCAATAAAAACCACTTTAAAAAAATGAGAAAGGGAAAGGAAATTAACATGATAAAGTCAATCCTCTAAAACCTGAAATATGTTAAAAAGTGTTCTTTATATTTAGGAACTAATCAAGGATACCAGCCAGCTCTTCTCACTTGTATTAGATATTTTAATATTTCAATTATTTAATACAAATATCCTCATCAGATACCTGAAATGAAATAGAAAAAAAACTTGAAACAAAATGTAAGGATTGGCTAGAAAGAGACAAAAATGTTATATATATATATACATATATTTTTTTTTGCCACATTATGATCATCTGCATGAAAAGTATTAGAGAATATAGTGCCAAATTAATATAATACATAACCTGGATTAAAAGATTTCTATATACAAGATCAGCACATATATGGAGATTGCCTATATACTCTTTAGTTAAGTAGCTAAATTAAAAATGTAACTAAAAAGTACAAAAGGATGTAATTTAAATAGCAACAAAAGCAAAAGGTATCTAGGAACAACTCCTTAGAAATCTTCATCGAGAAAATTACAGAAATTTTTATTTATTTTTTTATTTAAAAGATTTTATTTACTTATTTGAGACAGAGAGAGAGAGTGTGGGGGGGCAGAAGGAGAGGTAGAAGCAGACTCCCTGCTGAGCAGGGAGCCTAGATGCAGAGGCTGGATCCCAGGACCCTGAGATCATGACCTGAGCCGAAGGCAGACGCTTAACCGACTGAACCACTGAACCACCTAGGCGCCCCAAAATTACAGAACTTTGTTGATATTAAATTTTTAAAATTTAATTTTTAATTCAATTTAATTTTTAGTTCTTCATTAAAAAAGAAATACGTACACTAATTTTATGGGATTGTGTTCAGGATTAAATGATGCATAAAAATTATTTAACACTGTTCCTTACATAACAATCACTCAAAAGAGAAGCTTTTCAAATAAATTTTTATAGAATTATTTTGTTATTTTTAAGAACTTATAAAATAGCTCTAAAGAGCCCTGGAGTTCCTCGGAGCAATTTGAAAACCACAAGATAGGATTTATATTTTTCAGCTAATCTAAACCAAATCCAACACCCCCTTTCTGACCTAAACCAAATTTGGGCTTTTCCCTTGACTGTGAATTCTCTCAACACTTATGTACACAGTGTGCCTCGTTACCACTTGTCAATTTATGTTTTTCATCTTTTTAGCTGTATATTTATAGGAATGTTTTATTCCCCTAAAAAGAGAACAAAGTCTCCGAGTTTATGGATAATCCTTTCTTTTTCTATTCTATCCCACAAAACATCTGGTGTTCATTCATTTATTGTGCAAATATTTGTAAATGACTACTTTGTGTCAGGCATTAATCCAGGTCACAGGATAAATCAATAAGCAAAATCTATAAAATCTTCCACCCGCATGGAGATTCCATTTTATCAAGGGAAACAAATATTGAACAATACACCTAAGAAATTAGCTAGCTATCATGGCAGAGATTCCATTTCCCCTTTCCTGGGCACATAGCTAGATTGTGTTCCTTAGGTGCCCTTGGCAATGAGATGTGTGCTTATGACTAAGTTCTCACCACTGTGATAGGAAGTGATGTGTGCCCTTTCCTAGCCAAGACTCATCTGGACTTCTATATCCTTCTATATTTTGTCTTCTATTGATAATACAATCACAGGTCTCTAGGGGATGATGGAGTCACAAAATGGAAGGAGCCAATCACCAAATTAAAAAAAAAAAAATAGCTGTTCTCTAGGAATAGTGCTTTGGGTTGTTTTGTGTGACAAAACTTACTGTGTTTGGTTCTTAGATACTTTTGGCTTTATTTGTACTACAGTCCAGCATGTCCTAGGAAAATAAATATATAGTATGTTTGAAAGTATTAGTTGCAAGGAGAAAAATAAACAAGCAAACAAGCTAAAAAAATTTAGCAAAGTAATTGGGCATGAGATGCCAAGGTGTAGGGTGGTTGCAATTTTAATTAGAGTGGTTAGTGTAGGCCTCCTTGAGAATGTGATATTTCACAAAGTCTTGAAAGAAGTGAGGGGATTATCCAGGCAGATCTATCAAGGAAGAACATCCACTAATTCCAGCATATTGACTGTAAAGCAGGAGAGTCCATGTCTTATCTGGGAGACGACTAGTGGCGGACTTTTTATTCTAAGTAAAGTCAAAGTCAGTGTTGGGTTTTGAGCAGAGTAGCATGTTTAATGTAAAATAATCTCTCTGGCAGTTTTGAGGAGAAGAGCTGTAGGGATAGGCATAGGAAGACTAGTTAGGAGGCTTTCACAACAAACAGGATGAGAATTGACAGTGACTCAGTTGGGCTAGTGGTGGAGATGGTAGTAAATGACAAGCTTTTGCATATATTTTGAGAGGAGAGCCAAGATGTAATTTACAATAGCAACAAAAGCAAAAGGTATCTAGCAATACTTACAAATTGAATTCAGGGTATAGGCAAAGAGAGGAGTCAAGGAAGACTTCAAGGCTTCTGGCCTGAGTAATGGAAAGATATTAATGCACCATCACACCAAGATGGGGGAGTCCAAAAAGTTGGTGGGGAGGAATTCTGGTAGGGAATTGTTAAATCCGAGGTACCTATTAGGTTTTTTATTCTTTTATTTATTTGAGAGAGAGCAAGAGAGAGAGCATGAGCTGGGGGAGAGGCAGAGGGAGAAGCAGGATCCCTGCCCAGCAAGGAGCCCGATCCCAGGACCCCAGGATCATGACCAGAGCCGAAGGCAGACGCTTAACTGACTGAGCCACCCAGGCTCCCCCTGAGGTGCCTATTAATTTTATATTAGTGTCGAACCATATGCAGTTGCTGATATTCCCTCCTGCATAACTGTAAAAATGGCAATTTTGTGTCATTCAAACTGATACAAGTCCAGAGTTTAGAAGAAAGGTCTGGAAATCTTCAGCATAAAGGCAGTATCTCAAGCTATGTAACCAGATCAGATCAGATCACCGTATTGGCCAGGGTCCAATCAGGAACCAGAAGCCACATCGATTATCTGAACTGGAGGATGTAATATAAAGAGATGTTAACTAGGTATTGGAGCCAGACATGAAAAGAAGACCATACTTCCAGAAGCAGTTATCATTCCTTGGCTGGGAAAACAATGGGAAGAGGTGGGGATTAATAAAATGTAAAGGCATGGAAGACAGGCCATGGGACTCAGACCTCCAAGAAGGTGGCATCATTTGCCTGGTGTTTCAGAGAGGACTGATTCCAGTGGCATGCGCTGGGGGGAACCCTACAAACCAGGACAAAGTGCTGCCACTGGAATCGGGTGTCTCTTTCAGGGCGATGAGTCATTGCCATTCAAATTCCTTCTTCCTTTCTACTCTTCTGATTGACCTCATGTGTCCCCTATTGGCAGAAGCTAACTGGGGCCATCTGCAAAGGTGGACTGTGGTTTGCAGAGAATTCCAAGTCCAGTGTCACAAAGCAGAGTATAAAAGAGTAGCTTAAAGATGAGACTTGGGAACTAAATAACCACCAAAGAGTGAGTGCAGAGAGCACCCTAAGCCCTGGAAGATTCTGTGTGAGAGGTCAGGGAAGACTGGGGCAAAGGGAACATAGAAGGAATAGTCAGTGAGGTAGGAGGAAAACTAACCTATGTACATCTTTACTATCCCAGTAAATAAAGTGCTTTGAAGAGCTGTTTATCAACTGTGTAAAATGTTGAAAGTCAAGTAGGCTGTGAACTAAGAATCAGTTGTTGATTTAGCAAGAGAAAGTCATTGGTGACCTAGACCAAAATGGTTTTGTGGAGTTGTGGTGACAAAAGTCTTTTGGGGGTCAGTTTAAGAGGAAAATGGTGTAGAGAAATCAGAGACTTAAGTATATACAACATCTAGGGAGCTTTGCTGCATAAAGGGGCAAGTCAAGGGGCAATAGTTCAAAGGAGGAGTTGGATTGAAAGATTTCTTTCTTAATGATGGGAAAATGGTACCATGTTTGTATACCACTGGAATGTTCCAGTAGCAAAGAGAACATGGACACCACAGAAAAGTGAGGGAATGATTCCTGGAAAAATGCTCTTGGGGTGGCAGGGAGGGATGAAATCGAGTGCATGAATGGAGAGGTTTGAGTTGGGCAGCGCATGGGTAGTTAGTTCATGTCTAATAACATAAGGATGGTGAGTTCATGAGTACAGATGCTGAAAAGCATCCACTGTGGTGGCAGAATCTGCCAACATTCTTTCCCAATTGCTTAAATGATTGCTCAAATTTTTCATGTCATCAACTGAGAGTGAGGATGGCAGGGAACATATGTAATAGTGAAGAGAACAAAAGTCATTGGATGAGACTAATTCTTAGAGCCTCAGTTTCTTCATCTGAAAAGGGCAGTTAAATAATAATGTCTTGCGCAGAATAAGTGTCATTAAATCCCCTTGAAAAATGAAGAATCTAACAGATGTCAATTTTGTTAATGATGACATCTATACAAAACAAAATCAAAATACTTTTTTTAAATTTTATTTTATTATGTTATGTTAATCACCATACATTACATCATTAGTTTTTTTTTAATTTTATTTTATTATGCTATGTTAATCACCATACATTACATCATTAGTTTTTGATGTAGTGTTCCATGATTCATTGTTTGCGTATAACACCCAGTGCTCCATGCAGAACGTGCCCTCTTTAATACCCATCACCAGGCTACCCCATCCCCCCCACCCCCTCCCCTCTAGAGCCCTCAGTTTGTTTCTCAAAGTCCATAGTCTCTCATGGTTCGTCTCCCCCTCTGATTTCCCCCCCTTCATTTTTCCCTTCCTACTATCTTCTTTTTTTTAATTTTTTTAAACATATAATGTATTATTTGTTTCAGAGGTACAGGTCTGTGATTCATCAGTCTTACACAATTCGCAGCGCTCACCATAGCACATCCCCCGCCCAGTGTCTATCACCCAGCCACCCATCCCTCTCACCCCCTCCACTCCAGTAACCCTCAGTTTGTTTCCTGAGATTAAGAATTCCTCATATCAGTGAGATCATATGATACACGTCTTTCTCTGATTTACTTATTTTGCTTAGCATCAAAATACTTTCTTAACAAAAGATAGCCATGGATATATATAACTTGGAATTTTCCTAAGAATACAATAACATGAAAAATCAGTTATCCCTGTCCAATGGACATACATTTTAAATTGATTTATTACACATGTATTCTCCAGGAATATTTGGGTTAAAAATTAAATCATTAAATTGAAAACTTCTTGAAGTCAGAGATATCATTTTAAGCATTCAGTATTAAGTGACAGCACCTCACATATAGTAGGAGTTCAGCAAATATTTTGGAGTAAATTCATATAACGGTGGTAGTCTGTCAAGTATTATTTATGAGAGGGCAGGAGAGAAGGAGTGAGAGCATCAGATAAAACCACATTCTAGGTAATATTACCAACACTTCTTTTCTGATGAGTTGAAATATGTCCTCATGTCCCTGAAGTTATTTCCAAGTCTGGTAACAAAATGTCTGACAGCTAAATATATAGGAATGCTCTTTCTCTTTGAGCTATCTTTGGATTTAAATGATGGGCACACAGGCCATCCTGAATAATTACTAGTGGGATGAATTAATACTTCAGGTTTAATTTTCTCATTTAAAACTTCCTCATGGACAGGATGTATTCTTTGTACAGCTTGGTCTTAAATGAGATGCTGAAAGAAACGGAGCTGAGATTAATGAACAAATAATACTCTCTGTTCAAGAACTAATCTGGCAAGACAGCATGACCATTTTTATGTTTAGACCGTGTTAAAGCTGTCTTTTCTGCTAATTGAGAATTAGCTGTCTGTAAATTACATGCTCAATTTTGAGGCAAAAGGACTTTTCACATTTAGTTTGCAATTCTTGCTATTTTTCTTGTTAGATGTCCCAGACCATGACTATATCAGATCGTTCTTTGGAAGAAATACACTTTTCTTCTGGTAATTTTGAGGACTAGGATGAGGGCACTAAGAAATTATTTGTCAGTCATCTGACTTCTTGCATGGTATTGAAGAAAAATAATGTCAAATATCTTTATTTATTAACAACTTTATTGAATTGTGATTTATATACCATAAAATGCACCCACCTGAAGTGAACAATTCAGTGAATTTTAGCAAATTTATACACTTGTGCAACCATCATTATAATCAATTTTCAAACATATCTGTCATCCCTGAAACACCCCAGATCCCGTTTACAGTCAGTCCCTATTTCTACCCCCAGTGCCAGACAACCACTAATCTACTCTGTTTTTGGAGATTTGCCTTTTCTAGACATTTCATTTAAATGGATCCTATACACTGCAGTCTTTTGTGTCAGGCTATTCTCACTTAGGGTAATGTTTTTGAGGTCCACCATTCTTTGGAGGTCTTTAGGGGTCTTTCCACATAAACTTTAGATTCTTTGGAGGTTTATTCATATGGACTTTTCAGCATTTATTTTATTGTGAGTCACAGTTTCCCATTCCAATTCACAGTCTTCCTCGTTGGGTTGTGAAGTCTTTGGGGCTGGGACTCCATTTCATTCCTTGCAAACAATCACAGTTTAATTTGCTATATAATTGGCACCCGATTAGTGCTTGTTCAGTCAATGAATGAATGATGGAAAAGTTGACTTTTAACTTCTGCTATTTGCTCCTTGTTGCAGATTGTTTGCTTGGGAAGCAGATTTTGAAATGGAATTTAGCGTACAGGATGTTTATTAGTTGGAAGAGTGGAGAAAGGGTGAGGGGGATTGGGCCCAGGGAGAGCTGAGTTATGGTATCCTCAGCCAATCTCCAGCAGAGAGCTCTGAGGTTAAAATGACCTGTCAGAGTTGTCCCATGTTGGGTTGAAATGGCCTGGCCTTTCTGACCCCTTTTCATGAGTCAGCCATTGGCCCTGAACCAGGGCAAAGGGTGTGGCCTGGGGCCCAGTGGCTTTCTGCAGCTGAGAGAATTCCTGAAGGAGCTGACAGGATGTCCCTCCTTGCAGGAGACCTGACTCTCTATGTCTGTTGTCTCTGCATTTTCTTTTTGCCAAAACCTTGGTTGAGGCAATGTCATAATCACATTCTGCCTTTGTCTTCTCGATTTTTTATTTCTGCTACAAAAAAAAAAATCACTGTGATATATGTTAAATTCTGCTTTACTGCTAAAATATTATTTTTGTGTATAACAAATATTTTTTTAAGTCACATCAAGTCCTTGTCAGAAATTTTAGTTTAAAATTAAAAGCAAACAAGTCTTTAGACGACAAACGGGTTTTCTAATAATTTTAGAAATACCCTAAAATTATTCTGTTTCATCATTTTTGCTAGATAGTTCTTCCCCTGTCAACATATGTGGGAGAAGTTGTTTTAGATTATTGAAACTCTTGAATGAATAATTTATCAAATTGTCAGCAGCTGTTTTTTCTAACAATAGATTTTAATGGATTAGCCTTCTTTCATTTTTCACTTTAGAAAAGTTTTAAAATTTGCCAAAAATATGTTCATGAGCCTTTCCTACAACTTCTTCTGTAATATCAAATTTGGCAGTGATTTTTTTGTTCTCTTTAAGTACAGTATCAGAGCTGAGGGATTTTTTTGTGAATATTTAATATTTCATTTTCAAAAAATAAAATTCCATTTGTTGGCAGCCTTCTGAACTTTTGATTCCAAAACACATCTCCCTTTTCAGCATCCACCACTGTTAGCTGTAGTTATTTGTAAGCCAAGAAGGGCTGGGTCTTTGGTCTTGTTTGGTTTCACATTGTGCGTCATCTGGGGATTATTGCTGGATCTCTTGTTACTGCTAATGTTCTCATTCGAAGAACTAATAGTAACTATTGGAGTACTTTGCACATCCTGGTTCTCTATTAGGTATTTTCCAGGAGGTGGAGGTAACCAGCAAAGAGAACTTTTTCTCTTAGGCACCATCTCAATGGTTCTATTGGCCATTTCCCATTTATTCCACAAACCCCCTAAATTCTACCAACTTGAGGGGCTAGTATGTAAAGAAAGTTTCCTGTGCATTATCTTATATTAATTCTCAGATCTGCTTTGCAAAGGTGAGTACTCCGCTTACTCATTAGATAAGAGAAATTTGAGGTTTACAGAGAATTCAAGTGATTTCTCCAAGGTCCTATAATAAAGAAATAGCAGACCGCATAGGTCAAGCCTGAGACCAACTCGCTACTCAGATTCCAAAATTTGAGTTAAGCCAGTGGAGTTCCACTTAGAAAAGGTAGCAAGCATTGCAATTGTCACAAGCACAGTGTAGTAGGTGGTCGAATTAGCACTCAATCCATCGCCTGACTTTGAATTGTCAAATTCGTCAAATATTTGTTATAGAGGGTTATAAGAATTGTAAAAATAAACATAACTAGGTGCATTTTAATCCTTAACCTTGAAATCTCACAAGATCATCCCTTCTAAAATGCTATGGCAGGAAGTCATACTCACACAGGACAGACTGAACACATGCTCTTTCTCCCCCTCAAGAGTCCACTAAAAAGAAAGTAAAGGAATCAAAAGGCACTGATCGAAAAGACTGGAACATCCCTATCTGCCATATGTATTGCAAGTACTGTTACATCTGCTGGGTCATATGGTACAAATGGCGGAGCAGCTTGCACAATTGTATGGACCTGTTCCAGAGAATTATTTTGCTCTGGGCCCCACTCAAACATTCTAAACCGGCAGCCTTACAGAATATTTGGTAAATGATTTGCTTCATACTCAACATATATGAGTATATGTTGCTTCCAGAATTAAAACAGGCCTTCTGGGCACTGTGCTCCTTTCTTAGTGGAAGAAGATTCTAGATACAACAACTTGCCCATCACTTTGGAGGATATATTTAAATTTGCTTCAGTTCTCTTAAGTCCCAGAGATTCCACTGAGGTAGCAGGCTGCTCAAATTTTGTTGGATTTATTTCTATTCTCTGGTATGTGTGTGTTTTGCCAAGATGTTTTTACTTCCTCTTCACCCCATTCAATCAGCATACCATCATCAGTGTGATGGATCAGCATAATAGCTTGTGGAGTGCAAGATGATAAAGGTATCTCTGGACTAAATTATAACGTAGGAGTATAGATTTGATGTATCTCCAAAGGAGTATAGTGAAAGGGCATTAATGTCTTTGTCGGGTGAAAGCAAACTATTTCTGTTAATAGATAGAGAGGGAAAAGGCACACATAGCTGTTTATCAACAGCTGTGTACTGGTGATAGAGACTGCGTTGATTGACTCCAGCAAAGAACTTGCATCCAGAACATCATCTTCAATTTAAGCTGCCACCTAATTAAATTTAAAGTAATCTGTTTTATTCCTCAAGAGCCATCTCTTTTGCACAGAGGCTAAATAGAGTAATTGGATGAAGATGTGGTTGGGATCTCGGCAATACTTCCAGAAAGACAGCATTTATTTTGATTTACTCTTTTGACAGGCAGAGGCAGTTCTAGAGGCTTCCACTTGGCTTTTTCTACTATGATAGCCCTCACATTGTAGGGCAGGAAAACAATATGGAGATTCTGCCAGTTGCTGAGTATGTCTTTTCCAGCTATGTTTTCCAAGACTGAAAAAACAACCATACAGTGGATTTAGCAACCCAAGAGACCCATTGTGAGCTAGATCAAAGGCAAGGTCCATTAATCACCTGGATTTCATAGCCCCTACTCTGACTGATAGACCTTAATCTTGTTTGAGTCCTTAAGAATTATCATCAGTTAAGTCTAGTAATTAAGTTTAGTCAGTTAAGTCAGTGTCTAGTAATCCCTCTGAAATTCTGGGTATTTGCCTTTATTCAATTTACTTTCCTGTTTAGTGATTCAAGGTCCCGTTGGAGAAGGCTAACAAGAAAATATGCAGTATATATTTTTGACATTTTATCAGGAGATTTCTTTAAGGGAAGCCAGGTTTCCATTCAGTGGGCTCTGAGTCAGTGAATTGGGCCATGTCCAGAAATATACTAAGGCATCTTGATTCTCTTGTGGTGATTCAAGTCAGATTTCTGTTCACAAGACTTAAGAGTTCATCACTTGTAGAAGTCAAGTAAGATTTCAGCACACTGCCCATATATTTCAGTCCTAGAGTCACCACCAATAATTTTGCAAGTCAAATTCTTCTGATTACTGCTTTAGTCCTGCTACACATTGATCCATACTCATCTAAAGTCACACCACTTGGCTTCTGCCATTCTTGAATGCCATCAATCCCATGAGATTCAGAAACCTCATTTTTATAGTAACATCTCTCACTGTTATTCCTAGCTTAATGATACCATCCACTAAAAAGCTTCTCATGGATTCTGGTGCTCCCCTAATAAATGTATTTCTCAAAGCTCTGGTAACGGGGTATCTCCTGGGTCTATGCTTAAAGTGTGAGTAAGTAGGTAATAATATTAGTTCAACATTCTTATTTCCCTAAGCATTTAGACATCTTCCTAAAGCCTTAAGAATCCCTTCCGCTAGACAGAGTATACCAAGAAATTTCTGGCATTACAACTTCATTTAGTATAGGCCACTGTTGTCTTCAAGAAAACTATTGGAGACACTGTCTGCCACTCAAACTATCTCACTGAATTTAAACTATCTGAATTGTGCACCATATCAATAAATTCAGTCCAACCTATTATTTTCATTTTTTTCCACTGTAGTCTTTCATTTTTTCCACTGTATCTATCACTGTAGTCTATCATCATACTTCCAATATACACTAGCAAAATTTTAAATTATTCTTATGTGTATAAGACCTCTGGCTAGCCCATACATTGTTCCTGTCCTGCTAGAGTTTTCTGGGATTTGACTTTGGTTAAGTCCAGAAGTGATTCATGGTAGTGAGAGAGTCTTGAGAAGGATCATTATTTTCCCTGCAAGTCAGCTACATCAGGATAGTTTAATACAAATTCTTTTTTTAAAAGATTTTATTTATTTATTTGACAGAGAGAGACACAACAAGAGAGGGAACACAAGCAGAGGGAGTGGGAGAGGGAGAAGCAGACTCCCCGCTGAGCAGGGAGCCCAATGCGGGGCTCGATCCCAGGACCCTGGGATCATGACCTGAGCCAAAGGCAGACCCTTAACAACTGAGCCACTCAGGAGCCCCAGTTTAATACAAATTCTTAAGATAAGAGGGCTAATGTTCTCAGCCAAGAAAGGAAGGGCTGCAGCTACCAGCGAAGGTGAAATGGTGGATTTATGGGCTCAGGGCCTTCATCTGCATGTATCTCAAACTAATTTTCAGAATCTCATTCCTTTCTAATCGAAGCCCTAACCTCAGCACACAGGTGCCATGAGATTCTAAATTTAATTTGTCCACCTGTAGGATCATATTTTTAGTTTGGTGTTTAGAAATATTGGCCCTAAGGCTATGGAGGATAAGGAATCTGTTCAAGGAAATCATAAAAGAGCTGCAGGAGTTTTTTGTCTGAAACTCAGCCTGGAAATTTCCAGCCCTGAGCTCATGATTTCCTCACTCTCCATTCACTGGTTGGCTCAGAAGCAATCAACCAACCTCACAGTCTTACATGTTTTAGTACTACTCTAGTATTCTACAAAATTAGCTATTTTATCTTTCAAAGACATATCTTCTAATAGGCACTTCATTTTAGGTGACTAGAAGTGATAATTTAGCTATTGCTCTGTCTCTGCACATCATAGGATTTCCCATTTGTCATTGGATGTAGGTCAATATTACTTTTACTTTTGAATCTAGTCATATCAGAGAATCCCATCCAGATTCTCATCCTTAAGGCTCTATTTTCCTGAAATCAATTTCATTACTAAGAACCATATCAGTCAGGGTTTGGTCAGGGAAACCGAAACCCCTCTCTGAATTCTGGACATAAAAGTTTATGTAGAATTAGGAGGTTGTGGTACTTTTGGGAGAGCTGAATTGGGTGGGAGAGAGCAACCAGCAGTAAAGCTGCTACCAAAATTTAGGGGGCAACTGCAGAAGGGTGGGGGCTGTGACAGGATATGTCTGAAACAATTGTGTATCCCTGACAACTTTTATAAACACATCAGGAAGCCAGTGTGGAGCTCATATCTGCATACACATCTGAGCATTCTGCCTCCCCAGAGTAATGGATTCTAGTACATTTCTGATTTCCACATCTCAAGTGATGGCAAGCTCTAGCCTGAACCATATAGGATAGGATAGGTGACTGTGGAAAACATAGCTCTTGGCCTGAAATGGTTATGGTAATGATGGTGATGAATTAACAACAGAAAATCCTACATAATGTCTAAAAGTAAAAACATTAAGGAAATATTAGGAATATGAACATGTTATTTAGAAGAGATAGCTAGAAGCCATGTATGATTTCCTTAGAGTGCAAAGTAAGAGTAAAATGGTGTATGATAAGATACTACTATTTATCTTATAAGCCTTTTAATACTATTTGATTTTTTTTTTTTTTCCAGAGGGAGGGAGAGAGGGAAAGGCCAAGGGAAAAAGAGAATCTTAAGCAGGCTCCATGATCAGCACAGGGCCCAACATGGGGCTTGATCTCACAACCCTGAGATCATAACCTGAGCTGAAATGAAGAATTGGATGCTTAACTGACTGCACTCTCCAGGTGCCCAATACTGTTTGATTTTTAAAATACTGTTCAAGTGTTACTTTAAAAAGAAATCTAGGGCAGTGGTGCTAAGGGAATATCATTTTTCAGGTAAATTAGAAATCTTTACAGTGCAGATTTAAAGCATTGAACGTATATTTAAAAATAATGGTATGACTTTCAAAAGAAATGGAACATTCTCATTGGTTGTATTGCTATATTTCTTCAAGCTTGTCATTGTCAGACCCAAGAGCTACAGAAAGTCCTCTAATGGCCTGCATGCTAACTTGGGACATATCACATATCAAGGACATTATGTTTCTTCTGGTGAAGCCAGAACCTGAGCAGGCAGCTCCTACTCCAGGGGGAAAAGGTCAGGGGTCAGTTTTACCCCAAACATGATCTTGGCTGGCTGTTCATAGGGCTGAGTAAAGACGGGTTATTTCTGTTTTCCACGGCAATATCTGGACCTGGTTTCACTAGAAGTTCCAGCAGGACCTACATTATTTGGATGGAGATGAAGTGCTAAATGCAACTGTCAGCTTGAGGTTTTGTTGAAAATCAGAGCAAAGAGAGCTTGGTTTTGTACACAGAGGATATAGGAAGAACTACGTGTGAACTTCTTGTAGAGCCTTAACTGACAACTGTCAAAGCCTGGAAAAGCTTAAACATTCTTTTGGAAGAGATAACTTTTGGAAGGAAATGTATTGTTTTATAGTTTTATTGTTGTTGAAGGTTTGTTTCTACATATTAACTGAAAGTGGTTTAGCACAGAAATTAGAAGTTTTCCAGAGAAGCAGAATTGCATAATATATGAGGCCGTGCATGCTTTGGAAGTAGACTGTCTGGGTTCAGGTACTTGCTCTGCCTTTTGCTGGGTAAATTTCCCCTGAATTATTTTAGTTAAGAATTGGGTTTTTTTTTTTTTTGCTTAAACTGAAGTTGATCCCTGCCTCATGGCATTGTTGGGAAAATTTTTAAAAAACTGATAATGCGTGTAAATTTCTTGACAAAGATTCCAGTATATAAAATATTAGCTATTATTAATATGAATAGGTTTAGACTGTTTTTTCAAAACATGTCACACAAAAGCATGTTTACACAATGTGAGGGAGTATGTATGTGTGTACAGGTGAGAACTTAGGAAATTTAAAATTATGACATGACAACATTCAGACTCTTATCTTTGGATATTCTTTAAAGGGTAGATGATTGGGAACATTATGGAGCTGTTGAAAGGAATAAACAAAATCATGTAAATAAAGTCTCTTTGTAAATCTGCAGAGATTCTAACACAATGTAAACAGATCTTGCAGAGTTGATAGAATCAGAGCAACGGCATTTTACTTTCTTCAATATGCTCAGAGCATCTCAATGAATAGTGCCACAGCCTTTCCCTTGGAGCCTGGGACTGCTGTAGGGGATGCTGGTTTCATCATCTTTGTGTCTCAGTGCACTGATAGAAAAATGTCACGCTCATAGAATGCTTCAGACAAATATTACTTCTTATTTTCATTATGATTACTTTAGGACAAAATAATACAAGAGCAAGAGTATCAGAGTTCTCTTAGCCTACTTCATAAAATTTTACTAATAACCGTATGCAACTTGCTTAAGGTCACAAAAGAGTTTTTCCCTGAGTCCGTCCTAGAATGAAGGACTCCCCGTTTCCAGTTCTTCCCTCTACTCCATGGTGATGTTAGCCTATTGTATTAGTCTGCTAGGGCTGCCATAACAAAATACCCCAGACTGTGAGGCTAAAACAACAGAAATTTTTTTTTTCCACAGTTCTGGAGTCTGGAAGTCCAAGATCAAAGTGCTGGCAGGGTTGGTTTCTCCTACTACTTCTCTCCTTGGCTTGTAGGTGGCTGTTTTTTCCACTGTGTTCTCACATAGTCTTTCCTCTTCCTATAAAGACACTGGTCATATTGGATTAGGGCACCACCTTTATGATCTTATTTAACCTTAATTAACTCTTTAAAAGTCAAAATACAGTCACATTGAGGGTTAGAATTTCAACATATGAATTTTGTTGGGGGGTGGGAGACACGATTCAGTCCATAACACCTACCCATGAAAATATTGCTTTTCTGATATTGTTCCAGTGTTCTTTTAAGTTGAAACCTTTGCTGGATATATCTGCATCCAGATCTGTATCTACAGGCACATATGTTAAACCTAACCATCTCATCTTGGCACTTAACATTCAGGAGCTGGTCAATCAGCCAAACTGAATAAACAAAAACAATATTTGCAGAAAAATTAAGAGTTTTAATTCAATTGTAAATTATCAGCAATCTTGTTATGTTCAGGCAGGTAAGAAATACATTTCAGATTAAATGGGAAACATTGGTAATTATATTTCTTATCAAGGCTTTATCTCGGAGCCAGTTTAATAGCAGTGAAAAATGCTTCTACCTAAGTGTTTTGTACATTCTTAAAGATTGATTTTCCAGGTAGAGTCTTTATCAGAAAAGGAAAAGTGTAGATGGGGAGCCTGATCTGCATGCTCCAAGGAAGTTTAGTTAGAGTAGAGATTATAGAGACAGAGATGGAGGCAGGGGTAGGGAGGGAGATCCAGATAAGATGTGAAGGTAGATACTTCTCTGTGTGGGTTTATAATCTTTTTTGTACAACAAACATTTTATTCTTCTGTATGAACCTAGGTGAAGGCCAGTCCATCTCTTTTTTTCAAACTTATGACCACAATGAAAGACAAGCTAACTGCAGAGTCTAGTGAGGGCACAGAAATCACAGGGTCACTTAAAATGTAATACATGTGCATAGTCTGACATATGGGAATGACTGTTGCACATGAAAGAACATGGTAGATATTTTACATAAGCATAATAATTATTTTATATCATAGTGGAAATACATAGAGTTTTGGTGACTTGACCAGAGCTGATACTAGGGACAGATATGTCTAGAAACCAGATGGGGTATCTGTCTTCAAATGTAGGCAGAGCTCTTTGTACCACAATGCTTGACAGCATGTTTCAGAACAGGAAATTGAAGCCCAGAAAAAGGAATGATTTCTAAAAATTCAACTAATGAAAAAGTGCTAGAGATGGAAGTAGAAGCCAGTGTGCCTTATTCTCAATAATGAGATAGAATTAATTTTTCATACAGACTGTGTGGTGCTCAACACTGGTTTTTCTAGTTAACTACTAGGGAGAAAACAACAAGATAAATTGTAATTAAATAAAAACGGCTTGGGTTTACCACACTCACATCTCTTGCAGGCTCGCGGCCATCCTTTGGAGTGTAAGGATGTCTAAGAGCACCCCTGGAGGTTTGGAACTCTCAGGGATAGCCTAGTGGACCAATGTGGCTCTGGCAAAGATGACACCAAAGGTAAGGTCACTTAGGTGAGAGGAAGAACACACTTGATCATTGTTCATAATGGGGATCTTTATATTGGCTAGAGTTGGGCTCCATCTGAGCTATAAATTACCACCTATCTGTCAGGTCATCTAAGTCCATCCCATTGAAAATAAGAGCTTGAGAAAGACTAGTAAATTCTGAATCTGGAAATTCTTTGTTTGGCTATACTGAAAACTTTGGACATTTTCTTTTCTCACTCAGAGCTGCCAGCTGCTACAGAATTTCCCTTCTCTCTTTGGGTTCATCACAAGCCACTAAAATATAATGCTGAAACCAAGTTTTTAGTGTCTTTCTCTGAAATATGATACAATTCAGTGCCATTGATGCTGATTTCTTTAAGTCATGGAACACAGATATTTATTATCTAGGTGGATAATGAGAGGAAAGAAAGACCAATTGAGAATCTGTAATCACCTAAAGATACATTTTAGCCCTCGGTTTTAACCTTTTACAGTAAAACATTACTCAGAAATGCAGTCCTTAACAAAGAACTGCAACTGAGTTTTTTGGTTTTTGTTTTGTTTTGTTTTGTTTTAAAGATTTCTCTATTTATTTGAGAGGGGAGGAGGTGCAGAGGGAGAGAATCTTCAAGCAGACTTGCTGCTGAGCACGGAGCCCCACTTGGGGCTCAATTTCACAACCCTGAGATCATGACCTGAGCCAAAACCAAGAGTTGGAC
Source organism: Neomonachus schauinslandi (assembly GCF_002201575.2). Taxonomy (NCBI): domain Eukaryota; kingdom Metazoa; phylum Chordata; class Mammalia; order Carnivora; family Phocidae; genus Neomonachus; species Neomonachus schauinslandi. The sequence continues at coordinate 182,889,910 of NC_058405.1, read as the reverse complement.
ACTCAACTGGCTGAGCCACCAAGGTACCCCTGTAACCGGTTTTGTTTTGTTTTGTTTTGTTATTCATTTCTTTCCCCCCTTTGTCTGAACTGCTTACCCTCTGGAGGAGATGCTGGGAGGTAATGAGATTGTCACAAGACAGCTCAGTGATTGGAAGAAGAGTTCTAGATCAACTGCCGATGGGGAAAGTGAGCATGCAGTGACTGGCCAGCTGAACTTGGATGTGATTTCACCCATTCTTCTCTTTGCTTCTCTTCACAAGCTGTGCAGTGTTTAAATGCTAATGCGATGCCAGCATTTTCTTTACTATTTATACAAAAGAAACCCTAATGAGATATTTCTAAGCCTGCACATAAGTTTCCATAGCAATCTTTGCCTTGGAGTAAAAGTAGGATAAAGAGCTTCCTCAACATAACTTTAAAATCACAACTAACCCACAGCAACAGGTTTCTACCACAAGACAGACATTTCTGTCAGGAATACTGATTTGATTAAGTGTCCACAATAGAGAACTTTATTTAGCGGTACCATCTGCAGCCATAATTAGTTTGAACTTGTGAAAATGAAGAGTTTGACAGGAGATATGACATTAATTTCTGAGAAAGGAGAACCTCCTTATTTTACATGGATGAAAGCACAGAAATGTGATGAAAAGGCATTCATAGAGTTGCTGTAGGAACTCATTAGGGACTTTTAAAGGTCAGCATAGAGAGGGAGAAAACTGGAAAATTAACTTGGGACTGGAAGTTGAGTTCCTGAGGCAGCTGACTTAACATTTCTTAATAGTGGCACAGCTTCTTTTCTGGTCGGAGCCAAAGTGAATGACTTTCATGTGAACCCAGAAATGAGAGCTCCTCAAAGATCTAGAGGTGCTACCCAGTTGTCTAAGCCTCCTTGGCAACTCGATCCCCAAGATGCAGACATCTGTGCAGTGCTCCAGAGAAACAACTGATGGAGATCACTATTCTGCACTTCTCAAATTTTAATGTGCATACCCATCACCTGAGAATCTTGTGAAATGCAGATTCTGAGGTGGGTTGACATCTGCATTTCCATCAAAGTGATGCTGGTCCCTACTTTGCTTAATGATCTAGACCATTGGAAACAGGACAACTTGGAAGCCCATCCATGACCACTCTTTCTCAGCTCTTAGCCCAATCACAAAGTAGGCAAGAGAGCATTTTTCTCCTTCATCAACTTCTTGCTCTCTTTGTGCCTTTCCTGCCCCTGGCCTCATTTGATGTTAATGCTGTCCTGAAGTTTGCTGTGAGCCCTGGGGATGGAAGGGACAGCAGAGCATTGAAAGGATCTCAAATGTTGATTGGATCAAAACATAAAAGAACCCTCCCTAGGAATTCTCACAACCCAGGTCTTTTCCCTTAGAAAACAGATGACAAAATGTGTGTTTTACATATATCTGGGGACAGAAATTTTTGTCCTTGGCTTTAATCCCATATGCCAGAATTCACCAGGACAACATTCTTGACCACTCCCAGTAGAAAGAAATTCTTGCTCTTCTTTTAATATTGCATACTAAATTTAATAGCTTCTATCCACTAAATCTAGTGTTTGTCGTTAAGATAAATCACTACTTTAAGGAAGACATACTTTCTTTTTTTCTTTTAAAATAATGGTTGAACCTGTTATTTAAGATCCTTATATGTTAAAGAAACAGTTTATCTAATTGTCTTTCTACTGGAGTGGAATTCAGGCGACCTGGCTTTTGTTCCTTGCTCAGGCTATCATTTATTCTGTGACCTGGGGGCACAATGTTTAACTTTTCTGGGCCTCTTTTTCCCTGTTTTACAATGTGGAGGTTGGACAAGGTGATTACCTAGGTGCCTTCTGAAGCTACAATTCCAGAGTCCTCGTAAATACAGTAATTGAGTTAATATACAAGAATAAATTTCATTTTGGACACCACTGTATATTTTGGAATATTACTTAATTTTTGCCTTCTTTAGTTTCCACATCCATGTTGAGGGCTTACTTAGTAGTGTAGGAACTCAACGAGAGAGATCAGTTAATTCTAATCTTATTACTTGGACATCTCTTTCTTAGTATGTGGGATTCTTCCATTTGGGGAGAAAATGTGCAGAGGTAGAAATCATATACTGTAGTAATCTCTGTTGAGAAACTTTACTTAAAAAAAATCAGCTTTATTGAGATATAATTCATATACCACATAATCATATAATTCACCCTTGGAAAGTGTACAATTCATTGGTTTTAAATATATTCACAGAGTTGTGTAACCATCACCACACTCAATTTTAGAATATTTCATCATTCCACAAAAAAACTTCATATCCATTAGCAGTTATTTCCCATTCCCTTCAAATCCCCCCATCCCACTTTTAGGCAACCAATAATCTGGTTTTGGTATCTATGGATTTGCCTATTCTAGACATTTTATATAAATGGCATCATACAGTATGTGGTCTCTTGCAACTGGCTTCTTTCACTTAGCATGATGTTTTCAAGGTTCATGCATATTATAGCATGAATCAGCATTTCATTCCTTTTTTTTTATTGCTAAACAATATATTCAATTATATGGATGTACCACATTTTATTTATGAATTCATCCATTGATGGCCATTCTATGTTCGGTTATTATGAACAATATTGTTATGAGCATATCTGTATGTGTTTTTGAGTGGACATGTTTGTTTGTTTGTTTGTTTTCTCTTAGATAGCTAGGGTTGGAATTGTTAGACCATATCATAACTCTATGCTTAAGTTTTTAAGGAACTAAGAAACTATTTCCAAAGAGGCTGCTCCATTTCCTATTCCCACCAGCAGTGTATGAGGGTTCTAAATTCTCCACATCCTTGACAACACTTATTATTGTTTGTCTTTTTTATTGTGGTCACCTAATGAGTGTAAAGTGGTATCTTGTGGTTTTGATTTGTATTTCCTTGATGGTCAATAATGTTAAAAATATTTTCACGTAGCTATTGGCCATATTTATATATTCTTCAGAGAAGTGTCTGTCCAGATTCTTTGCTCATCTTCAAAAGGGGTCATTTGTCTTGTATTTATTGAGTTGTAAGAGTACTTTACATATTCCAGATTAAGTCCTTTATTGGTTGCATGATCTGCAAATCTTTTCTCCCAGTCTTTTCACTTTGGAAATTATGTCCTTTGAAGCACCAAAACAAACAAACAAACAAACAAACAAATAATAATTTTAATGAAGTCTTATTTATCTATTGTTCCTTTTGTTGCTTGTCCTTTTGATGTCATATCTAAGAAATCATTGTACAAAGATTTATGCCCCTGAAGAATTCCTACTCTTGATAGAAACATTTCTGAAAATATCTAAACATATTCAGAGTTCCAAAAACTGGTATACTAAACACACAACTTGATAAACAATTTGGAGCAGTTTTGACAGAAGGACAGAAGATCACGGGGGAATTTTCATATCCATAGGCCATATGACACTTTGTTCATTCTCTCTGTCACATCATTAGGCCACCACATTAAAGATGTAAGTGCTTAATTATTTAGGGAACAACTTATCTCCTATGGAATATAAGTCAGCTGAAAAACCTGCTGAGCTTAAAATTCATAAAGCAGGGATCTTATGTGCTATTTCCTTATAGCTGGTTTACACTGAGAATCTTTTTAATAGTATCTAACACTTACTGGATATTTCAAGAACTCAGTTGACTAAAGGATATCTGGATGTTCATTTAAACCTGTCCCCTTTCGTGAAATCTCTTAGACTTCTGTAACACTATAACTTGTTAATTCAAATTACAAGGATCATATCTCAGAGTGCTATTTATTACCTGGACCAAATGAAATACTTTAAATAAAAATCAAAGTTACTTTCTATTGTTTAAGTATCGAAAGCTTTTCTTCCTAGCTGTAAGTGTATGTTTTCATATTCTAAAAGTGAACATTAATGAAGAAAACCAAATATTTCCTTATCTTACCATCTAAATGAAATGTTTTATTTTGCACATTGTCTTCCACTCTTTGCTCCATACATGTGTATTTGTGCTCGTATAACCACAGTGAACATATTATTTTCAAACGGTATTTTAAGAAATTGTCTTTCTAGTACACAAATGCCTAGAGAGGCTGGCATTTCGTCTCTCAGAGGGACGGTTTGCAAAGTGACTTTGTTCAAGGTGGAAGTGTCATATTTTTAAAGATAGACTGAAAGTGGGAGTTGTATCTGATGACTTCATCTTCCCTTTGAGTTGCACAGACTTTATGCGCCTTTAGACCATTTCACTCCCTTCCCCCCATGCTAAATTTTCTGCCCTTTCACCTTTCACAAACAGAGAAAGTTATGGCCATATTCTTCCTTTGGGCTATGCAATTTGGCCCCTGGCTACCTCTCAGAATTCTTCCCACGCCACTCCCCCTTGCTGGCTCTGCTCCAGATATGGTGGCCAAGATCTTTCTTTCCTCAGACCTTTTCACTCCCTGTCCTTTCCACTGGGAACACTTTGTTCCTAGATCTTGCACATTTGGCTTCTTCTTAACCTTCATGTCTCAGCTTAACATCATCTTGGTGGGAAATTATCCTGATCAAAAGTTCCTCTCCTTCCTCCAGCCACTCACATTACTGTGTCTTATTTTCTTCAGAGAGCTTATTATTGTCAGTGATAATCTATAATCTAAAATCTGGCATTTATGTGTATTCATTTGTTTATTGTCTGTTTCCCTCTGCTGATGAATGGATATTTCATAAAGCAGGAATTCTGTTTTTTTCCTCTCTTATAAACCAGTCCCTATTACCACACTTGGCAGAGTAGACCCTCCATAAACATTTGCTGAATGAAAAAAAAAAAATGAATAAAATTGTATGCGTCTCATGCTGGTGTCCTTTCTTCCTCGCCTGCCTTCTGAACTGAGTGGGCGCAGAATATTTCTGTTTTTGCATTCTGTAATAGGTGTGAAAAAACAGCCAGAAGAGAAGGTATGGAAAAATACAGGGATGGAAGGAAGTGAGGTTAACAAGTGCATAATGTTTTTGAGGAGAAACTCTGGTGTTATACATGACAAAACACATTCCCTTGGGAAATATTTTTCAGTTTCTTAGGCAAAACGATGGTGTAACAGCAACTTTCTTGGTGGATGGATGGTCTGCCTCAATAATGCTTGCAGCATAATATACTGTGTTTCGATGTCATTTGGTACATTTTCTCCCTGTTGCTGAGCCTGGAGAAAAATTTCCCAGTGCTAAGAAAAAAGAAGAAATCACTCTGGTAATCTGATTGCAAACTTCACGGCACAAATCAAGAGCAGTTGTGACTGGGTTTGAAAGGGACTGAAGCCGTAAGAGTGAAGCAGATGGTTACTGTCTCCGAAAACTTCAGGTGAAAAGCCATTTATTTGATCCTGAGGTTGGGTCCTGTGAAAACCTGAATTGTCACTTCTGTGCCAACTTGAACCTCAAACTGTGTACTTTAATGTGTTGTCATCCTAAATCAACAGGATCTCTCAGAAAAAAAAAAAAAAAAGTGGAAGAATGTGACCTGGCCAAATAAACTGAAAAAAGTATCCCAAAGTAAAATCTTCTTTTTTTTTTCTTAGAAGAACTAAGTCTCCTTCCTTTCCCCTGTGGACAGCACTGCCCTTTGAACAAAACAATCATCTTGGCATTCACCTCAGGGGTTCTTTCTAGCGCTGAATATTTTCCCCCTATCATCCTGTAAGCCTTTTCCGCTGCCTTGTTCAGGCTCTTCACCAGGATGAAGGGCCGGTGGTGAGAGAATCCTGCAGGTGTCTATTTCATCTTACATTTCAAAGTGGGAAATCCTTGGCAACAGGAAGCACCCTGCTGAGATGGAAGAATAAATAGCAAATTATAGGTCTACATCCTAGGCTCTGACTCTCAGTTTTTGTCAAGGTGGCAGCTGGGGATCAGGGAACAATTCCGCTAGGGGTGGAGAAAGCAGAGGGAGAGCGGACGGGAGAAGGATGTTTTATCAAGTACAGCATGTAGGAGTTTCAGACTGAAGCGTTTTATTATGTTCGTGATCACATGGCATTTCAACTCTGAACGAGCATGTGTGGCAGGAATTTAAGAAGAGAGAAAATGAAAGAATAGGAGAAGGACAGAAGGAGTAAGGTTTTAGGCAGTCATTGGTAGACTTAAATATTCGTACTCTTAATTCAGAGAGTACACTTGCTGACACACCATTCAAAGAGCATGAGGAAATGTAGCCAATACATTGTATACAATGTTTATTTTTAAAGCAACTTTCTTCAGTTCTTAGAGGAGTTTTCCAATACCTACAAGAGCCATTTACTTACAAACTTGTAACTCTGTACCTATAACCCTAAAATCCCCTAAATTATTGTAGAATATTTTAATATAATACTTGACTTTTATTAATTGTTCATTGTTAACAGGTGCTGTTTTAACTGTCTTACTTGTATCACTCATTTATTCCTCAAAGCTTTCCTATTAGGTAGGTCCAACTATCATCTCAGTTTTATAGCTGTGAACAATGAGTCATGGGGTAGAGGAGGAACTTACTCAAAGATTGTAAAGAAGTTTCTAGGAAGAGACTGTTGCGGCTATAAGTGTATTGGAAGATGAAGGACATATTACAGCCAAGCAATTTGACATTGCTGCAATAATATTATATAATGTACAGTTTACTTAGACAAGCAAGTGAATTCTGGAGACTGGGTAAAATTAATCCTTGAAAATGGTTAGGCATCAGATTTCTTTTTTTGCTTTGATTGTATATATTAGAAAGGGTTGTTTCTTAGAATGCACTTGCTCATATCTAAGTGAAAAGAAGTGACCATCCAGTTTTTTCTCTTATTTTTTGGGGGGAGAGGAGGCAAGCTTGTTGAAAAAAAAAAAACAGAGGCTAAGAATACCCAATGTTTGGTCACCCATTTAAAAGCAAACTGAATAGTTCTTTGCTTTGAGAGAGTAAGACATCAGCAGAATGGTTTCAGGGTCCTAATCCAGGTAGCCTGAGGAATGAATGATTCTGTCCCTCATTTACTCATCAAATGCTGTTTGGACAGCTATTATATGTTGGGCATTCTTCTAGGTCCTAAGAATGAAAAAATGAATAACATTAAAATATCTATAATTGTTATAGTCCGTTCCCTTAAAGAGCTCAGTTCACTGATGAGATGGACTGGGAAACAAAATAACACTATAAATTGGTGAGCATTGCCACAGAGACTTATGTGGGAATGAACCGAGGGTAGACATCTGGCCTTACCAAGATAGGTGGGATGGAAGACATTTCAGGGAGTCAGGACAGTAGGGGGGGAAGGCACTGATGAGAAACCATGTCAAATGACTGGGGCTTAGTGAAAGGACTTGGGGTGATTTTGGAAGTGACTCATCCATTGTTGACATTAAACATGGCATTCTAGAGCCCCTCTGTTTTGTCCTCTCATATAAAAACTCTATTCAAGACTCCTTCCTTTCTCCAAAGGTGCTTATCACCGAAACAAATCTGGAACAGCCCGTCTCCATCCCTACCTACCCTTTGGTTATAACATGACTGCATTCACTAAGGGTTTACTATGAGCCTGGCACAGAGCTAAGTGCTTTCATCAGTTTTCCTTTTATCATCAGAAAACCTCTGTGAGTTGGTTTTTACTATGATGACCCTTTCACCCATGATGGAACTGATGCCTTGAGAGGGTAAATCCAAAGATGGCTTAGTTAGTAACTGGTGCAACTGGGAATCAAAATCAGGTCTATTTAATGCTAAAGTTTGTGTTCTCCAACTGACACTCTTTTGCCCTCTTTACAAAGCACTTTGCTAGACATTTTGTGACATTTCCTCTTCTAGTATACCCTTGTAAAAATGCAAATCTCAGGCTATCATAGGTAAAAGATTTCACAGAGTTGAATGAATACCTGAATGTTGATACTTAGAGAAAGCAACAAACTCTCTTGCCAATAACAATCATGTTTGTGTTTTTCCCCAATTTTACCTGATTAAAATGTTAAGAGGATGATCCAAAATGTAAATATTTTATGGACCTCACCACCCCTAAGAAGGAAAGGCCCTACTTCCTGCCAGTTCTCTTCTCCCACAAGATGACACATGGCAATTTTTACCTTATGCTCCATGGCCAATGTTCTTCATTATCTGATAAATACCTTCTATTATTCTGTTGGAGAAATCTATAGATTATAGATATTGATATAGATATATTTTCTCTTACTCTCTTGTACTTTTTTAATCTGATAGATATATGCCAGAAACTCCAATAGCAATGATTCTCTTCTAGGCTATCTTGCATTTCAAAGCTTCAAAACTGTCAAAGATTTGAGGTCAGCATATTAGTTTAGAAGAAAAGGACATCTGAGTTCTGGTTCCAGCTCTTAAAAAAAAAGATTTTATTTATTTATTTTAGAGACCAAGAGAATGTGAGCAGGGAGGAGGGTCAGAGGGAGGAGAGAATTTCAAGTGGACTCCACGCTGAGCACGAGCCCAACATGAAACTTGATCTCATGACCCTGAGATTATGACCTGACCCTAAATCAAGAGTTAGTCACTTAAGTGACTACACCACCCAGGCGCCCCGTGGTTCTAGCTCTTTAATGAACTAGCTCTGTACCATGAGGTTGCCTCTTTGAGCACCCATTTCCTAAACTATGGAGATTACACAATCTCTGAGGTCTTTTCCATCTTCAGAATATAGTGATTCTAATGCTTAACCAGTTTCCATACTCGTGCTGCTAAAAAGCAAGTCCTAGCCCTTTCTGTAGTTGTTGCTGTAGTCCAGAAGCTGTTCACTTCTCTAGCCTTGGCCAGTTTGGAATGAGTTGTTGGTATCTAGCAACCTGAGAGGAGAAACAAGACAAATTTTAACAGACAGGGAACGATGTATATATATGATCCACAGTCTGAATGGGTCCTGGAATAAGTGTCCTGGTGGTCAGGAAGCAGGATAAAGACAGTGTGAAAATTATAAATCTCCACATATAATGAGTTTGTCCCAGATTGATCCCAAAACTTCCTCTTGGTTGACAAAACTACAGTGCTGCCTTGAGTAGCCAGATAAGCAACAACTCAGATGTGTTTATGTGCCTGCAGAGATATAAAGTAAACTCATCCATGGAAAATGAAAGGCAAATTCAATTTAGTTGAATGACAAGACTCCCTTTTAATGAAGAGAGAGAAAAGTGGAGATCCATGGGTTTCTGTCATTATCCCAAGGGGGTGGGTATTTATTATGAGTCAGGGCAGAATTTCTATCTTTAGGCTTTGGAAAAAAGTGCAATGTAAATGAAAGATGAGCTTCCTTTCTGTCATGGAGATATATGCTACAATTAGCAGAAGTTGATGGGATAGTTTTTAAGGAAATTTTAATTGACTTGAGCCCACAGCACACAGCTCCACCTTCCACTTCTACCATATAATTATTTAATACATTGCAGGCTCGGTGAATAATCTCGGGGGCCATAAACAAGTATTGAGCTCAGTCTCACTCACAGCAGAGCTCACAAATAAGGTTTAATCTCCCCATGCAAAAATGTTAGGCGTGCTTTCCTGGTGCATATAAAGACATAATTCAGCAGCCTGGGAATGCATGAAACTCAGGCTGGTGGCAGATGCTCAAGCAATTCACAAATAGTACCACAAATCTTTCATTACATTTCAGCCTTTGCATTAAGGCAGGATCTTGTTATTTTGTGATGGTTTTAGAAGGCGATTATCATTTCCAAATTAAGCTTTAGGGAGCACACTGGTGGATCATTTAGCTTAGTTCACATTCAGGGAAACAAAGAGATTTACTATTTCACAAACACAGGGAACAAACAAAATGCTCTGGTAAAAATAGCAAATTACAGACTATTAATAGGTGAACGATTTCATCAAGTTGAATGGACAGCCTGAATGTTGCTGCCTGGTGAGAGCAGCACATTCTCTTGCTCCATTTTATGGAAATGCTCTGGTAAACAGGCATTTAGAAATACATGTTTGCATATGCTAACTATAAGTATTGTATCTTCTGCTCAAAAATGATTTGAAGTTTACAACATAGGAAGTAACATTTAAATGAATATTATAGAGACAGAAAAAAGACAGAAGACAAGAACTAAGGGAAAAAGGAAAACCCAAGGTGTCAGCCTAAGAGTTAAGGGAGTTCGTGTGCCCAACTTCATGGAATTTTCTGGGCAGTGTTTACTCATGGTCTACTCTAGCCTGGGCTCTGTGTTGGCTGCCTGCTACGGGGTTGGGGAGGGGGCGGTGCAGCTAGAATGCTGCTAATAGTCATTGGCCCCCAAGCCTTCCCTTTTTGCCTATGTGCAAACAATTGGCCATTTCACTTTTCATAAACACTTCCACTACAAACAGAGGGATTATGATAAACCATGTCCTGCACGAAACACTAAAAACACATTATTTTATAAAGAGGATTTAGTTCATGTTTTTCAATAGGAAATAGGTGACATAAAACATGACCTGGCATAACATTCTAAACACAAGCAGTATGCAGTGAAAGGTCTCCCTTGCTCCCGTGCCTTCTAGCGACCCAGTTATTTCCTCAAGCACCAGTCTTCTTGTTGTTGTTTTTAGTAGACTTCCAAGTATACTTTTGAGTAGACTTCCTTCTCCCCTTCATCATTCACAGGCATTTTCCCCAGTAAACCTCTTGACTATCTAATTCCATAATGTGATCTGCTTGTGGAGGAATCAGAGTGACATCAATGTGAAACTGCATCCAAAAAGGAGAAGAAAGAGAGAGAACAGGGCAAAAATAAATTGAAGAAATAATGCCTGAAATTTTCCAAAATTTGCTGAAGAACAAAGTTACAAGAATCGCATCCCAAATGTGACAGAATTAATACAAAGAAAATCACATCTAGACACATTTTATTCAAAATTTGAAATGCAGAGATAAAAAGAAAATCTATGTGAAAAGCAACTAGGGAAAAACCACACATTCCATATAAGGGAACAAAGATACAAATGGTAAGAATTATTGTTCCTATAGCAATAATGAGAGCTAGAAGTCAGTGGGAAGACATCTCTTAAATGCTAAAAGAAAAAAATAAAACTATCAATCTAGAACAATATATGTGGCAAAAATGTCCTTCATGAATTAAGGCATAATAGAGACATTTTTCAGGTAGAATTTATTGCCTGCTTTATACAGAATGCTAAAGGAAGAGAGAAATGATACCATATATCTTCAGGAAGGAGTGAAGAGCACCAGAAATGATAAATATATGCATACATATTTTTTAAACTATTTTTCCTCTTAATTCCTTAAAATCCAATGGCTCTTTAAAAGAAAAAGAATTTGGACTGTATTCGGAATATTTAACATATATAAATGGAATATATCTGACAACTACATATAGCGTAAAGGATCAGGATATATATGGAACTGTATGGTCACAGAACACATTTTACTTGAAGTGTTGTGATAGTAACTAAATAGATTGTAAAAATTTAGGAAAAGATATTATAATACCTCAATTAACCACTAAAATTAAGCACAAAATCTAATAGACACAAACAGAATTCTGGGAGATATTCATTTAAACCAAAAGAAGGCAGAAGAGGAGCCAGAACAAAAAGGAGGTTCAGATAAGACAAACAGAAAAAATAGCAAAATAGTACACCTTTAGCCAATCATTCCAACAATAACATTAAATGCAAATGAACTAAACGCTTCAATTAGAAACAAAGATTGTCAAACTGAATTTTTTTTTTTTGAAAAGCATGCAGCAACGGTATGTGGCCCACAAGAAGCATGCTTTATCAAGACACAGACTGTAAATAGGCAGAAAAAGATAAACCTGCAAATGCTAATAATAGGAACCTGGAATGTCTATATTAATACTAGATAAAGTAGGGGCGCCTGGGTGGCTCATTCATTAAGCGTCTGCCTTCAGCTCAGGTCATGATCCCAGGGTCCTCAGATCGAGCCCCGCATCAGGCTCCCTGCTCGGCGGGAAGCCTGCTTTACCCTCTCCCACTCCCCCGCTTGTGTTCCCTCTCTCGCTGTGTCTCTCTCTGTCAAATAAATAAATAAAATCTTAAAAAAAAAAAAATACTAAGTAAAGTAGACTTACTGGCAAAGTTTTTTTTCAAAACAAATGGGATATTTTATATTGAAAATGGTAAGTCATCAGTAATCCATGACCATCATGAATGCATATGTACCTAATGGTAGAGTTTCAACATTTATGAAGTAAATATTGAGAGAATTAAAATAAACAAAATCAATTTTTTGTGTATTTATGTACAAATCTACCGTTATAGTTGGAGATTTTAATGCTTCTCTCTCAGTAATTGTAATTGGTAGAACAGCAGACAAAACAGCAGTAAGAGCATAAACAATCGTAACAATACTATTAATCAAAACAATCTAGCTGATATTTATAGAACAGAGTACCCAAAACATTCTTTTCAAAGACACATAGTACCTTTATCAAGATGGACCATGTCCAGAGTTATAAAACAAGTCTCCATAAAGTTGTAAAGATGGACAAATTACAGAGTAAAAACCAGTTGACAGTGAGATCTGTAAAGCCCCAGCATCTGAAATTATGTGGCACACATCTATAAAAACCATGTGTTGGAGAAGATATTACGTGAGAAAATAAAATATCTTGAACCGAATGATAATAAAAATACAACATAAAAAGGGATTTACAGAAGTAGTTAGAGGGAAATTTAGAGTTCAAAATGTTTACATTAGAAAATGAGAAAAGCCTAAAATTACTAATGTAAGATTATACTCAAGAAGCTAGGAAAAGGAGAGTAAACTAAGCTCAAAATAGAAAGAAAAAAAAAACAAACAATAATCAATGAAATAGAAGAGTGAGGTTGAACATTTTTTTCAATGTGTGTAAGAGTCATTTGTACTTCTTTATGCTAAATTATTGATTTACTTAGGCATTTTGAAATCCTTGTATTGATTTGTATTAGTGCTCTTCAAACATTAAGGAACTTGGCTTACTATCTTCAAAAAAATGATTTATGGAGATATAATTGACGTGGCACACTATATTAGCTTCAGTTTACAACATTATAAGTTGATATTTGTATATATTAAGAAGTGATTACAAGAGTAAGTCTAGTTAACATCCATCACCATACACAGTTAATTTTTTTCTTATGATAAGGACGTTAAACATTTACTCTAAGCAACTTTCAAATATGTAATACAATATTAACTACAGTCACCATGTTGTACATTACATCTCCATGACTTATTTATTTATTTATTTATTAAAGATTTTATTTATTTGACAGAGAGAGACATAGCAAGAGAGGGAACACAAGCAGGGGGAGTGGGAAGAGGGAGAAGCAGGTTTCCCGCCAAGCAGGGAGCCCGATGCAGGGCTCGATCCCAGGACCCCAGGATCATGACCCGAGCTAAAGGCAGACGCTTAACAACTGAGCCACCCAGGCGCCCCGACTTATTTATTTTATAACTGGAAGTTTGTACCTTTTGACCTCCTTCACCCATTCTGCCCATCCCCCACTTCTCACCTCTGGCAACTACCAGTCTGTTCTCTGTTTCTATGAGCTTGTTTTTTTTGTTTCTTTGCTTGTTTGTTTTATGGATTTCACATGTAAGTGAGATCATTCCATATTTGTCCTTCTCTGTCTGACTTATTTCACTTACCATAATGTACTTTAAACATTAGGGAGCACAGCTTATTGCTTTTTTATTTTTTTTTTAAATCATTGTCATTTTGGACATTTTGAGATTTATATATTCAAATAATCAGCTTTCCATTATGGTTCCTGGAATTTGTGTCTGATTTAGAAATGCCTTTACTACTGGTATACAAACTAGTAATTTTATGGGTTTGGTTTTTACACTTACATTTTTGATCCATCTGAACTTTATTTTGAAGTGATGGAGTGATCCTATATTGGTTAGATGACCAGCCATCTAACACCTCATAGCCATTTATTGAATAATCTCCATTGTTTCTATTGATAGGAATAACCTAAAATAAAATCCTTTATGCTATTTGGGTCTATTTAAATACTCTTTCTTTGATCTATCTATCCATTTACAATAAGGCAGTGTAGTAATCAGTTGGTTTTATAAGACTAGTCTCAGCTCAATAACCTCCTCACGCAGAGATGATGTGGAAGTTCTTACTTGTTGACTTTTCTATATCAACTGTAGAATCAGCTTGCCAATTCTTTTTTAAAGGTGTAGTCACTTTCTTGGGAAGGTTATCAATTTATAGGTTAAATTGGGAAGGATTGGTAGTTTAATGACATTGAGTTTTCTTATACAAGGTTATGGTAAATAATTTATTCATTTAAGACTTTTGGGTACCTCAATAATGTTTTAAGGTTTTCTTAATATAGATTTTGCACCAATTTTTTTTTCAAGTAATCTCTACACCCAACGTGGGGCTCGAACTCATGACCCCAAGATCAAGAGTTAGATTGCCTGCCAACTGAGCAAGCCAGGCACCTTGATTTTGCACATTGCTTATAACATTTGGTCTTCGGTAATTTACTTCCTCTTTTGAAATTGTTTCTTTCATTATGCCAACTGATTCTTATCTATATATGTTATAGATACAACTACAGATACATAAATATAGATATGGAAAGTACCCAGCCATTTTACTGATTTCTTTTTATTACTTAACAATAGTTTTCTGAGTAAATGATCGTATCATCTGCAAATAATGATACCTGTATCCCCATCTTTTCCAATTTTTATACCCCTTCTCTTTTTCCATTGATAGCTGTCATCCTAGTTTTTAGGAAGAAATTTTCCACTGCTTCTCATTTAGTATAACTCAGGCCATTAGTTTGGTAAAGACATATTAAAGCCTTATCCTTCTATCACTATGCTTAAAAAGTTTTTTCTCATAAATAATGGATGTTGAAATTTTAGCTTTTGAACTATTAATATAGTGAATTATGCTAATATATTCTTAACACTGTCATACATTATTAGAATAAAGACCACTAGATTATTTTATATTATTATACTCTTAATGTGCTGCTGAACCTCATTTGCTAATACTCTGTTGAGAATTTTTGCAGACCTTCATAAGAAAGAGCTAACATTATTGTTATGGTTTATTGCATTTTGTTATCAATGTTTCATTATTTTATAAAAATAATTTGAAAGATTTTTTGCCCTATGTTCTACAGGAGGGGTTGACAAACCACTGCCAACCACCTGTTTTTATAGTTTTATTGGAACACAACCAACAACACTCATTCATTTATATACCCTCTATGGCTAGTTTCATTCTGTGGACATAGGTTAGCAGATGCCACAGAGAATGGATAGTCCACAAAGCCAAAGACACTTACTCTCTGGCTTTTACAGAAAAATTCTGTAGACCACTGCTCTCAAATAATTTAAGTAGCACTGTAATTACTGCTTAATTAAGGCTTGGTAAAATTTCAAATGGAATAATCTCAGCTCATCACTAATTCCCCATGTCTGCTTTTCTTTCTGTCTGTGTATGTATTGGTCGGCCTGAGTGAAACTTGATTTCTCTATGTATACTTTCACATCTGGATGCTCCTTTTATCTTTCCCTCTGGTTAATTTTATTGTTTTTATTTTCTACATATTCTGAAATTTGGTTTTGAGTTTTTGACCTAAGAATTAAGTATTTTTTTAAAGTTTAGGCAGTTAAGATTTTTCCCCTAGTTTTTATATGAAGTTACAATTTTATGACTTTATATGCCAACTTTTAAAAATAATTATGTTTATAATTCAGTATTCATTGAAGTTTCTTTATGCACTAATATAGTTTGAATGTTCCAAGGGTCCTTGAAAAATACATGTAGTCTCTATTTGTGAAATATAGAGTTCTTAACATGCATATTAGCTTGATGTACATGATTAACTTGTTATTTACATCTTCTATATCTTTGTTTATCTTTCTCCATTGATCAGTCTTTCATTAAACAGAAGGGATAAATAAAACTTCCCTTTACTCTTTGAATTTTCTGTCATCTTTGTTTCTGAATTTTGATTACAAAATCAGGTTTGAACTGTGTGGGTCCTTATACATGGATTTTTTTTTTTTTGGTAAAAACAGCACCGTAAATGTATTTTCTCTTCCTTATGATTTTCTTGATGGCTTCTGATCAATAGTAGGATGTTAGTAGTTAAGTTTTTGAGTCAAAAGTTGTATGTAGATTTTTGACTGTGCGGGGGATCAGCACCCCACTCTTCATGTTGTTCAAATGTCAACTGTATATGTTATTTGGTTAATAAATAATCATGACTATTAGATGTATATCATGGAATGTAATCTTTATGGCTCTGAAATATTCTTTAATTCATTAACCCCCTTTATCCTGAGTTCAATTTTGTTTGATATGACAATTACCGCTCTTGTTTTCTTTGGCCTTGTATTTCCAGGAATCATTTTGAAGACACTTATTTTTAATATTTTTTTGTAATTTTGTTTTGTAATTTTGTATGCTTGTTGTGTATAACATCTTATTGAACATAACACTGATTCTTTGTTCTTGTAGATAAAATAGTTTAATTTTATGATTCAATCAGATGTTTTATTTATTTAGATATGTGAGTTTAACCATCTTACAGTTATATTACAGACTTATTTTGTCATAGAAGTACATTTTATTCTATGTGTTCCATTTCAATTGCATTTTTAGTTCTTATATCACTCTATGTGGTGTGTGTGGTCTGTGTTTTGATTTATGTACATGTATTTCTTCTGATAATTTGGAGAGTTTGAGTTTTTGCTTTTGTAAAAATTTTCATAATTAAAGTAAAAGTAACTTTTTATTATAATCAGTCATAAGAATAACTATTTTTTATTGTTAAACCACTTTTATTATTCTTAATAATCTATCTTTACTACGTATATATAAGCATTCTGCATAGTTATAATCAATATATTACTTTGTCTTAAAAATACCATTTATATTTCATTTATTCTCTTTAATGTTATTTCATACATTATTTTATTTTATATAATTATTGGAATAATTATATTTCTGATTCTTCTTCATTTTTCTTCAACTGATTGATTCTAGTAGATTATATTCTTTATCTTAGTGATTTCTTTTATACCTTTAACCACAATCATAATGATATTAGTTTATTTATCAATTTAAAATCATGCCTTTCCCCTATAGTTATAGATGAGGATATCAGCAACTTCTTTCACTGTCTTCTCTAAGTCTTTTAAACATGTTATTTTCACACTAAGTAGATGAAAAGACTGTGTTCTATTGTTACATAAGCTATATGCTCTGAATATCTATCTATCATCTGTCTATCTGTATCTATCTATCATCTATCTATCTATCATCTGTCTATCTATCTATCTAGCTATCTATCATCTATCATCTAGCTATCTATCATCATCTATCATCTCTCTATCATCTATCTATCATCTATCTATCTATGTACATACAAGCCTATTTATATATACAGACAGAGGTTAAGTGACATAATTGGCAATAATAACAAATAATAATAAATAGTAGTCCCTACCTCACAGAAATTCTATGAGACTGTAGAACAGTGCCTGATACTTAGTAAACACTTAATAAATATTAGCTTATTCATTATTATTTTATCGTTAATCATAGTACTTATGTTTATTTTACTTTAGTCTTGTTCAGAGAGTTAAGTGAGTTTAATAGCATTTCTGTTTATCTTTTAGGTGGTTGAAGGTGGTCCTTCATTTTCCTTATGAGAGACTCAAAAACCATATTTCTTGATTTGTTTTATGTTTGAAACATAGTGCAGGTGTACCTTGTTTTTATTGTGCTTTGCTTTATTGTGCTTTTTACAAATGGAAGGTTTGTGGCAACCTTGTATCCAGCAAATCTATCGGTACCACTTTTCCAACAGCACTTGCTGTTGCCTTTGTGGTTTTGTTTCACATTTTGGTAATTCTCACAATATTTCAAACTTTTTCATTATTATTATATTTGAAATGCTGACATCTCATGATAAAACTTTAATGGATTAATTGTTGCTAAAGTGGTTTCTTGAGATAGAATCAACTCCTGGTGAAGACACTGTGAAGTCTTTTGAAATGACAACAAAGCATTGAGAATACAACAGAAACTTAGTGGATAAAGCAGCGGCGGGGTTGGAGAAGGCTGACTCCAATTTTGAAAGAAGTTCCGTGGGTGAAATGCTATCAAACAGTGTCACATGCTACAGACAAATCTTTCATGAAAGGAAGAGTCCATTGATGAGGCAAACTGTATTGTCTTATTTGAAGAAATGGCCAGTCTCACTCCACCTTTCGGCCACCATCATGCTCATCATAATCAGCCATCAACATCTGGGCAAGACCATCCACCAGCAAAAAAGATTAGGGCTCATTGAGAGCTCAGAGGATGGTTAACATTTTATAGCAATAAAGTATTTTTTAATTAAGGTATTTACAATGGTTTTTTAGACATAATGCTATTGCATTATTAATAGACTTCAGTATAGTGTAAACACAACTTATATGTGCACTGAAAAACCCAAAAATTCATTTGATTCATTTTGTTGCGATATTCACTTTATTGTTTTGGTCTGGAATGGAAACCATAATATCACTGAGGTAGACCTGTGGTTTGTTGCTTATATGCTTAAATGGTGGCTTGAACAGGTATAAGATTTTTTGAAGACTGTGTGAATGCTGATCACTGCCTGGTTTGATATCTTGCTGTGGAGAAGTTTCAAGTCAGAGTGATATTTTTCCTCTTAGTGGTGGCAACTTGATCACTTAGCCTTGCACTCCAAAATGTGTTCTATATATTTGAATTCTAATAGATGCAGATTTATTTTGGTAATTTCTAGATTTTTTTAATAGTATCTTTTTAAAATATTTTATTATTATAGTTGTCTTCATTAAGGACACCAAATCACCATTTGTGGGAATATTTTCACATTACTTTGATAACTACCATTTTTCTCTTTTATTTTTGACTTTGTTCACTCCCATTACATTTTGATGGTTGCTTTTCATAATCTATGTCACCAAGTTCTTCGCCAGGTATTTAGTGGTGTTTCTTTTCCTCTGCTGTTTCTGCTGAACTTTGTTTCCTGGATGTCTTTCTGTGTCTTCTGTGTCCTCTTGAAACTCTGATTTTAGGGCAGCATTTGGTTCATGAAATTTACTGATTGTAGGTTTGATAGCTCACAGTGATATAATTATCATGATTTTAAGTTGTTCCATTCTCACATAATATAGAATTTGCTACTTATTTCCTATCCTTTTTCCTTTGAGTCAAGAGACTGGGTATCTTTTTAGGTGGGTCGTTTTTGATCACTGCACATATTTGAGTTAGTTAAATTCAAATTCAGGAGGCTCATGGAAATAAGGGCAAGAGCCATGTTTTCAGCTGGCAGAAATTCTCTGTGACACATGGTTGTAAGTGAGCGTGAACTTGCCCAACCATGAAGGTGGCGGCAGCAGGGATATTGATAATGCTGAGAATTTCTCCCACTGCATCCCCACTGGCAGACTGCTCAAGCGGGCTGTCTCTGGGTGATGTCTCCCACTGCCCACTTTTCTTTCATCCTCTGGGTATCAGTCTGGGTTCAGAAAACCTCCACCAAAAGCCTGCTCTCCTACCATCATTCTTCCAAGCAGGTAGTGGTTGTCCCTTCCTCATATCTTTTCTCTGGTATGACAGATATCTCTTGATTTCTTCAGATGTGAATCTATGTGCTGCTTTTTGGTTCTCCTGGAGGCCTGGCCAACATCGTCTTTACTGCCATGGTCAAATCACAAGAGGAATATTTTTGTTGTTACTAATTAGTAATTCTGGCAACCAATTTTGACGTTGGCAAATGACCCTGTGAGAGCAATATTTCCTTTTCCCTGTCACTGTGAGCAGCCAAGCCTCATCAGCTTCCCTTTTCTCAGTCATATAATACATTAAATAAAAGGATTGCCTTATTAATCATTAAATAGTCAGCTCTTGTTTCATATTCTGCTCCTTTCCTGTCATAAGACCTCTGCCAGGGGAGAAGTCACTTCCCCTTGTCCTTTCCCCCCACTTATTGAGCTATTTATATCCTGCATGCAATATTTATAAGATAAAATGTCAGTGGGTTTTAATCTAACTCACCCTGTAAAGAATGTCACCAAAAACTGGACAAATACCTTCCCAGGCCCCACAATGCCTGGCCGCATCAGCCTTGTCTGAGATGCACTTCTCCCCTCCTCTTTTTCCAAAACTTCCCTACCTTTCAAAGCTCACCAAACATCCTGTCTTTTTAAAAAGACTTCTCTGACTACCAAGCACACGGTGAAGTCTCTCTTCTCTGAATTCCTTCTTTCCTTCTTTCTTACCGCAGTGTGTTGTGAGGGATAAATACACACATCTGAGAGACAGACTGCACACATTGAAGCCTGTTCTGCAAGTCACCAACTGGGTTATGTTGGTGACTTTTCTCAATGTCCTAACCTAGAATACCCAGGGCACATGCCTTAGTATTCTTTTTGTATGGCTGCTAATAATAAAATTTACCTCATAGGGATTTTATGTTAATTTAATTAAGTTAACAAATGATGTTGCTATGTTATATAACAGCTAACTTATTTACAAATTATATTTTTTGACAATGATGCTGTCAGCCCAATACATACCAAACACTATACTAGGTGCTTCAGCCAGTGCTTTTTCTGGGGGTGAGGTGAGGTTCCAAAATTTTTTTTTGATAAATTGTACAATGTATTTTTTTTTTTTTTTTTTTTTTTACAACTTTCTTGAGGTATAAAGGAAACTGCACATATTTAAAGAGTACGACTTGATGAGTATTGGCAGATGTAGACTCCCATAGAATGCCACTACAATGAAGATAACAAATATTTCCATCACTCTCCAAAGTTCCCTTGAGTCCTTTTGCAATTTATCCTTTCCTCCATTCCTGTCTCAGGTAATGACTGATCTGCTTTCTGTCCCTATGGATTAGTTTGAATTTTCTAGAATTTACATAAACGGAATTATACCATTCACTTTTGTGTTTGCTTTTTTTTCCTGAAGATTAATTTACTTATTTGAGAGGGAGAGTGCACACGCGAGTAGAGGGAGGGGCGGCGGAAGAAGGAGAAAGGGAATCTCAAGCAGACTCCCCACTGAGCATGGAGCCCCATGCAGAGTTCGATCTCATGACCCTGAGATCATGACCTGAGCAAAATCAAGAGTTGGACACTCAACCGACTGAGCCACCCAGGCGCCGCTGTTTTTGTTTTTGTTTTTTTCCGCTTAGTATAACAGGCTTGAGACCCATCCAAATTGTTGCATTCATCAACAGTTTGTCCTTCTTATTACTTATTAGTATTCAATTATTTGGGTATTCCACAGTTTGTTTATTCATTGAACTGTTAGTGGACATGGATTACTTTTAGTATTTGGACATTATTAATTTGGCTGTTACAAAATCCATGGCTGTTGTCATTTATCCTGGAGAGAAGCTCGTGGGTCATATGATAAATACATATTTAACATATTTATGAACTGTCTTTCTGTGCCCCAATTTCCTTGGGCCATTATTTCTCTTCCACATATAACTTATAATATTGGCAAATAGATTTTGAAGGAATTCCAGGTAAGAGGGAAAACATGTCTATGTGATAAACAAGAATAGAGAAAACTTTCCTGTTTTCCACCATTAGTCAAGTCAAAGTTCAAGTAAATCATGATAAGCTCTGTAAATGCGAGAGATCTGGCCCTTTTCATTCACAATTAGAGCCTCTGTCTTTCAGGTAGTGACTGTCTCTTATGAAAGAGGCTCACAATAACTGGCTTTTGAATAAATGTTTGAATAAATGAATATTTAAATGTTTGAATATTGACATGTGAAATTATTCCTGACAAATGAATAGACCTGGAATCTGTTTTTAAAAAATGGATTTCAGAATGATATATTTACATGTCCTGTCTCAAAAGATGACAGTGACATAGCAATTTTGTGTATTTTTTCATTTGTCATCCTTTTGTGTTACATCAGGTCGCTTGGGTTCCATACAGACATATCTCAAACTGCACAAATAAATTATAACTTATTTGAAGTCATTCATTCATTATCTTTGTCCACTATAGCACTGAATGCACAGCCAAGAATGCTGTAGGCTGTCATTACATGTTTGCCAGCAGTTTGAACGGTAATATTCAGGGCTATTAAAATTCATTCAGTCAACACGTATTTATTGAGAAAACCCTCCATTGGCAGGTACTGTTTTAGGGAACATAGAAACACCAGCAACCAACAAAGTGTCCTGATGGAGTTTAAATTTTAGTGGGGAGGGGGGTAGTAGGCAGTAAAAACAGTAAATGAGTAAAACATCTGATATACCACATGGCAACATGTGTGTTGGAGGACAATAAAGTAGGAAAGTATGGTGATGAGGCTCAAGCCACATAGACATTGGTGGAAGAGCACTTCAGACAGAAAGAAGCATATGCACAGTACTTGGGGTGGGAGAGTCTCTGGCAGGGAGGATCTTGGATGACATCAGGGAGGCCAGTGTGACTGAAACAAGGTGAGGGGCAAGGTGGTAGGAGCTGAGGTCAAGGAATGAGGTCAGGTTTTCTTGGTCAGTGTATATATATTGGGCTTCACTCAGAGTGAACTGGGAAGATATTGGAAGATAATGAGTTAATGAGTGATATGATTGATCTTATTTTTGATCAAGATCACTTTGGCTATAGTGTCAAGAATAGACTGTAGGAGGGAAATGGGGCCTCAGGGAGATTGACTGGGAGTCTAGTGTAATGGTGCAAGGGAGATATTCATAGAAGGGACTGGGTGGCATCAGGGGAGAGGTGAGAAGTGTGAACAATCAGGTGGCATTTAGAGCATGTTATTCAGAAGCCTCTAGACATTGGCATGATGATGTGGGATGGCCAGTTGGAGATACAAGTCTGCAGTTCCCTTTGGGGTCAGCATGTAAAGATGGCATCTGAGCCTGGGTAAAAGGAATGTTGTAGTTAGGGAAGACGTCCAAGGCTTGAACCCTGAATCCTCCAATAATAAGAGGTCAGGCAGATGAAGAGAAATCAGCTAAGACCAAGGAGGAGCAGCCAGTGAGTTAGGAAGAATGCCAGAGAATGTAGAGTCTTGGGAAGTAAAAGTGTGTAAAGAGGATCAACATGAGGTCGAAGCTGGGGTTTTTAAGAATGACTGAAGGATAATGGTATGGCTGTCAGTATAGCCAGACATAAGAAAAAAATTCTGGTAGTTCTTGAGACCATGAGGACTTGATTTTTAGTTGCAAGCAGCTGCTACTAGAACTGACTTAGTGAAATCAAAATGAGTCTTACCCGATGGACTCTGAAAAACAAACTGAGGGTTCTAGAGGGGAGGGGGGGTGGGAGGATGGGTTAGCCTGGTGGTGGGTATTGAGGAGGGCACATTCTGCATGGAGCACTGGGTGTTATGCACAAACAATGAATCATGGAACACTTCATCTAAAACTAATGATGTAATGTATGGGGATTAACATAAGAATAAAAATAAATAAATAAAAAATAAAAAACAAAATGAGTCTTACCCGCTCCTACCTGTTACAATGCTAGGGGAGCTGAGGCACCCATACATTTGGACTGTAAAATCTACTGTAAATAAAAATCAACTTATAAATAATACACACAGGATCTGAGTGCCTAGACAACCTGGTGAAAGGGAGAAGTACTGCATTACTCCCCAGGTTCAACTCTTGCCCATGTCATCTTGGACTTCAGGGTAACTCTTTTGTCTGGTCAGGTAATTTAAGCTACAGAACCAAAACCAACAGGAAGGGAAGACTCAGAACTAAGCTTTTTGAGGATTGAAAAAATACTTCCAAAGCTTTTATTGAGTGTTCCTGGGATGTTTGGTAGTTTAAGGATCTTGTGTCTATTTTAAGAGATTATTTTTGGAATCATAATGAATTTAACTGTGGTTTTTCTTTTCTTTTTTTATCTTTTTGTGCTTTAAAAGTTGAATTTGAAGAATATAAGAAGCTCTTCATTTCTTGGTTTAATATCATTCATTTTATAAAAGGGCTTTGGGGGCAGAAATGAAAAAATCGTCTAATTCTGTATGTTTGAAATTATATACCTTAAATCACACAGAATCTGAACTTCATTGTGTGAGATACTCCATTGCTTTGATAAAGCATCTTTGCCCCATTTTAATAAAATTTTCAAAAAGTTTACACATATCAATTATGATATGCTACCTACATTTATAGTAAGATATAATACCTGTTTTTAATTCCTTCTTTAAATTTAAATTTCAGTTGTGAAAATTCCTATTTACATTAGCATTCACAGTAAACAGAAGTAATTCTAAACTTACAGTTATATTGCTTTTAAGTATATCTTCCAGAATTTGTTACTTAAAATAAAAAAAAAAAGTAAAGAAAGAATTTAAAGAATTCCCAGAAATTGCAGTATGGTCTACAGAATACTTCTATGCTGATGAATGGCTCCTTGAGGAAAATCAGCTCTTTTATTAATATAACATCTGGCTTGCATCTTGCATAAATAAAAACACAAGAGCAGGATAGAAGTAACAGAAGAGGAAAGAGGGAGGAAGGAATGTGGGTTTTCTAGCATAATAATCTCTAACAGCCAAGAAATCTAATTAGAAGAAATGTCATCTAATGAGACTCTAGTCAAGAAAATTCCATGGGAGAAGGCAAAGCCACCTGGGACAACAGCAAAAATAGTGAACCAGTTAAGAAATTTAAAAACAAACAAACAAAAACCAAACAAACAAAACCCTAAAACTCAAACCCCAGCATGCATTGACACTGACTTCAGAACTCCCTTGGTCAAAAATGGCAACTATCAATGACTTCTCTGGGGACTATTTCTGACTTTGACCACAGAAATTCCATGGCTTGGTTAATATGTTTTAAGAAGCACTCCACTGTTCTCATCTGCATGATCAGATTTCTGTCTTTCCCTTTGTGCATTGTCAGTCTGGAAGAAGGGAACATGCCTAAAGAAAGAAACAAACAGAAGCTAATTCTCATGATTTTGCATGGATGGGTGGAATGGTTCCTCCCCTATAGAAAACACTAGTTCTGATAATTTTGTTAGAGGCCAACTTGATATTACAGTTGAATGTCATTGATTTTCCAGTTAAATCTTGTTTGCTTTTTCCAGATTTGGAAACTGGAGCAATGAATTGAAATTGAAGAACATTAAGTAGTATTAAATCGTAAAAAAACAAAACCAAAAACAAATAGGAAAATAGGAAAAACACTAAAAACTAGACTGAGGGTTTTCCATGATGTTTTTGTTGTTGTTGTTGTTGTTTTAGGAATCAGTTAGCTACTGTGAGCTTGACGCAGTATGCTTGGTATTATCTTTTTCCTATCTTGGCTCCACCTTATCTAGAAAGGAAGGGCAGCCAAAAGCTGATTTCCGTGCTGCTTAGTGAATTTCCAAGATCCTGGAGACATAAACTGGCCACTTAGTAGAGTCACACAAATTAGTCTATGTAACAAAATAAACTTAAAAAATCAGGAAAGTGGAATTCTTATTAAGAACACACACACATGCACATAAACACACAAAGCCCTGAAAAAAATATAATCCATGATATAAAATATTTATTTTTCTTGGTTTCCTAAAACCAGATTACTCAGTGTTTATACTGATAAAATTTGTCTCTCTGCCCTTCTCCTACTAATTATTTTTATTAATGACTTGATAAGAATTTTCCTGATATATAAAATCAAGTAGCATTTTCAATGATATTTTGGCAATAAATATTACATTCTCCAATTATGTGTACCAACTAAGTTAATATGCCTTTGAAGATGCATAACTTTTGACCCATCATTTCTATTTCTAAGAATTATCCTAATTGAATAACTATGCAGAAACTTAAGTAGAAGTGTTTATTTCAGAATTGTTATAACAGTGAATATTAAAAACAAACCAAATACTCTTAAGAAAGAATGGGTTACCTATATGGTAGAATAGTCATACCACTGAGTATGATTTAGCCACTACAAAAGGATGCAGAGAATCAAGTTAATTCTAGTCTTTGATTGGCTGCTTTTTATTGTGAATCAGTCCCTCCCCAAAGTATCTTGCACTCTATTGTGCAATATAGCATGAACTAGAAACAAATATTTACAGGACGTTGACTGCTAAAGTAGAAATTCTAATAATGTATTCCTGTATCTTCATCAAGGTGCTCCTAAATTGATCATGCCCCACCTTAGAGGTAAGCACAGATGATCTACCCAAACCTAGATTCTCATTTCCTTGAACTCTTTAGCCTCAGTACCTCTCCTTTCATCATCCCTTGGCTCTGTATTAACATTGTTATGTCCTAGATATTATTGTCATCACTCAATCTCAATGTCACATGGCTCCTTTCTACTTCTCCCTATTTAGCTAACTCATTCTACTACCCCTAGTTCAGAAATTTTCAGACATCACTGAGCACAGTCCCTCACCACCTCATTTACCTTCTTTCTCAAGACAGTGAAAACAAACAAACAAACAAACAAGCAAAAAAACCCCAACTCCACTGAAGTCAACTGAATTATCCTAACCTTCTAGTCTTTCTCACTTTAATCTGGAAAAGGATCACCAGTCCTGGTCATCCAGCTTGAGATCTGGACAGGTATATCTGTCTTTTTCACCTAGTTTGAGACTTTTCTCTCCATATTTTTTTATAGAAATGACAAAATTTCTATTAATGGCTTTTCTGTGAAATGAGGTTTCTTCTTATCTGGAATCTCTAAAAAACGAGATTTTTTTGACTATGTACATACTTGAGTTAGCTGGTTTGTCATCTTTAAACATACTTAAATATGTAAATATGAATATTTCTAAAACAAATTACCCTGAATACAATCTGAAACACACACACACGACAAAGCAAATAAGTAAATATGCTAATATCATTAGAATCCAAATTTTCAGTATAAGAGAAAAGAAACATATTACAAGATCAAAGAAATAAAGTAAAAACCAATTCATCTTAAATGTGAATTGTAAATAACAGTATGAATTTATAATGTATTTTCATGATTTTTTTTCTTTATCTCTGTCCACTAAAAAAGCATAGAAACAATGGTCAATCTGCAGCAATGAACACCCTGTAGAACCTAGGTTATGATCTCTAAATGTCATTTGTCTCTTGACAGGAAACTCGAGCACCTTGGAGAATGGCTGATTCCAGGTCTAAGACATGAAATGGACAAGATGAGCCAGGAATATCTCTCCATACCAGATTAAAGGGACACTACTAAAGACTGTGGGTTGTGTCAGGAGTAGTTGGGAGCCAATCTGAAAGAGTTCCCCCTGGCAAAATACAGGAATATTTGGGCATCATAAATAAAGATAAAATCTTAAAACTTCTCATTATTGGGGAAAAAATGTAAATATACATTGAAACAGATGTTAACTAGATGTATTGTGATGATCATTTTGCAGTATTTACAAATATTGAATCAGTATGTTGTACAACTGAAGCTGATATAATGTTATGTCATTATACTTCAATAAAAATAAGTAGGTAAATAAATAAATACAACCTCAAGAATTTGAAATACAATACCTATGTTAAAATGTGCATGAGTTTATAATAACAAAAAAAAATACTTCCTATACAACTTTTTGAGAAAATGCATAATCACATTCTGTTAGAGAACTGGAAAATAAATGGAGGAATCAAGCATTTACCCTCTTTTCTATCCTCAGGGTAATTAATAAAAGAAACAGTCTTGGTTATAAGAATTGTTCTACCTGATAATTACAGAAAAATGGAATTAGGATATAACCATTTTGCTCCCCCTAATGTGATAATGGATGTCTAGAGATAATGATCATGAGTGGCTGCCCAAATCATTAGGTAAAAAGTAGATGGAAATCTTTATAATGGATGAATTAAGCTGAACCTACTGATCAATCTTTTTTTTTTTCTTTGAAGATTTTATTTACTTATTTGACAGAGAGAGAGCACAAGTAGGCAGAGCAGCAGACAGGGGGAGAGGGAGAAGCAGGCTCCCCACTGAGCAGGGAGCCCCATGTGGGACTGGATCCCAGGACCCTAGGATCATGACCTGAGCTGAAATCAAGAGTCCAGTGATTAACCGACTGAGTCACCCAGGCACTCCCACTGATCAATCTTAACATTTAAGAGAGACTGGGGAGTGGGGGTGAGTTGAGGGGAAGACATAGAGGGGGGAAAAAAAAGAAAACACCACATGGATTCTAACACTAAAATCCAGAAATCCAGAATATGGTAATTCTATAAGACATAAAACCTATTTTTTAAAATAATAAATGAAAGCAGGAAAAAAACTGATGAGAACTGAAGAGACTTCTGAGACATATCAACCAAAGGCCATATGTGGAATTTTTTGGATCTTAGTTGAAAAATATGAACTGTATAAACATTTATGAGAGAATATTTATGAGCTATTTGGGGTAAATTTGAACATTCCCTGGGTATTTGAGGATGTTATAGGTTTATTGGCAGTAATTTCAGGTATAAAAAAATGATATTGTATTTATGCTAGAAAAAAAGTGCTCTTATCTTTTTATAGGTCGTTTCTCAAGTGTTTACAGATGAAATGATACTTTATCTTGAAATTGCTTCTAAATACTCTGGGGAGGTAGGGAAGTGGGTGGGAAGATAAATAAAACAGGACTGATAATATGTTGAAAGTTATTAAAATAGGATGATTGAAATTGATGTTTGAGATTCCCTCTTCCCCCAAAGTCTCTTTATGACATCCTGGCAGACCCTAAAATTGTGACTTTCTATTTGACTCATGGGCCTCTGTACTGCAAAGCCTTTTAAGGGATTATTTGGATAGTGATTATGTTGATGGGTGGTTCCATTTCCCCTCCGTAATTTAAGACAGGGTTTAATGGCAGTTAAAAAGTTATTGGCTATTTTAATTACATCCAGGAATCAGAATCTGTAATTAAAAGAAACCATTAAGATTGACCACAGGAGTAGATGGATTTTTAGAAACAAGGTTGATTTTGACATCACCCAAATTGCCACATATTAGATTTTTAAAATGTATCCATTTTTGTGCATCCAATGCTTGACATTTTAAATTAGGCTTTTTAAAGTGAGTACTTTATTTTCATGGATCACTAATGAATAAATATGTGCAAGCTTATTTTGAGCAGCAATCCAAATTTTGTGGAATAACTCTACTCATTTTTTCTTTCCCCTTAATATTTGGTCTTTTGCAAAGTGAAGCAAGTGAAAGGGATTTAATTTCGGTTCTGCAAGTTAACCCCCTCCTGTTGCTGCTGACCATGCCCATCATCTGAAACTATTACTTTTCATGGACCAGAGAGGGATTGTTATTGTTCCATTTATTTTCTGCATTCACTGCAAGTTATTGGACTTGCTCCTTAAGATGACACCTCCTAAAAGCAATGATGGCAAAAACCCCAAATGAGTCAGAGTGCACATGTGCTTTCCCACCATGGTAGGTAATATACAATATATTTTCTAAAAATTAATTTTAAAATTAATTTGTATTTTATCATAATGATATGTGTATATACATCAACATGTCCTGAAAGTAACTAAAACAATGTTAACAAAATCCAATGCTTTCCCTCCCCATACTTCCTACAAATAAATTCCCTCCAGCCAAAGACCATCAGGAACGCACCTATGGTTGAAAGAGGTGGCTTATTATTTCTTGCAGCAAGGGAGACCACACACCATGGAGAACTGTGGTAAGTCTCTTTGAAAGGGGATTAGTAAAACCTACAGTATTTGAGGTTGTGTTAGGTGATTTGAGGAAAAGGTTAAGGAAGTTGGGTCTTTGCTCTGGATTGGCTCCTGTTACAAGCAGGGGCAATTTTGTAATTGTCCATCTTAATGAATTTTATCTAGAAGGAGGGACACCTACAGTGAGGCTAAGGTTATAATTGTAAAAAGCAGTAGCTGCCCATATTCTCCAGGAGGGAAGACATTTGGTCCATAGCTTGAACAACACTCATGTTCTGTCTGTGTTCAGGCATGATTATGGAAGGGTCTTTTTTTGTCTTGATCCACCACGGGCACCAATGCCTTGTCTGACGTTGATGTTCTGGGAAGTTATGTTCAATGAGAGAATACCACACCTGCTAACTCCTGGATATCAGGGGAAATCTTTTTTCTCATTTCTCACTCCAAGTCCCTCTCTTCTATTTTCTGCTCCTGAAATTTACAAATATATGTAATTTAGATCATATGCACATGTAGGTCTCATATTGATTTCCTCTTATGTTAGATGAGGGTTTAGCTCTTTCCCACGGCCATCCCCCTGCTTCTCTAATGGAGTTATATCAAAATTTTTAGTTAAATGAATATTCAGTGTTTCTTTTGTGCCTTTGCAAATATTATTCACAATTGAGCATTGTAATGAATTATGATGTTTTCCTTCTTTCTGTTTCTCTTTTTTTTACACATTTTTAAAATTATGTTATGTTAATCACCATACATTACATCATTAGTTTTTGATGTAGTGTTTCATGATTCATTGTTTGCATATAACACCCAGTGCTCCATGCAGAATGTGCCCTCTTTAATACCCATCACCAGGCTAACCCATCCTCCCACTCCCCTCCCCTCTAGAACCCTCAGTTTGTTTTTCAGAGTCCATAGTCTCTCATGGTTCATCTCCTCCTCCGATTTCCCCCCCTTCATTCTTCCCATCCTGCTATCTTCTTTTTTTAATTTTTTTTAACATATAATGTATTATTTGTTTCAGAGGTACAGATCTGTGATTCAACAGTCTTGCACACTTCATAGCACTCACCATAGCACATATCCTCCCCAATGTCTATCACCCAGACACCCCATCTCTCCCACCCCCCACCACTCCAGCAACCCTCAGTTTGTTTCCTGAGATTAAGAATTCCTCATATCAGTGAGGTCATATGATACATGTCTTTCTCTGATTGACTTATTTCGCTCAGCATAATATCCTCCAGTTCCATCCACATCGTTGCAAATGGCAAGATTTCATTCTTTTTGATGGCTGCATGATATTCCATTGAATGTATATACCACATCTTTTTTTTTTTAAGATTTTATTTATTTATTTGAGAGAGAGAGACTGAGAGAGAGAGCGCAAGAGGGGGTAGGGTTAGAGGGAGAAGCAGACTCCCTGCCGAGCAGGGAGCCCGATGTGAGACTCGATCCCGGGACTCCGGGATCATGACCTGAGCCGAAGGCAGTCGCTTAACCAACTGAGCCACCCAGGCGCCCTACCACATCTTTTTTATCCATTCATCTGTCGATGGACATCTTGGCTCTTTCCATAGTTTGGCTATTGTGGACATTTCTGCTATAAACATCGGGGTGCACATACCCCTTTGGATCCCTACATTTGTACCTTTGGGGTAAATACCCAGTAGTGCAATTGCTGGATCATATGGTAACTCTATTTTCAACTTTTTGAGGAACCTCCATACTGTTTTCCAGAGTGGTTGCACCAGCTTGCATTCCCACCAACAGTGTAAGAGGATTCCCCTTTCTCTGCATCCCCGCCAACATCTGTAATTTCCTGACTTGTTAATTTTAGCCATTCTGACTGGTGTGAGGTGGTATCTCATTGAGGTTTTGATTTGGATTTCCCTGATGCCGACTGATGTTGAGCACTTTTTCATGTGTCTGTTGGCCATTTGGATGTCTTCTTTGGAAAAATGTCTGTTCATATCTTCTGCCCATTTCTTGATTGGATCATTTGTTCTTTGGGTGTTGAGTTTAAGAAGTTCTTTATAGATTTTGGATACTAGCCCTTTATCTGATAGGTCATTTGCAAATATCTTCTCCCATTCTGTTGGTTGTCTTTTGGTTTTGTTGACTGTTTCATTTGCTGTGCAAAAGCTTTTTATCTTGATGAGGTCCCAATAGTTCATTTTTGCCCTTGCTTCCCTTGCCTTTGGTGATGTTTCTAGGAAGAAGTTGCTGCGGCTGAGGTCAAAGAGGTTGCTGCCTGTGTTCTCCTTTAGGATTTTGATGGACTCCTGTCTCACATTGAGGTCTTTCAACCATTTGGAGTCTATTTTTGTGTGTGGTGTAAGGAAATGGTGCAGTTTCATTCTTCTGCATGTGGCTGTCCAATTTTCCCAACACCATTTGTTGGAGAGACTGTCTTTCTTCCATTGGACATCCTTTCCTGCTTTGTCAAAGATTAGTTGACCATAGAGTTGAGGGTCCATTTCTGGGCTCTCTATTCTGTTCCATTGATCTATGTGTCTGTTTTTGTGCCAGTACCATACTGTTTTGATGATGACAGCTTTGTAATAGAGCTGGAAGTCTGGAATTGTGATGCTGCCAGCTTTGCTTTTCTTTTTCAACATGCCTCTGGCTATTTGGGGTCTTTTCTGTTTCCATAAAATTTTAGGATTATTTGTTCCATTTCTTTAAAAACAGTGGATGGTATTTTGATGGGGATTGCATTGAATGTGTAGATTGCTCTAGGTAGCATTGACATCTTCAAAATATTTGTTCTTTCAATCCATGAGCATGGGACGTTCTTCCATTTCTTTGTGTCTTCCTCAATTTCTTTCATGAGTATTTTATAGTTTTCTGAGTACAGATCCTTTGCCTCTTTGGTTAGATTTATTCCTAGGTATCTTATGGTTTTGTAAATTGCATTGTAAATTGCAATTGTAAATGGGATAGACTGCTTAATTTCTCTTTCTTCTGTCTTGTTGTTGGTGTATAGGAATGCCACTGATTTCTGTGCATTGATTTCATATCCTGCCACTTTATTGAATTCCTGTATGAGTTCTAGCAGTTTTGGGGTGGAGTCTTTTGGGTTTTCCACATAAAGTATCATATCATCTGCAAAGAGTGAGAGTTTGACTTCTTCTTTGCCGATTCGGATGCCTTTTATTTCTTTTTGTTGTCTGATTACTGTGGCTAGGACTTCTAATACTATTTTGAATAGCAGTGGTGATAGTGGACATCCCTGCCGTGTTCCTGACCTTAGGGGGAAAGCTCTCAGTTTTTCCCCATTGAGAATGATATTCGCTGTGGGTTTTTCATAGATGACTTTTATGATATTGAGGTATGTACCCTCTATGCCTATACTCTGAAGAATTTTGATCAAAAAAGGGTGCTGTACTTTGTCAAATGCTTTTTCTGCATCTATTGAGAGGATCATATGATTCTTGTTCTTTCTTTTATTAATGTATTGTATCACATTGATTGATTTGCGGATGTTGGACCAACCTTGCAGCCCAGGGATAAATCCCACTTGGTTGTGGTGAATAATCCTTTTAATGTACTGTTGGATTCAATTGGCTGGTATTTTGGTGAGAATTTTTGCATCCATGTTCAGCAAGGATATTGGTCTGTAATTCTCCTTTTTGATGGGGTCTTTGTCTGGTTTGGGATCAAGGTAATGGTGGCCTCATAAAATGAGTTTGGAAGTTTTCCTTCCATTTCTATTTTTTGGAACAGTTTCAGAAGAATAGGTATTAATTCTTCTTTAAATGTTTGGTAGAATCCCCCTGGGAAGCCATCTGGCCCTGGGCTTTTGTTTGTTGGGAGATTTCTGATGACTGCTTCAATTTCCTTAGTGGTTATAGGTCTGTTCAGGTTTTCTATTTCTTCCTGATTCAGTTTTGGTAGTTGATACATCTCTAGGAATGCATCCATTTCTTCCAGATTATCTAATTTGCTGGCATAGAGTTGTTCATAATATGTTCTTATAATTGTTTGTATTTCTTTGGTGTTGGTTGTGATCTCTCCTCTTTCATTCATGATTTTTTGATTTGGGTCATTTCTCTTTTCTTTTTGATAAGTCTGGCCAGGGGTTTATCAATCTTGTTAATTCTTTCAAAGAACCAGCTCCTTGTTTTGTTGATCTGTTCTACTGTTCTTTTGGTTTCTATTTCATTGATTTCTGCTCTGATCTTTATTATTTCTCTTCTCCTGCTGGGTTTAGGCTTTATTTGCTGTTCTCTGTCCAGCTCCTTTAGTTGTAGGGTTAGGTTGCGTATTTGAGACCTTTCTTGTTTCTTGAGAAAGGCTTTTATTGCTATATACTTTCCTCTTAGGACTGCCTTTGCTGCATCCCAAAGATTTTGAATAGTTGTGTTTTCATTTTCATTTGTTTCCATGAATTTTTTTAATTCTTCTTTAATTTCCTGGTTGACCCATTCATTCTTTAGTAGGATGCTCTTTAGCCTCCATGTATTTGAGTTCTTTCCGACTTTCCTCTTGTGATTGAGTTCTAGTTTCAAAGCATTGTAGTCTGAAAATATGCAGGGAATGATCCCAATCTTTTGGTACTGGTTGAGACCTGATTTGTGACCTAGGATGTGATCTATTCTGGAGAATGTTCCATGGGCACTAGAGAAGAATGTGTATCTGTTGCTTTGGGATGGAATGTTCTGAATATATTTGTGAAGTCCATTTGGTCCAGTATGTCATTTAAAGTCTTTATTTCCTTGTTGATCTTTTGCTTAGATGATCTGTCCATTTCAGTGAGAGGGGTGTTAGAGTCCCCCACTATTATTGTATTGTTGTTGATGTCTTTCTTTGCTTTTGTTATTAATTGCCTTATATAATTGGCTGCTCCCATGTTAGGGGCATAGATATTTACATTTGTTAGATCTTCTTGTTGGACAGACACTTTAAGTAGGATATAGTGTCCTTCCTCATCTCTTATTACAGTCTTTGGTTTAAAATCTAATTTGTCTGATAGAAGGATTGCCACCCCAGCTTTCTTTTGGTGCCCATTAGCATGGTAAATGGTTTTCCACCCCTTCACTTTTAATCTGGGGGTGTCTTGGTCTAAAATGAGTGTCTTGCAGACAGCATATCAATGGATCTTGTTTTTTTATTCAATCTGATAGACTGTGTCTTTTGATTGGGGCATTTAGCCCATTTACATTCAGGGTAACTATTGAAAGATATAAATATAGTGCCATTGTATTGCCTGTAAGGTGACTGTTATTGTATATTGTCTTTGTTCCTTTCTGGTCTATGTTGCTTTTAGGCTCTCTCTTTGCTTAGAGGACCCCTTTCAATATTTCTTGTAGGGCTGGTTTTGTGTTTGCAAATTCCTTTAGTTTTTGTTTGTCCTGGAAGCGTTTTATCTCTCCTTCTATTTTCAATGACAGCCTACCTGGATATAGTATTCTTGGCTGCATATTTTTCTCATTTAGGGCTCTGAATATATCCTGCCAGTCCTTTCTGGCCTGCCAGGTCTCTGTGGATAGGTCTGTTGCCAATCTAATGTTTCTACCATTGTAGGTTACAGATCTCTTCTCCCGAGCTGCTTTCAGGATTTTCTCTTTGTCTCTGAGACTCGTAAGTTTTACTATTAGATGTTGGGGTGTTGACCTATTTTTATTGATTTTTAGAGGGGTTCTCTGTACCTCCTGGATTTTGATGCCTGTTTCCTTCCCCAAATTAGGGAAGTTCTCTGCTATATTTTTCTCCAATATACCTTCTGCCCCTCTCTCTCTTTCTTCTTCTTCTGGGATCCCAATTATTTTAATGTTTCGTCTTATGGTATCACTTATCTCTTGAATTCTGCCCTCGTGATCCAGTAGTTGTTTATCTCTCTTTTTCTCAGCTTCTTTATTTTCCATCATTTGGTCTTCTATATTGCTAATTCTCTCTTCTGCCTCATTTATCCTAACAGTTAGAGCCCCCATTTTTGATTGCACCTCATTAATAGCTTTTTTGATTTCGACTTGGTTAGATTTTAGTTCTTTTATTTCTCCAGAAAGGGTTTCTCTAATAATTCCATGCTTTTTTTTCAAGCCCAGCTAGTATTTTTAAAATCATTATTCTGAACTCTAGTTTCGACAACGTAATAATGTCCGTATTGAGTAGTTCCCTGGCAATCAGTACTGCCTCTTGTTCTTTTTGTTGAGGTGATTTTTTCCGTCTTGTCATTTTGTCCAGAGGAGAATAGATGAATGAGAGAACAAAATGCTAACAGGGTAACAACGTTCCCAGAAAATATACTCTAAACAAATCAGAAAAGACCTGAAACTGGGGGAATAGAAAGGGAAAGAAAGAAAAAAGAAAAAGAAAAAGAAAAAGATAAAAACAAACAAAAACAGAACAAAACAAAAAAACCAGAATATGATCAAATATGATCAGGCTGGTGCATAGATCAGTGCCACACACTAGATTTTGGGTGTATTTTGGTCTGTTAGAAGAGAGTGACTCCCAAAATTTTAAAGAAAGAAAAACTTATATATGTACAAAAATAAGGGTTAATACGATGAAGGGATGGAATATGACTGCAAAGATGAAAATTATAAAAGATTTTATAAAAGGAATTGATAAGAAGTTGTTTGAAAAAAGAAAGAAGAGGATTTATAAAAAAGAAGAAAAAAAAGGGGAGAGAATGTGATCAGGCAGGAGACTAGAACAAAGCCATACACTAGAGATTTAGGGTCTCTTTTGATCTGTTAGAAGAAACTGTATCCCAAAATTTTAAAGAGAGAACAACTTATATATATATGCCAAAAATAAGGGTAACTACTATGAAGGGATAGAATATGACTCTAAAAATGAAAAAAATGTTTTTTAAAAAAATTGATAAGATGTTGGTTGAAAAAGGGAAAAAGAAAAATTCAAAAAAAAAATTCACTTTGAAAGACTAAAGAATCATGGTAAAAAAGCCATGGATTCTATGTGCATTATTTCCCTAGCGCTGGAGTCCTGCCGTTCTCACGGTAAACTTGGTCTTGGCTGGCTGTTCTTGCAGATCTCCTGGGGGAGGGTCTGTTGCCGTGGTTTCCAAATGTCTTTGCCGGAGGCGGAATTGCCCCACCCTTGCCGGTCTGGGCTAAGTAATCTGCTGGGGTTTGCTCTCGGGAGCTTTTGTTCCCTGTAAGCTTTCCATACAGCTTTGGAGGATGAGAGTGAAAATGGCGGCCTCCCAATCTCCGCCCCGGAGGAGCCGAGAACTCAGGGCCCCGCTCCTCAGTGAGCCCCCAGAGAAAAGCAGTCAGTCACTCCAATCTCCCTGGTCTCTGGCTGCACTCCGTGCTCACCCGGCCTGTGACAGAGCATTTCTATCTCTGGCACCCGACCCTGTGTGGAGTCTCCAAACCCAGCAGATCCCTGCGGTGCACTCCCGCGCGGCTCCTCCTGGGGGAGGAAGGGAGTCTCCCCGGATCTGCTGCTTGTTGGGTCCCTGCTGGAGGAGCAGTGGCCAGACTGTGCCCTGGATCACGGTTTATGACAACCCCGAGCTGAGAACCCGCTCCTCGGCTCCGTCTCTGCAGCCGGCTTCCCCGCTCCGATACCTGGGAGCTCTGCCACATTCAGGCACCCCCAGTCTTACTGTGACCCCGAGGGTCCTGAGACTACAGTGTCCCGCGAGGCTTCTACCCCCAGCTTAGCCACCGGAATGACGTCCCTCAGCGGAGCCGACTTCTAAAAGTTCCGATTTTGTGCTCCGGGGCTCTATCACTTGCCAGAAGCAGCTGACAGGGGCCCCTCCCCCGCCGTCTATCCTCCCGAATATCGCCTCGGATTCACTTCTCGGATTCACCGCACGTCCTACCTTCCAGAAAGTGGTCACTTTTCTGTTCAGAGAGTTGTTGCTATTCCTTTCTTCGATCTCCCGTTGAGTTCATAGGTGTTCAGAATGTTTTGATCCCTATCCAGCTGAATTCCTGGGACCAGACAAAATCCAGGTCTCCTAGTCCATCTTGCTCAACCCCTCCTTTCTGTTTCTCTTGAAATTAAAATTGTTGCTTTGGTTTTGTTGTTGTCATTTTTGCTTTGTTTTGTTTTTCATTTACTAGGCTATGTCTGTTCTAATGACAATTCTTTCAACCTTCTAATAGCTTCACAGGACAATTTTCTATAAGGTCAACAATATCAATTAATCTACTAGACTTTTCTTTCTTCGTGAATCCCAGGATCTCCAGGAGAACCTGGACACCTCGCTGTCTTCTCCAGGCTGGTTTTGCCCCAAGTCTGCTGTACTCTGTTCAGAGTCGCTTATCCTCCAGTAGTTCCATCAGGAAAGGTGGCATCCCTGCAGAGGGCACGGACCTGCTGTACCTGCTTCCTGCCTGACACTGCACCAGTGATGTCGATTTCAGGGGCATAGTTGTTTCCTTGAGATCTCCCTCCACCCATTACCTTGAAGGTACTCATCACTTCCCTCCTCTGTTCTCATTCTCACATCATCTCTTTTTCTTGGTCTGCTCCCTCTTAAGGTAGAAACCAGTAGCTCATTTAGAAAGGGGACATTGGAGGTAAATTTTTGAGAACTTCAATTAAGAAAATATCTTTTAATCTACTCTGGCAGGTGGTAGATAGTTCGAAGATAAAATACTAAGTTGAGATTAATTTTTCTTTGACATTGTAAAAGCCTTGTTCCATCGTCTTATTCCTTTGTTACTATTGAGGAAGGTTTTTGAATCCCTGATTCTTTGTATAATTTGATTTTTTATTTTCTTCTCTAGAAGATCGTAGAATTGTCTTTGTCCCTGACAATCTGAAATTTCACAACTGTGTTCTTTTACGTGGATAAATTTCATTCTATCATGCTGTCTCATTTCCATCTGGCTTTTCAAGTCCCATTATGATAAATGTTCTTAAATATTTAATTGGGATATTTTTTGGGTTCTTACTTTTTAGAACACCCATTTCTCAGATATTTGATATCTTGGATTGCTCCTCTAATTTTCTATCTATTCTATGTCCACCTTTTTTTTCTTCCATGCTTTGCTTTCTGGGAGATTTCCTTAATATATTTTGTAGGCTTTTTTAAATAGATGGCTTAAAAAATTTTCTCCTATCATGTTCTCAATTTCTAAGAATGATTTGAAGTTCTCTAGATGTCCTATTTTATAGCATCCTATTCTTGTTTCATGAATGTAATATAATGTCTTCTCTTACTGCTCTGCATATGTTCATTAATACTTTTTACTATGTTTTCTTCACCATGCATAGTGTCAGTGTCCTTCAGGTTTTTGTTCTGTTTTGTTTTCTCTTTGTCCAATGGCAATGGTTGTCTGCTAATGACTAAATAGCAAACTGAGAAGTTGACTCTGTGATAGAATTTATCGACTTTGGATTTCCCTGGAAGGGGATCCCAGTAAACTGTCTGTGGGGATGGCAGATTCCTGCATGAAAGATAAGGGTCTGGTTGCCAAAGATAGCAGAGCCCCATGAGGATGAAGGGCCAAGAATTTCAGCATTAGATATTCATTATGTAAGCCACTTCTTCATCCTTCTGTTTTTTTGTGCTTTTTTTTCTGATAACTGTGCTCTACCCTGTGCTTGGAACCCCCATCAGGGTCTCTCAGTTTTACTTTCTCTCCAAAACAAACTTCCAGGTTTTGTTGAAAGTGTAAAAATGAAGATGTGCAAACGCATGTAGTCATGGGGGATGAGGTAGGGTCTGACTGCTTCTCAAGAGGTTCTCACTAATTCTCATCTTAGTCCTCACTCTTCAACCCCAGCCCCAGGAGTTCCCAGTGATTCCTGTTCATGTGCCTTTCAAGGATTATTCTATCTCAGCTCACCACTATTCATTTCTTGGTCTGCCAAATCAGATACCACATGCATGATTGGTTCTGAGCTTCCAGTTGTTGCCATTGTCTCTAATCTGTTCTTCTGCCCTTGTACCTTAAGATTTGGGGCATTGTTGTTGTCGTGAGAATTTGGGGAGGAAAACTATTTGCATGACCATCATCAGTAATGGGACAAGCTGAAACAGGATGCAATGCAGAAAACACCTCATCGTTTTTCTAATACTATGGCTAAAGATGTATAACCTGAATCTAATATCAGTAAAGTATCTAATAAACTGAAATTGAGTGCTGTTCTACAAAATAACTATTTTGTAATCTTGAAGAGTGCCAAGAAACATGAAAATAAACGTAAAACTGAGAAACTATCGTAAATATGTGGCACCTAAGTGTAAAAAATATTATTCTGGACTGGATCCATTTGCTATAAGTGACTTTACCAGGATAACTGGTCAAACTTGAATAGACTATCAGGATTAGGTAGTAGTATTTTACTGATGTTAATCTCCTGATTTTGATGGTGGTATTGTCATTATGCAACAGAGTGTTCTAGTTTGTAGGAAATACACAATTAAGTATTTGAAAGTAATTGACATCAGGCCAGCAACTTATTTCTTAATAATTCAGGGGAAAAAAGAGATCTTTGTATTATACTTAAATTTTTCTATAAGTTCAATATTGACTGATAACAGAAATAATAAAAAATACATATATGTATATTTAACCTATTGTTTAATCTGGAAATCCAAGCTGAAGCTTTCATCATTATTGGATTTTGTACACAATGATATCTGCAGTTGTTCTAGATGTAATTTATTAGCAGAGATTGTAATTGTCAAGCTTTCCTTGTCTTTCATCTCTTGGAGCTTAATATTATTCTATTACATTTCTCTTTCTCTCTGGAGGAGCCTTATCCTGCTAAGTTTCCTGGCTTCAAAGTGCCATAGGAAGTGCTATCTTCAGAACAGTAACATCATGTCCTATATTATTTTGAGATCAGTTTCTTGGTGATGCCTTATTAAAACATTATCATACATCTTTATCTCTTCAAGGATCTGACATTTCACTTTTTTATGGTGAAAATCAATTTTGTATACATTAAGTAGAGAGAGCAAACAATGGCCCAAAATAAGAGAGAAGTTTATCTTAGGAAAAAAAAATGTTTTGTTGTTGTTGTTGCTAATGATGTTGTCGTTGTTGTTTTGGGGGGGCAAATTGTATTCTATATTTGGAGGTGCAGGTCTAGGTTGGCAAGTATGTGTTGACTTAGTTCTCAAAGATCCATTAGAATTGTTTCAATCTAAGAAATTTAAAAATGGATTAAGATCATAAAAAAAAGGCCAGACAGACATGTGGCTGGCTGATCTCCAGGGTGTAGGAATTAGGAAGAGAATACGTTTATTGGGTAAAAACTATGTGCTGATCATCATGTAGAATGTCAAACAACCTTGTAAATATTACCATCTCCATCTTAAAAGTGGAGAAACAAATTCAGAGACGTTAAGTAACTTACTTGAGGTCTTTTTTAGCTGGTACAGGATAAAGGGGTAATTGAAACTTAGGTTTATGAGTCTCCAGTTTGTGTTATTTTCACTATACCTTGAAATTGTCCTGGACCTGTGCAGTATAAGTTCCACACAATACCTGGTAGTGGGATATGTTCCCCAACAGTGGAAACAAATCCCTTGATATGTAATTGAAGCCATACCCTTTGAAAACTGGAGAGAAAACAGTAGAATTAGCCACTTAAAACAAAAAGCATTCATTTAACTGAATAACTTAGTGAGCCTTAATTGACTATTTGGTATGGGTAAAAGGCAATGTAATGAAGATTTGTTTCCTTTCTTTTTAGTAAGATAAGTGTTCAAAATGCAAGAATACAAACATTAAAGATAGATATATTTTAAACTTTATATTGATATTATATATTACTTGAATCCTAAAAACACTGGGCACCAAAAGGGGTTGTAAACTCCAGTATGAAAGGAATTTCTTGATATGTAAACCAAAATTAAACCTCAAAGTCCTATTTAGGTTACAAAAACTTAACTCTTTTTTTTTAATCCTTGGCTTTCTTAAGCTAAATAATACAGTTTTTTGTTTGGTATTTTCTTGCACTGCTGTAATTGAATTGAGGTATCCAAGTATTATCTCCTGACTACTTACAAAGAATCTGGATAGCCTTCCTTTCCTTCAAACTTTGAAAATAATTATAAAAATAGATAAAATCAAAACTTTTAGAACAAGTTATGATTGTAGCAGAAATTATGAAACAGGGCTGGTCACACATTAGATAATATATAATTTTATTTGAATGACTGAATAGTAATTGTAGGACAGCTCTGACGTCTACTGAACAAACACATTTCATCCTTAGTTCATGTAAGCAATGGTAGAAAAATAAAGCCATACTCAATCCCAGTTGGCCTATAACTGGTATTTTCATTTCCAAGAGGACTATGCTCTTACGTTCTTGGCTCTGAAGCCAGCATAAATCATGCTCCCTGTGATTAAAAGATGATTTTGGCTATTTCACCCAGTCTTGGGGCCACCTTGTCTGAGCTAAAAGCTTATCCTCATTCTCATTACCATGTTACCATCACCAACAGACTTCATCTTCTCAGGAGAAAAATAGGCATCAATTTTCCTTCCAGGTCAAAGGATAATTGTGGATTTCAGTGTTTCTTTATTTAAACACTTGAACTTTTTATTAGAGAATTCCTATGGTTTGGGATTGCAATGAGGTAGGATAGTTTTTACTTTTGGTTGGTGTACTATCTAGGTTATCTAGGGCTGCCATTACAAATACCACAGACTGAGTGGCTGGAACAACAGTTTTGTTTCTCACAGTTCAGAAGGCTTGGGGTCCAAGATCAAGGTATCTGCAGGTTTCATTTCTTCTGAGGCTTTTCTCTTTGGCTTTCAGATATCACCTTCTTGCTGTGTCTTCTCTTGGGCTTTTCTTTTTGTGCATGCCCTTCTGATGTATTTCTCTCTGTGTGTCCAAATCTTTCCTTACAAAGACACCAGTCAGATTGGATTAAGGCCCACCCTGAAGAGCTCATTTTAACTTAATCATATCTTTAAAACTTACTTCCAAATACAGTTACATTTTGAGGTACCAGGGGTTATGATGTCAACATATGTGTTTTGGGGAACACTAAGAAGGGGATCTTTCATCACACACAAGACTGTTATTTAATCTAGAGGTTGACTGAAACTAATCCATCTCCTCCTAGCTCCAATTCTGATAGGATTAAAGAAGGGAGCCCATCAGAAGGCAGTGCGGAGAAATCAGGAGTTGGGCTATAAGGTAAAGAGAGATTTATGTAATCTCATTTAAAACCAGATATAAACTGAAATGAATTAAAGTTGTGTCCCATGATGGCATCTAGATGATCAGCCTCCACCCTTGCTGCCTAGCAGAGAAAAGTGTAA
Source organism: Neomonachus schauinslandi (assembly GCF_002201575.2). NCBI lineage: Eukaryota > Metazoa > Chordata > Mammalia > Carnivora > Phocidae > Neomonachus > Neomonachus schauinslandi. Next base: position 182,847,045 of record NC_058405.1, on the reverse strand, counting down.
ATTCTCTTTGGGAAAAACAAAATAATACAAAAATACATTATCTGCTTTAGTCTCTATTGTTCCTTTATATGAAGTATTTTACATAAATTAAAAAATTATAAGATTTACAAATAATCAAGAGAAAAGACAATCAATTGAGGCAGGCTTGTGGATTACCTTGATTTTGGAACAAACAGATAATGAATTTTAAAATAACTATTATGAAGTAGTTAAAACATTTACAGGAAAGATGGATAACATGGATGAATAGAAAGAGAATTTGAGCAGAGAAATGACAACCCTAATATTAAGCCAAATGGAAAGTCTAGAACTGAAAATTAAAATCTTTGAAAGGAAGAATTCATTGGATAGAATTCAATATGATTCTGGACAGCAAAAGAAAAAAACAGAAACTCAGAGACAGGTCAATAGAAAGTCAGAATAAATATAGAGAGACTACAACTAGCCACATTGAAGCAAAACTCCTGAAAACTGAAGAGAGAAAAATTATAAAATTATCTACAACAAGAAGTGACATCATATCTAGATGAACAATAATAAGAATGTCAGCTGGCTTCTGACAGGAAAACTATGGAAGCCAGAAGACAGTACACAGAAAAAAAAATCGTTAACTTGTAATTCTACATCTAATGAAGGTAGGTAAAATAGAAACATTTTCACACCAAAAAAACCTAAGACAATTTCTTGCCAAGAGATGTGCATTACAAGAAATGCTAAAAGAAGATAACTAGAATAAAAGTATATAGCACCAGAAGAAAACCAAGATCTCCAGGAAGAAATGAAGAGCGTCAGAAATGGTGACTATGTTGGTAAATAGTTAAACTTTTAAAATAGACCACTGAGGGGCGCCTGGGTGGCTCAGTTGGTTAAGCGACTGCCTTCGGCTCAGGTCATGATCCTGGAGTCCCGGGATCGAGTCCCGCATCGGGCTCCCTGCTCAGCGGGGGGTCTGCTTCTCCCTCTGTCCTCTTCCCTCTCGTGCTCTCTGTCTCTCATTCTCTCTCTCTCAAATAAATAAATAAAATCTTAAAAAAAATAAAAAATAAATAAAATAGACCACTGATTGTTTAAAGGTAAAATAATAAAGTGATGTGGAGTTTTAAAGAAGTGTAGAAATAAAATATAGGACAGTGATGCCAGAAAGAATGAAGAGAGTCAAGGAAAAGATATTATTCTGAAGGTCTTAGATAATACACAGGTGTTATAATTAAGGTAGAACGTAATAACGTAAGATGTATACTGCAATCTCTAGAAAAACCATTAACATTAGCACAACTAATAAAGCTAAAAAACCAATAATACAAACAAATAAATGACTAATCTTTAATCAAAGGGGGGGTGGAGGAAGAAAGGAACTGAGAATAAGTGTGAAAGATAATGAACAAATAAATTGTAAGTTGAAGAACACATGAAATGTAAATGAACAAGCACTCCAATTAGAAGGCATAGATTTCAGGGGTGGATTTTAAAATACCCAGAAATATGTTCTTTATAATGGGAACATTTTAAATGTAAAGACATAAACATTGAAGGTAAGTTATGGAAAAAGATAAACCATGGACACACTCATCATAAGAAAGCTGTTTTAATATTAGGCAAAATAGACTTTGAATAAGTAATACTATCATAAAAATTAACTTCCATAATGATAAAAGGGAAATATACCAAGAAAATACAAGAATTCTAAGCCTGTATGAATCGAATAACACATTTTTATAATAAATAAGTCAATATTTGATAGAACTAAAGAAATATGCAAATTCACAGTCCTACTTGAAACACTCATAACTCAATAATAAGCAGGCAAAAAATCTTGGTCACATAGCACTTTTAACCAAGTTGACTTAATTGACATTAGTAGAACACTTGACATCCAGAATCCACAGTCTTTTCAATCACTCACGAAACATGCAACAAAGTAAACTTATGCTGGGTCATAAAGCAGATCTCAGATATCAAAGAATTGAAGCATGTATTCTGGGACCAATGAAATTAAATTAAAAATCAATAACAAAAAGAGAACTAGAAAGTTCCCAAATACTTGGAAATCAAAAACCACACTTCTAAATAATCCATGGGTCAAAGAAGAAATCTTAAGAAGAATTAGAAAAAAAAATTTAGACAGATGGTAATGAAAACACAACATTTTATAATTTGTTTCATATAGTTAAACCAGTGCTTGGTAAAAAGTTTGTAACTTTAAGTATGTATATTAGAAAAGAATATAAATCCAAAATCAGTGACCTGAGCTTCTACTTCATGGGTCTAGAAAAAAAGCAAGTTAAATGCAAATAAGTAGCAAGAAGAAAATAATAAGAGCAAAGCACATTATGCTTAAATAAAAATAGAGATGAACAAGAGAGAAAATTAAAAACAACAAAAACAAAGCTGAGTTTTTGAAAAGATGAATAGTATTGATAAACCTCCAGTAGAAGTGATCAAGAAAGAGAGGGGAAGAAAGTGAGAACATAAGTATCATTTTCTAGAATGGAAGAATGAATATAGATGGTCCAGATTTCTAAAAGATAATAAGGAGTGATTATGAACAACTTCATAACAATAACTTCAATGATTAGATTAAATGAGAAAATTCTTTGGATCCATTTTATCAACCTAACACTAAAAGAAATGGAAACTTTGAACAAAGTTATATGTTGTAAAGATAATTGCATTTGCAAAGAACAAATCATTCACTGAATCTCTTCTCCAGGTCTAGGTAACTTGTTAGTGAAGTCTTTACCCAACATTTAAAGAAAAAAAGTAATAAAATATCACCAATAAACATTTTCAGAGATAAAAGTGGAAATACTTTCCATCTGTGAGACCAGAATAAACCTGACACTAAAACCTGAGTACAATACATAAGAAAAGAACATTACAGGTCAACAACTTTATGATCATAGATGCAAAAGTCCCTTAAAAATCCAGCAACATAAAAAGGGTACTGCCTTATGAACAAGTGAAATTTATTTCATACAAGAAAGATTTTTTTGTTGTTTTGGTTTTTCCCAAGGTACTTCTTTTTAACGTTCCAAAATCAATTGGTTCAAATCACAACACACACATACTCCCACATACACCAGAATAAATGAGGATAAATGTTCAGTTCAATAAATGCAAAAGATATTTCACAAATTTTAACACCCATTTATGATGAAAAATTCTCAGTACAATGTAAATACACGGGAACACCCTTACTCTGATAAGGTGTACCTACAAAACCTATAGCTAGTGTCACAATATGGAAATACTGAACACGTTTTCCCTAAGTCAAAGGTGTCTACTTTCACTGGTTGTGTTAAAATTGGGCTAGAGGTATAAGCCAGTTTAATAAAGAAAGTAAAATAATAGGCACAGAAATTAAAGAGGATGAAATAAAATTGTATTTATTTGCAGACTATATAGTTGGATATGTATAAAATCATCAAAAGTAATCCTCTAACAAAACACTATAATAAGTGAACTTCACAAAGCTCTAGGCTACAAGTTCAATAGAAAACATGTTTCTATATATTATCAATAATCAACTGGAAAATTAAAGTTTGAATACAAAACCATTTATGATAGCAAAAAAAATCAGATTCTAGGAAAAATACAATAAGAGATATTACATTTCTACACTGAAAACTATAAAATATTACTGAGAAAAATTAATGAAGAGTTAAATTATTGCGACCGTGTCAGTTTGATTCAACATAATTTCAAAAAAATCCCAGCAGTCCCTGTAGAAATTGATATACTGATTTTTAAAACTTATGTATAATTCCAAAGGATCTAGGTAGACAAGAAAACCTTAAAGATAAAGAACAAAGTTGGATTTGTTCCACCTTATTTACTGTATGATTCCATTTAAAAATGGGGGAAAAAAGCAAGAAAGAAGAATGGTTGCTTAGAGGGAGAATTTTCTGGAAAGAAAAAGAAGGAATATTGTGGGATGAACCATACCGATTTTCAGTCTAGTCCAACCGAAATCAACCTTTTATTCTTGTCTTGGATTAATCCAATAATTTAAAATGAACCAAGGAAATAATGAACAACCACAAGGTGTTAATCAATAGACAGGTTTTGAATGGAATCCTTTTTCAAAACATATTCCTTGATTATTTTCTCTTTCCACTGACTTGACCCTTTTGAATCTTCTTTCAAGATGAAGGAGTAATGTTTCTCTAACTTTCTGATCCTCTTCTTCAACCGACAGCTTCTAAAGCAAAAAAGGCCTTGGTGAATTTTCCTGATGAAAGCTCAAGTGAAGATGAATTTCATATATAGCTGAGTGCTGCTAGTGACCAATTGTCACTGAATGCAGTATTTAGAATAGTTATTATTCAGTATCCCCTCAAAGGTCAAGTTAACTTACTAAATGTTTACAAATGGCTACATGTACCTCCTCAGCAAATAGTGGGGCTGAACATGAAGACTTTCTGAAAGAGAAGGTGGTTTTAAGGTTGAGAGGGTCCTGGCAGATCACAGGTAGAACCATTAGACTTAAGAGTAAGGGCAGGGAAGTAGACATTTATTTTGAGCAAAAATTATATTTGATATTAACAGCTAACCAAAACTTGTGGAGTGTCCTGAAGGACCTTTATAAATGTTTTGTTTTTAGAAAAGAGTTTAACAGAGTTCAAATTTTATATTGGCCTACAGAGACAGAAAACTTCCTTGGTAACCTTCCATTATTTGATATATCTCATTGGTGGTGGTCAGATGCTATACATCACCGCTGACACTTATGCCTGGCCTGAGCCTATTTGTAGCGACAACTCTAAATCATAGCAATTGGGTTCTTTGTGTTTTCCATCACAAATCTTGTATGAGAGGAACAGAATTCCCCTACTTTCCACTCATGTCTTCCTTTTGGCCATTCTTCTTTCACATTAGACTAGATAACTGTCTCAAGACATTGTTTGGAAATTATATATATTTTTTGGTCAGGGAATATTGACTTGTGTCATAGGCAGTCAGCTCTTTTATCCCTTCCCTGTTGCTCTTCTTTTTAAAAGCTATCCAAGCCTATGTTTTAAATAAAGGATCATGTCTAAATATCGTGATCAGCTCTCTGTTTCATTTTTTTAATGTAGAATTAACATTGTTGATACGAATTCTAGTGATAAAGTTAAAGGAAATAACTAAATGAAAAGCCTCAAACACTCCTTATCTTGGATTCTGAATAATAAAATCGTTTGACAAACCCCATCTAATAAATTCATGTCCAGATTATGTGCTCAGTGAATTCCAAGAAGTATAATCCATTATAATAGATGCCAAATGAGTGTTAGAGATGGTATGTGCTGTAGTATGATTTCAATTTTGCATTTTAAATGCCTCCCAATTTGTGTTCCCGAGTACTTTTCTCTGTCAGTACCTCGTCTATAATTAAGACTAGGAAAAGTCCCTGTCAGACAAGAGTTAAGGCAGGGAAAATTCAACTCTTTTCTTGGACATCATGTAAGAAGAGGGACAGAGGTAGGGCAGAAAAGTCAAAAAATAAAATAATGCCTCCAGGAGAAGCCCCTAATGGCCATGTGCAGTATGGCACAGGAACTAATTCAGGGTTGGTATCAGGAGGTGGTTGCCTCTGAGCCTGAGATAGGGCTGCTGATTTCTTCATGGCCTATGCAGAGAAGTCATGGAACTTAAAATTTACTGACTCCCTGGTGAGAAGGTGCAGAGACCCATAGACTACAGACCAATAAGGGCCTAGGTTAAGGACAGAGAAGGTTCTACTTGTAAGAATTTGCAAGTGGACAATCAATTGGCCAGGACCACAGAATCCATCAATGGCCACCAAAAAAGACCTCAAAGGCCAGTCCCAACCAGTTACCTCCCAGTGCTCACCATTCCAGAGAGTAAGCTAGACCAATAGCTGCATAGTACCCTTCAGAGAGGATCCAGAGAAGGCCAATGGGAGCAAAATCCATTTCTACTTTCACTCCCTGCCACATGTAACCTTAACCCTACCTCCCCCACATAGCCAGACATCATCTGGAGAGGACAGAGGGAAAAGACTGAAAGAGAGGCACAGATTAGCCAGAAGGCATTGAAATACTACACACTGGCAAGTCTAACTTTTTTATTATTCGGTGGGCTAGGGACTATTGAGAGATCAGGACAGTTCTATGAAATAAACAAAACTACATTTTCTTTGGACAGCTAAGTGTAGCATGAGGGAATTTAATGGCATACCCGTATATAAAGAGAAAACAAAAAACATACCCAAACTGGAAAGCAATTGTCTGTGTTATTAAGACTATGAGTATTTGGCCTGCAGGTCAGTAGGGTTTTTCTTAAATTTTCTTCTAGTGAGAAGCAGTGCAGCATGTAGTTAGGGACAGCATGGGCTCTGGAGCTTCCTAATCTGTAAAGTGAGGGTGAAAATGGTGTCTGCTTCATAGTGTTATTTTGAAAATTAGAGAAGTTAAGGTGTATGGAATACAAAATGCAGCAACTCATAGTAAGCTATTGTCAATAAATGTTAGCTTTGTCACTTAGACATATAAACAAAATAAGTGCTGTAGAAGTTTAGGTGAACATGGGATCACTACAGAGTAGAATGATCTAGGAGGAAGACTTCCTCAGGAAGCTGGAGCTGTACTTTATGGAGAAGAAGATCCATAGGAGAGGAGGTCCTTCCACTCAGTTGAGAGCTAGGACATGAGCTGCAGTAAACAAATGGTCTTTAAAAAAAAAAAAAAAGGCGTCATAGTTGCCTAGGTCTTCAGCTACTTGGGTACACACTAGCTTCTGGAAGAATTTTTTTTTTTTCCCACCCATTTGTTCCCAGAGGCTCCCAAAGTTAATTCCCATGATATTCTACCCAATCAACAGGGGGTCTGGGAAACTCTACCTCTGAATGGTAAGAGTCAGGCTGGATTTGTCCTATGTCATCCTAGGCCTTGTGGTAACAGCCAGTTTCCCCATCTCTAGATTTTGTGGTTTTCACTGTACACCCCAACCTGGAATCCTATCCTCGTGTGTATGCCAACAGGGCATGTCCACAGGCAACCACAGGATCATCTTTTCTGACAATTCAAGGCATGCATAAAAAGATTAGGAACAAAAATGGAATAAATACATTAAAAATAAGGTTAGGAAGAAAGGGATCTCTGTTGTCTCATGTTTTTTCTGCATCATTTTTAGTCCTTCAAATTATATGCTGGCACATCATAATGAATGTTTATTGAAGGAGTGGATGAAGGGGTAGAGAAAAAGGAAACAGAGTTCTTGTGAATCCAGTATATTAAGTAGTCTTTATATTCTGTGCAGCTCACCTTCATGAACACATACAGTGGGCAAGGTTAATAAGGTACACAGAGTTCTGACCTTCAAAGGTCTTTCAGTTTGCTCTGCTTTGATCTTGCCCCTTTAAATGGAGGTCATCTGCACTTGCAGTGAGCTCTCTTTCTCTGGGATTCAAGCAGATGACCTTGCCATTAACTCTCTTGTACTGCTGCTCCTTGAGTTCATCATTCCATCTGTCCAGGAATCTTTGGGACGTACTCTGGCTCCTGATTCACACCTGTTTCATGATCTTTTGGGACCTATTCATCTCAAATATTGACCTTACTTCCCCTGTGCTCACCTGCTGACTTTCAATGAACACCTCTATTGAACTAATGAGGAGAGAATGGAGATAGTCATGAAAGACAATTTTGCATCAGTGCAGCCTTTTGAAGCCTTATTGACAAGAGAATTTTGGGAAAAGCAGAGAAAAGTGTTTAGAGGCAGGAAGAGATGGTGAGTTATAAAGAGTGAGAAAAAAATAATGGCATGATTTCTCCCCTCTTGTCGTATTTCAGTGAATCTTCTGATATGCCTTAACTCATTTCACAATATTTGTGTGAATTAAGCACTGTCATAACTATTTTATAAAGGAAGATACTTAGGTTCAGTGAGCTTAAATGATTGTCTGAGATTCCAGGCAACCATATAGTAGATGCAGATTTTATTTCACCTGATTGAGTTGACCAGTTGGCTCTAAGTCAGCTACTCTACCAGGCATACAAAGGGAGTGAGCGGCTTATATTCCTATTCCAGCCTTAATTTGGATATACCCTCTACCAATTCAGAGATGCATAGGGATGTATTGGAAAGAGTTAGGGAACCTGATTTCCTCTTTAGGCTCCCTGCCTCTAGAATACTTAATCTTATCACTTTACTTTTTCCTTTTAGTAGGAGAATTCTGTAGTCTGTGACATGACTGCCCTGGACTTTCTTATCTCCAAAACCTCTTCCTGTTCTAACAATCCAACATTCATTAAACATGATGTCCAATAAAAGTTGTATGTGAAAGAGCCAATAGACAAAGCAGGGGAAGGGCTCATCTCCAGGGCTGTGAAAGACTTCCTTGTAGTTCTAACATCGTCAAGATGCTAATAAACATCAGAAATCCTTAAGTAATAATGAAACCCATGAGAGGCAAGTGACTTGTCCCAGATGACACTCCAAATCAAAGGAATGACTTGGCATAGAACCCAAGTCGGAATTCAGAATCCTGCTGTAACCGCTGGAACTTACTACCACTGATATATTAGCCATCAAAATAAAGCAGCTGGAATCTATTGATATTTGGACTCTGTTTGGAATTCTTTTGTTTCTAATGTATTCTAAAAGTATTTTTTGAAAGCTCTCTTAATAATGCAGGACATAGAAAATGTTTTCTGTGGGCTGTTTGTAAATGTGGGTTATGTGATACACATCTGTAAGCTGCATGAAGTATTTTGTATTGTATGCTCCATATTTATCATCTTCTCAATCTGTTTTGGAAAAAAGGACTGTGCATTAGGGTCTCGTGTGTTTGCTGGTGGTGTTCAGCTTGTTTAAATTATTAGATGTTTTTACTAAATTATAATTATCTCTTATTAAGGCCAAAGCAAAATTTGGCTTGCAGCAAGCATCATCTGGCTAGTGAATCATGAGGACATGATTTTGATTCAACAGATTACAGAGAAGACATTCACTTATGGTCATCATAACTAACTAACACTTTTGGATTTCATAATCACATTAATAAGTTAAGATTTGCAACAACTAATGAGGTGTTGATTTAACCAAACTTTATGTAAAAGACTTACTCTAACTCCAAGATATACTTGCTTAAAAATCTAATGGTTTTAGAGATTCTAGCAGGGGAATGAATTCACTCACATCCTCAACTGAGGAACAGTTCTTTAACTGAGGGTTGTTTGTTTGTTTGTTTGTTAAGTGAAGACCAGCTTTGTGGTATATATATATAGTATAGTGAGGAAGAGAGACAAAGTCCCCTCAGATGAGCTCAATGAGCCAAATCAGTTCTGGCAGTGAAGGGAGACTTAATTCCTTGCCTTTGAGTCAACTCTTATACAAACGTGTACATGAGAAGGCCTTTGGTCTTGTTATGTTGTCTTTATCGCAAGCATTCAGTAGATACATTCTGGGAACAAACTCTAGGTAAGGTATGGCAGTAGAGACATGACGTGAAAGAAGATCGTGCCCTGTTTCCAGGAGGTAAGATGACCACGACTCCAGTGGGAAGCAAGATTGAAGAGGACCAAATGAGATAGAGGAGAAGTCTCAGGACCACAGTCATTACAAGTCAGAAGTGTTGAGCAAAATGTTTTTCAATTAGCTCACAGATCTCTATTCCCTTACAAGCACCTATTCTAGCTCAAAAATAAAACACTTATGGGACATAATCTCAGGTAAAAATTCAATTTCAAGATCCTGTTTTTCCCAGTCTGGAATCAGTCCACTCACTGTTCGATTCCCAGCTCTCTCAATCATGTGCTCTATTTCCCGGGTGCCTGCAGGCACTGTAGTCCATCTCGCATGGCCCAGAAGGCACTTGATTTTCACTTTTGGTACGGGGCATGTTAATGACCTTCTGGCACTCAGCCATGCTCCTATCAGCCTCCTGGGTAAGTGCTGCTTCAGAGGATGAATTGCTTCCATTTCTCATCCGCAGCAGAGTCAACATGAAACTGATCCTCTTACCCTTCTAATGCAGTCCTTCTCCATCTTGGTAGTGGGGGTGGGCACTCAGCCTCCCCCCACCACCCTGGGGTTTGGGCTTTTCACAAGGGTGTCTCCTTTATGGAGAGTTGCAAGTTGGGTTTAGGAGGGGGACTGAAGTTGGAAATGACCTATATCTCTATCCTCAAGGCATCACCTTAATGTAGGTTCAGTCAATTTGAGCCTTTGGCCCAGGATTTTGCATCAGAATCTAGTGAAGAAAACACATAAATCTGAGGAAGCAGCAGCTCTAGTAACATTTGTAGCCCAGAGCCACTGTGGCAGTGGTGCCCATGGGGGAGGCCATGCTCAGTGCCTGCAGCATGGTGAGGCTCAGGGTGGTGGCCATGGTGACCAAACAGGCTGGTTGCATAGAGTGAATGAGGCTGTGCTTGGTCTGCCTGCTCTTCCTTTGCTCTTGCTCATTTTCCAAACCCATTTCTTTAGCTCACTCAGTGATTCTCGGTTTTCACACAGTCTTATTGCTTCAATTGACCAGTTATTTCCTATTACTTGCAAAAAATGATCAGTAAATTTCTGCACTCATTCTTTTGAGATTTGTACTGATATTTTATTCCATTATTTTTGTGATTTATCTGCTTACTTTTTAAACTTTTAAATTTTAGAATGGTTTGGAGTTTATTTGGAAATGACAAATGAGGTAGGGAATCCAGCTTCTTTTTTTTCCTTTTTTAAATCCTAAATAGCTAGACATTGTCCCAGCTTCCCTTACCAAACATTCTATTTTTTCCCCACTGATTTTAAATGCAAATTTAAACATATAAAATCCCAGATGTGCTTCTCTACTCAATTCTGTTTTGCTGATTGCTCTGTGTATTCTTGTAAAAATATCTAAATTTTAATTTCTATAGCTTTCTAATTCATTTTAATAAAGATTAGTAGCAGGTACCCCCCTCAATCACTCACTTTTTAGAATTCTTCAAGTTATTCTTCTCAACTTAGTTTTCTCAATAAACCTCAATATCATGTTCCTAAATCCTTTATGAATTCATATAGCTATTTGTATTGAATTGCATTCTTTTCATAGATTAAAATAATGAAGATTTGAAGAACTGACATCTTTATAAATGCTGACTTTCTATTTAAGAGCAAGATAAGACTTTTCATATTCTTTTGTAAAGGAAAACATTCTTCTCCCTTTCTTTCTCTACCCTCCCTCTTTCTGATTATAACAATGGACTCATGGATTTTTTAAAAAAATTTTGTGTTGTTGTAATCCATCACTGTCATTCTGTTTGATGCTCATCTCTTCCTCCATTTGGCCAGTATGAGCCCCTGCCAGCCAGTTTCTGTGTCCTTTTGACATGGTTCCATTAATCTCTGAACATCGACCCCATTAATCCTTCAGGCTGCATTCTTACTATGGGTGGGAAGTTGAATTATGTATGATTACATTGTTGAATGGGATAAAATGAAATTGGCTCCTCATGTCACCTTACCTTATATAATACTAATCTAATACCTATGCACAACTCTCAAGATTATTTTATTCTATTCTGCCCAAGAGCTCCACCCTATTATGGGCTTGGGTTTAGTTCTGTCTTACTATGATTCACTATATCTAAAACATTCAATAAGATTAACTGTCCATTTTAAAGAGCTTTGTGACTCCTTCCCCAAACACTGAAGTGACTATTGTTTTTGATTCATTTTAAAAATTAAAGAATGCACACCGTGATTTAAAAATCTATCCATGTAGAAAGACTTTTGATGAAAAGCAACCATAACCTGCCCCATTCTTTCCCACCCCCAGTTCTGTCTCCAAAGCAAATTAATAGTCTCTTTCTAATAATTGAGAAAGTTACTCCCATCTCTAAATATGTGTTTAATGCTGCTTCTTTATCAATTTTAGAAGTTCTCTCTTTGCTTTTTGCTTTGAGAGAAAGGATCAAGTGAATGTGAACCACTCTCTCCTCTTCCTTCCTTTTCTCAGGGTAGGGGTAGAACTATTCCAAATCTCTGTTGGATAAATGTGTTACTTTAAGCAGTATATTTGCATTAGTTTGCTAGGACTTCCATAGCAAAGTACTACAGACTGGATGACTTAAGCAACAGCAGTGTATTGTCAGGAGTTCTGGAGACTAGAAGTCCAAAACCATGGTGTCAGCAGGGCTGGTTCCTCCTGAGGACTGTGAGGGAAGGGTCTGTTCTAGGCATGACTGTTTGGCTTAGAGATGGCCCTCTTTTCCCTGTGTTTTTTCACTTTATCTTCCCTCTCTGCACATCTGTCTTTGTGTTGAAATAACCCCCTTTTATAAGGACACTGGTCGTATTGGATTAGGCCCACCCCAATGGTCCCATTTTAATTTAATTATCTCAGTAAAAACCCTACCTCCAAATAAGGTCACATTCTAAGTTCCTGAGGGTGGTGAGGGGAGACACAATTAAACTCTTAACAATGATTATATCTTTATTTTCCATTCCATCAAGATTAGAAATTCTCTCTGGACTTTCCACTCCAAGATGACACTATTAACATCCCCGCCCTTCTCTTAAATTGATCTAAACCTTCCATATCTCACCATCTGCGCTCTGTATTCTGCTTTTAAATTGCCAAGGGTGATCAAATTTATACGCTGTTCTATAAACATATTTAAGCCTTCCATGTTATGTCTATAACTGCACTCCAAAATTTGAAATTCCATAAACAGTATTTTTATTATGATGATTGTATACATGTTACTCACTGTGGAACTAGATAATGTACTATAATTACATTTCTTTTTGGGCCTTTTTTATTTTTTAATTGATTTTGTATTATCTGCCTTTACTACATTCTGATGTGTTCTAGAGGTCTTTCAGTATAACATCATTAAGAGTACACAGGGATTAAGCTGCCCGGGTTAAACTCTCAGCTTTACCAGATACTAGCTATGCAATCTTGGGCTATTTGTTTAACTTTTTATTTCAATACAACAATGACAGTAGTCACTGACTTCATCGGATTGAATGTGTTAATTCTTATATAGCTGTTAGTGCAGTATCTGGCATGCACGACACTTAATATGTTTTAGCTGGTATTATTATTAAAATAACCTTGCCCAGAGAGTATCAAATCTTAAAAATCTCTCTATTCTGGGCTGAATTGTGCCCCCAAAATTCATATATTGAAGCCCTAACCTTCAATGTGACTGTATTTTGAGATAGAGCCTATAAGGAGGTAATAAAGGTTAAATTAGATCATAAGGGTGGGGCCATCATTCCTTATAAGAAGAGGAAGAGATACCAGAGATTTTTCTCTCCACACACCCACAGAGAAGAAGCCATATGAGGTCTACAGTAAGAAGGCAGTTATCTACAAGTCAGAGAGAGTGCCCTCCCAAGAAACCAAATTTGCGTGGCAGCTTGATCAAGTATATCTAGACTTTAGAGTGTGAGAACAGAAATTTGGCATGTGGTGTTTTGTTAGGGCAGCCCCAGCTGACTGATACACTCCCTTTCCCTAGATTTCTGCCCATGGGAAGCCTCTAGCTCCCAGCTCCATGCTGGACACATTGTCCTCCCTGCTGGTGGCACAAGTGACATGGTGATAGTTCTTGTCTTTGCTACACTGGAGCTATTGTTTCCCAGATCCCATCTTCCTTCTTTTTGGCTTCCTCTATAATTTTGCTGATGTATGACCCCATAGAGCTTCTTGAAGAAGGGTGTTTTCAGGAAAAATTTTCTGAATCTTGAATGCTGAATATCTATTTTTTCCTTTACACTTTATTCATAGTTGGATGGATAAAGAATTTAAGATTGAAAATCATTTTTCCCTCAGAAAATTTCCTCAAATATTATTGATAAAATGTCTATTTCCCATTATTTGATGGGAAATTTTGTTTCTTGTTGATTTATTTGTTGTTGTTTTTTTTTTGTTTCTTACTCTGGAAGCATTTAGACTCTCTTTTCAGTGCTCTTTTCTCACAATAATGTACATAGATTTCTGTATTTTTCTAGCCATTTAATATGTTCTATTAACCTAAAGCCATGTCATTCATAGGAGTCAGCTTATAGGGGCTCCTAGAGGTCAGATTTCAGAAAAAAAAAAATGAGTATATAAAGTAAATATAATAATAATGGAGGGTACCTGGGTGGCTCAGTCAGTTAAGCACCCAACTCTTGATTTTGGCTCAGGTCATGATCTCAGGGTTGTGAGATAGAGCCCCATGTCAGGCTCTGGGCTCAGTGTGGAGTCTGCTTATCCCCCTCCCTCCCCTCTGCCCCTCCTCTCACTTGAGCTGCTTTCTCACTCTCTTTCTCTGTCTCTCTCTTTCTCTAAAATAAATATTTAAAAAATAACAATGTGACTAAAAAGTAATAAAGATCCATGAGTCCTTAATGATACCTAAAGAGAGAGAGAGAATGACAGACAATAAATGTAAAAGGAATGATAGGATTTGAAAACAACATTTTGCTACTCTCCATATGATGACTGATTCAGGCAAGCATTGTCAATGGATGCTAAAACCACTCACGGGATGGAAGGCAATTGTGAAACAGGATAGTCATAGTCCCAAAATGCCACCCCATTCATAATTATATCAGGGAAGATATATCTTCCCAATAGATATATCCAGTGTTCAACAGCTTCATCAAATAATCAGACTCAGCATCACCAATATTGGGAACAATATTTTGGATTTCTGAGACTTTGTATTATTGTCTGATCTTTCTTTTTCCTTGACACTGTTGTTTTATTTTTAAATTTTTATAAATGTAGCCTTTTCTCCAATATCTCTGTGAATACTAATTAAAATTATATTACATTTCTCTTCTATACATGAATAATCTCTTTCTCCAGGGGTATGCCTTATCCATGATAACATTGGTCTTTTTCTTGCTTCCCTTGCAGGTTTTACTCTAGTATCTCTTGGTAGCCAAGAATGGGTAGATAGCTAACCTTGAGCATTGTATACTAAAAGAGGCTTCTTAACCAAGTGAGCTTGTTTAGTGTGAGTACTGGAAGGGGAGGTTAGCAGCTCATAGACTTTGAGAATCTTCCATATCTAGGGTCCAAGTTTTCTTTTTGTTTTTTTTTAAAGATTTTATTTATTTATTTGAGAGAGAGAATGAGATAGAGAGAGAGCATGAGAGGGGGGAGGGTCAGAGAGAGAAGCAGACTCCTTGCTGAGCAGGGAGCCCGACGTGGGATTCGATCCCGGGACTCCAGGATCATGACCCGAGCCGAAGGCAGTCGCTTAACCAACTGAGCCACCCAGGCGCCCTAGGGTCCAAGTTTTCTGCCAGGTTCTGCAAGGCAGGTTGCTTACCAACCTGGTTATAGCATCCCTCCTACTGTGTAAGCTATGGTTCCACCTAAACTGCAAGTCAACACTCTTTCAGCAACTTTCTGCCTTCCAGAAAGTTTTGAGTCTTTTTATCTGCAGATGGCCTCTCTCTGGTGCTTTTTATTGTTATGGGCTTATTACAGCTTTTTTTTCCTCCTCCACTGATATTTTTCAGTCAGTTTTTGTTGCCGTAACCACCAACCACATTAATTCAGTGGCTTACAACATAGACTTATTTTCCAGTTAGGTTGTCTGAGTGCTCTGGGTCAGCCACTGTTCTGCTTGACAATGGGTTAGGCCCCCATGTCCTCTCATTATGGCACTCAGGGTGAAGAAGGAGCTTGTACCTAGGGATATACTGTTCTTCTAGAGAATAGGAACACAAGAGAGGCATTGTCAAACCACATAGGTCTACTGAAAGTCTCTGCTTGGAATGTGGCATTAAAACTTTGACTCAGGTACCATTGGCCAAAGGCAATCACACGACCAAGCTGAAAGTCACGAGGGCAGTTAAAAATACACCATCTGGAGGGAAGCATGGCCACAATGGGGCAGGGATAAATAATTGCGAACATATAAAATATAGCCTTTTACCATTGTGCTAGTGGAGGGAGGTAAAGAGTACTCAACCCATGATTCACATGAAATTAGTCAAGTTACTTAATCTCTCTATGCCTCAGTTTCTTCACATGTAGAATGAGGATGAAAATGCCATTTACATTAAAGAGTGGTCGCGAAGCTCAAATGGGTAATGGAGGTAGAGTGCTTCGTTCGGTGCTGAGCACACAGTAAGCAATTAATAAGTGTTAGTGTTTGTGATTTAGACTGTGACCATGATTGTCATGAAGAGGAAAGTCTTTTGGGAGACCTTTAAATATTTCTTTGTAAGAGATGTTCTGCCAAAAGAACATGAATATATTTCAGTAGTGGAAAACTATACTACTTGAAAAATGTATAAGGCGTGTATGCATACCCACACTTATAAAACCACTCCACTTTTCATCACCCCTGGAATGACAGTGAGGAACACTCAAAAGATCTGGGAAATATGGAGATTTATGTCTATTTTCAGAACTTACAGTGATCAGACTAAAATGATTCAAATTCAGAACCCCCAGCACTAGCAATAATTTCGCTTCTTTTGTTGATGTTGTATGGAACTTAAATATTAAACAAACTTGACAGTTTGGCAGGGAAGCAAAGCTTCATTCTGCATCTGGTTTCTCTGAACAAAAGTATGTAAAGGAAAAGGAATGTGATTATTTTTCCTCCATTGTTCTTGGAAAGATAATATCAAATAAATATTTGAGAGTTTAAAATGATTTTTCCCAGCTTGAGGATATATTTGTTCCATTTCATTTCTTGCTTGCTTTTGTCAAGTAAAATTTATCTGTTGTATTCTAACAAGTTTACTATTTTTGGCATTTTTTAAATATTATGTACCCAGATTATCTGAGTTTGAGATAAGTGTCTGAGAAAAGGTGTGTTCTTACCAATGCCTACTGCAAAATTCAAAAAAATCATGAACTTTACAAACTAAAGCTTCACACTTTCTCTAATTCCTGCTACAAAAGGAACAGTTGTGTTAATATTTTAAAATATTTTAAATATTTTATTAATTATATATTTGGAATACAAAAATACTTTTATGTAATAATAGTAAGAAATTTAAATGTGGAGTCACCCCAGGTTTGCTCATTCCTGACAAATGTTATTTTCTCTTGGGAAAGGGTGATAAATTATGTGCAACTATTCTAAGATAATAATGAAACCAAATATTATTAGTCCTTAGCTTTGGAAGTCATTGTAGACAGGGCTAAAATTGACATTCTTGGTATTTAAAACCCAGTAGATATTTCCCTAGGTTTGGAGAAAAGGGGATCTGAATAAACATGTTCACTTCTAGCATGGGGGGAGAGAGAGTATGCAATTTGAAAGAAACAAAAACCATAACCTAATTTAGAATTCCACAAGTCCAGAAATTGTTTCATTCACTAAATACCCCGGGGAAATGGCTATGAATATTTAATAATAGCAGAAACTACTTGCACTATGCAAATCATCAGGTCAAATCACAAATTCTGTGAACTTTGAATTTTCCCTGGAAATGATCAAGGGACCGGAAGCTCAGTGGCAATGAGCACCAGAACTTTCTGTCTGTAAACATGAAAGTGGGGAAGTAGTCAAGGATTATGCTTGGCCAGGGGCAACCCAACCATTTCTGGTCTTCATTGTGAACTGTCTTACTAAGTGACTTTCACACTTCATACCTCAGCTCCTGTGTCAAAGATGATCATTAATGATGGTTTAAATGATCGTAATGGTGTTTTCAAATGTCCTGTGTGCTATGTAGTTTAATTTTTCTTGACAGATTTGAATTTTGTTTTACAAGAAAATCACAAAGGCATGTGACTCAAGAGTTTTACCACATTCATAAGAATAGCTAGTGTGTGTCATCCCACACTGTCCATTGATATCTCTAGTATGTACTTCTTGACATAAAATGTGCACATGGTTGCAAGCTTAGTCTGTCACAGGTATTTAAACCAAGCTGAGTTACAACACTGCTCTCATCACATTTTCTCATACACACATCCACTACTTCCCTCAAATGAGAAGATCCAGAGTTGGAGTAACCACAATCAAGGAGATAACCAATTTTTACATTTTCCCTCAGCTTATAGGGACAGGGAAACACACTGGAGCTGGTTGTCGACATCTGGTAATTTGTAGGGTCTTGAAACAATCACATTAGGCCCACAGCAGTATAATTGAATACAGACAGTGGCCTCTCAGTACATCACCATGCATCCTACTGCAGAGTATGTTTTGCAGAAGAGGATTCTGGCAGCTTCTGTCCAGGCTGAAGCATTTCAGCTGCACTTGTCTCAGGGCTTTGGTAATGGGGACCTCAAAGACAGGACGGCTGCCCTGGCTAAGGATGCAGGCAAAGAAGATAGAGCTACTGTACTTGAAGAATGTGAAATACAAAGTACTTCTTGGAATGGAAGAAAACAAAAGAAGATTCTGGGTTTGTTTTACACCCTGCTGAGTCTGCTTGAGAAATAGCCTGCTAGTCCATTTGCATGGATCGTGGAGGACAAGGAAAGAGGCAGTGTGCTATGCCTGTAAAACACTTTCACATCCAACAGCCCAAGCCTCAGGTTAGCGCTGCTTCAGGTCACAAGCATTTGCTAAGGTCCGCTCTACTCTAACACAGTGCTAGGCTCAGAAGGGCACAACAAAGCATAGATAGAACTTGACGATATCAAGTATGAAGCAAAAGGCCCTCTCACACACTGGTGGTGGGAACATGCACGGGTACACACTGTTGAGAGCGACTATGGCTGGCACAACAGAAAAGGGCCAGATATCCCATTTTTAAGATTTTAATCTTAGAATACTTATTGCACAAATAACTGAGGAAACATGAACATGGATACTCATTTAAGCATTATTGGAATGTGTGTCCATTTGGGAACCATTTAAACATCTACCACTAGAACATGAAAAAAAAATAAAAACACAGCATTACTAGGTTTATAAGAAGCAGAATTGATAGACCTCAAAAACAGGAATCTGAGTTAAAAAGGAGTAAGATGCATAAAACAATATTTATGTAAAGAAAACTCCGACAGATCAACATTGAATAAATATTTGGGCAAAAGCATAAAAACTTACTCTAAAAATGTCTACATTCATTTTTCTGGTTGTCTCTGAGGGTGGGAAGAAGTTGAATGGGATAAAATTTAAAAGCTTAGATTATTTTGGAATGTTGTATTTATTTAAAAAATAATAGAACTTTAATACTTGATAAGCCAGGGTCATAGTTCTGTGGTCGTATTTATAGCAGGCTTTGCACTCTTCTGTATTTTGTAAGCGTTCATTGCTCCTGCCCTCATAGTACTTACAATTTAGATTGGAAACCGCATTTAATATGCATGAAACAATTGGAGAATAATCAAATGGCAAACTCTGCTACAGAATTTCCCTATGCCAAAGCATTTCAGAGAAGAAAGAAGGGGACCCAGAGAGTCCCCATGATCCTTTCAGGGGTGCACAAATTCAAAACAATTTCCATAACAACACTGATGGCATTTTCTGTTTTTACTCTTATATCCTCACAAGTATACAGTGGAGATCTTCGGAAGATATATGATGTGGGATATTACAACAAATTGAATGCAGAATCAGATAAGAAAATCCAGCTGTCTTCTATTAAGCCAGACATTCAAGAGATTTGTGAAAATGTAAAACAATGCCATTCTCAGTAAAAATGGTTTTGATTTGAAAAATATAGGTCTTCTTTAATAAAAACATATAATGTTTACATTCACATGTAATGGATTTATTATTGTTATTTTAAAGAAAACATAAATATGTATTTTAAGATTTTCCCAGTTTTTATTTTCATAAACAATAAATGTAAATGACTATAATCTATGTAAGTGAAAGCTCTTTGGATTGTCAATAATTTTTAAGAGTGTAAAGTGGTCCTGAGATCATAAGGTTTGAGAACTTCTTGGACCAGATTATGGCTAGAAGTGATTCTGGAGGAAGTGGTATTAGATTTGTCAGAGGAAAGTAAAGAGTACATTCAAATGGGGAGGACAGCATCAGTAAAATGTTCTACACTGAGGAATTCAAGAATGAAATCAAATAAAATTTGAAAGTTAAGATAAGGAAAATATCAATAAAAGGAATTTTGCACCTGAAGGAGTAGCCTAGAACAAGAATTTTTGTAGTTATTATTCAGTAAACGTTTGTTTTTTTTTGAAAGTTCTCTGATAGGTACTGGGACATCTGTAAAGAAGAAGTCTCATTCTCTGTCCTGCAAAAACTCATAGTTTAATGCATATATACAAAGTGATTAAAAAAAGATTTATTTATTTATTTGAAAGAGAGAGAGTGTGTGCATGTGCGTGTAGGGAGAGGGGCAGAGAGAGAGAATCCTCAAGCAGAGTCCCTGGGAGCATGGAGCCCAACACGGGGCTCCATGTGGGGCTCCACTCCAGGCCTATCCCACAACCCATGAGATCATGACCTGAGCTGAAACCGAGTCAGAGGCTCAACTGACTGAGCCACCCAGGAGCCCCTAATTACAAAGTGCTTTAATAGAAATAGCTACATTGTGAAATGAACAAATCAAACACATTATAGATTGTTCCTTGATTTCTCTAATAGTATATTGTTACTTAAGAAATATTTATAGAGGGACGCCTGGGTGGCTCAGTCGTTAAGTGTCTGCCTTTAGCTCAGGTCATGAT
Source organism: Neomonachus schauinslandi (assembly GCF_002201575.2). Taxonomy (NCBI): domain Eukaryota; kingdom Metazoa; phylum Chordata; class Mammalia; order Carnivora; family Phocidae; genus Neomonachus; species Neomonachus schauinslandi. Next base: position 182,826,500 of record NC_058405.1, on the reverse strand, counting down.
CCCAGGGTCCTGGGATCGAGCCCCTCATTGGGCTCCCTGCTTGGCGGGAAGCCTGCTTCTCCCTCTCCCACTCCCCCTGCTTGTGTTCCCTCTCTCACTGTCTCTCTCTCTCTCTGTCAAATAAGTAAATAAATAAAAACTTTAAAAAAATATTTATAGAAAAATAAAATCTGGGCGCCTGGGTGGCTCAGTTGGTTAAGCGACTGCCTTCGGCTCAGGTCATGATCCTGGAGTCCTGGGATTGAGTCCCACATCAGGCTCCCTGCTCGGCAGGGAGTCTGCTTCTCCCTCTGACCCTCCTTCCTCTCATGATCTCTCTCTCTCATTCTCTCTGTCTCAAATAAATAAATAAAATCTTAAAAAAAAAAAAAAAAGGGTGATGTCCTTTTAAAAAAAAAATAAAGAAAAATAAAATCTTGTGCTATAGCTTTGGAAGAATAAATGAATATAAAATTACAAGTTTCTTGCAGTCTGTTTGTTGTAATGCTTCAACCAGGTCTGTTGTATTCATACCAGTGGATGTGAGCAGTGTATCAGTCAGGATAGACCAGGTTGGCTGCGGTAACAAACAACCTCCAAAATTCAGTAGCTTAAGACAACAAATGTTTATTTTTCCTTTATGCTATTTGTCTATGCTCTGTGTCTGTCCATCACAGGTTGGTAGGAGGCTCTGTTCTATTTATTTATTAGACACCAGTTTGTGGCACCATAGTATCATAAGAATTCCTTGTGATGGAGGAGACAGGTTGGGAAGTCAAGTTCTATCAATTATACAAAGCATTACTGAAAGAAACATATAGCTTCTACTCATATTTCATTGGCCAAAGCTAGGTTTGTGGCCCTGCCTAACTACTGAGAGCAAGGGGCAGGGATAGTTGTGGAGAAGTAATATTTCATTAAACTGGAGATAGAAATGGACCAGGTATCGGGGAAGTCTAGAATTGCCCACTGCAAGCACTGCTTGAGAAAAATAAATTACAGCAAATGTCTAGTTCTAGACCAGGGAATTTCTCCAGCTGAATCAAATTCAATAAGGGTATTTCTCCAGCTGAATTAAATTTCTTCAAGCTGAATCAAACTTCCTGTGGTGTCAGTTTCTCCTCCTTCCTAACCCCGCTAGCTTCATTTCTTGGCTCCCTCTTAAAGGTAGAGATCTCAAGGTTTGTGGTAAATATTGATTAGTACCTATTTTCAGAGTTGAGTTGACAGGCTGAGAAATCTTATTTCCATTGCTGAACCTTAGCCAATCTTGCATGGCAGTGGACAAATACATCTGGAAAGTGTAGCAGAGTCAGAGAGACTTGGGTTTGGCCCCTGGATCTTCTTGTCAAAAGTAAGACAGCCACATAATACTGACCATCTCTGATGAACTTATTTATGTTGGCAGGAGACAAGAGCTGCATTCCTTTGCATCATCCAGATTCATAGGCTGTGCCTATCAGGAGGGTTGACTCATGACCTTTTTAGGGCATTTGGGCAGAGAGTACAAGTTATTATTTTTTTCATGTTTTATTCATTCTAGGGAAGAAGATGAAATAAAATCTTCATCCAGGAAGATAGTATGAGACATGAATAACAGGCCAACATTGTAGAATTAAAAAAGAGATCTTGAAAGTCAATTGGTCCAACCACACATCTGATGCTTGGATCTTTTCTGCAACATTCCATCCAAATGATCATAAGCTTCAAACCCTGCAGTGGCAGCAACTACAACTGCCCAGTGTCATTCAGTCTATCTTGGAAACCTCTAACTGCTAGAATTACATTTTATATTGTGCCAATGTCTATGATTTAGTAATAGAGATATGCTTGTGTACTTGAAAGGAACTATGTATGCTATTATGATTCCTGGAAATATGTCTTTTATCCCATTTGCTTCTCACACCAACTCCAGGAAGTAGGTATTATTATTAGACAGATACAAAACTGAGGCTCAGTGAGGCTAAGTGACCTGGTGAAAGTGGCAGTACTGAATTGTAAACTGGGAATGAATAAATGATTGTGCTTTCCAATATCACTGTGACAGAAGGAAAGAAAAAATCATCCATTTACTCCGCTTGAATACAAACACATATATAAGTGATATTGATTTCATTGGTGATACAGTATTTTTTCAAGAATGTGTGACAATTGGGCGCCTGGGTGGCTCAGTTGGTTAAGTGACTGCCTTTGGCTCAGGTCATGATCCTGGAGTCCCAGGATTGAGCCCCATATCGGGCTCCTTGCTCAGCAGGGAGTCTGCTTCTCTTTCTGACCCTCCCCCATCTCGTGCTCTCTCTCTCATTCTCTCTCTCTCTCAAATAAATAAATAAAATCTTAAAAAAAAAAAAAAGAATGTGTGACAATGATCTCAAGCAGACCATCTATCGTCGCTACCATCCCTGTCTCATCTTCCATGCTGGCCTTCAGATTTTCTATGGATAATTATTGCCTTTCCAATCTTTTAGTAAAGCTCAGTGCTGGCCACATAAGTACTCAAAGCAAAAACTGATGAATGGATATATCCATTAAATATTCTTCCAATAAACCTTAACACATAAGCTATGATTTTTGCAGTTTAATTTTTAGCTTTAATTAAAATCAGAGCCTGCACTTTGTCTGGGCACCATGTGTCTAGCAGAGCCGCCATTTTCAACTATAGGGGAAATCATCAAAAGAGACAGCCAACTCACCTCTCAAGGGTCATTTCTCCAACACAACATATCTAACAAACCGATCAACCAATAATCAATCAACCAGCCAAAAAACAAAACAAAACCCAAACCAAGCTCTGAGTCACAAGTGATGCATTAGTAAATCAATCTATGAACATATTAACCAACTTTCCTGTGCTGCCTGCATAGGATAGTGGCCTTTTGCTTTCCCTGAGCCACTCTACTGAATCAATATTCCTATATCAAAGATGTTTTGAAAAAAGAAGAAGAATGATGGAAAATGTGAAACTTGGCTTCCTGTTCCTGGGACAGAATAATTTCTCCCCACTTAAGGCTTAGAAATTGGATCACTTTTGGCTAATTCCCCAGGAAAGCAACAACAGGTGTGGAAGGGACCCACAAAAGGAAAGAATATAACACACGTCTACTTTATTCTGGCATGCAAGGAAGGCTCTGGGATTCTCACTTCATTTCTTCTTGTTTTTAATACTTCTAACATTCCTCTTTTGCAAATTCAAGTTTCTGCCATGAATTACACACTCCTAGATGCTTATATTCAGAAAGGGTTAGGTTTGCATTTAATTGTGACCCAATGTTTCAATTTTATCCGGCACAATATGAGCCTGGTGAATACTTACATTGTCTGGAGCCTTCCGAGTCCATGAACTTCTAAGCAGAAACAGTCAAGTTTTTCCATTGTTCTGGAACAGAAGCACTGTATCCAGTAAGTATATAAGGCCACAACTAACCTCTTTAAATGTGTCCTTTTGCCCTTTGAATGACTCAAATTCAATATCCTCAAAGTCCTAGGGCTGTGGGGTTTGAATAAATGCCAAGTGAATTAAGAAAGTACACAACATTTTAGTTCTTCTCAGACTAACATGGCTTTTAAAAGAGGATATATGGGGGTGCAGAAAACTGTAATCAATAACAATAGAGAAATTCCATTTAAATACTCATTCAAACAGAATTAGAAGACAAAATGGATTCCAGCACTCATTTGATCTATGTGTAAATTAGTGTTTTTCCTTTTTTCCATTATTTTAATGAATATTTTTAAAAGTCATAGAAACAATTGTTTTCTTTCTTAAGATGACAATCTTTAAATAGCAACTAGGCATTTACTACTTTTACATTCTTCCGTTTCTCTAATTCTTACTGTCAGATCACTTTGGAATGCAATCCTTGGTTCCTCCTCTGAATGCATATGCAATTTATTTGCCTCTATTTTTATTCTTTAGAGATTTTTCTCATTTTCCCACTTTCTCTATCATTATGTGCCAAAAGAATTCTGTGAGACCTCCAGGATTCATCGATTTGTCCATTAGAGAAAAGAACGCAGTTCAAATGCAGAGATTTGTTTTTGCATAGGCAAATACTTCTCCTCTTTATGCTTTGATTCCTAGTCTGTAATTAGACTAATAATAGTCTGTATCTCAAGGGGTTGTGAAGCTTACATGATTCCTATCAAGTGCTTTCCACAATGCGGCTGCATAGTAAATTCAATAAACATCAGGCTTATTACTAACATTATTTTTGTCTTTGTTACTCAATAAATGCTGTACAAAGTATTGAGCTAGGTGCCATTAAGAATACAAAAGATGAATAAAACTTGGTCCTTGCTTTTCAAGAAAAGACAATATTAATAAAGGCAAGACCTACCTGCAGATAGCCAGGATGAAAAGTAAAAAATGTTACCAGAGTGCTATCAGTTGGGGGGGTTTGGCTTGGGGGCTTGGGAGAAGGGTTAGAGTTCCTTCCCTTCAACAGAATCATTGAAAATTCTAATAAAGTGATGGCATTATTTAAATGAAACTTGACAGAGCTTTAAAAAAACCAAAACCAAACCTGTGCTGTAACATTATATATTATTTATTATTTTAATAAGTTAAAAATAGTACTTGTTTTAATTTACATAATCTTTGTTTATCAAATGAGGCTATACCTTTATCCATTGCTTATTTGTATTTGTGCATCTGTGTGACTTGTCACTTTATGTCCTTAGCCTGTTCCTCATGAGATTCTGTGCTTTATTTCTATTATCGTGTTAAAGCACTCTATATTTTATGAGTCACAAATATTATGTTAATAGATTTCTCAATATCGACCCATCCTTGCATTTCTAAAATTAACTCCACTAAATTTGACTGTATTCTTCTGTGATGTCGGACTCTACTTTCTAATTAATGAAATGTTTATAAGAAACTGTCTCCATTCCAACAGTCTGTCCCCTGGGAAAGGGTGAAAAAATTATGCATCCTCAAACTTACAGGTGCCAGGCCCTTTCTACAGCATTTGCAAATAAAGTAAAGATCTGTTTTGCTTCCTTACCCAACTCCCACCTTGAAGGTGGAAAAGGGCTGCATTGGAAGTGAAAGGGAAGAGGGAATTTCTTTGGAGAGTATTTCTGGCATTTGCACAATTTCTTTTCTTTTCTTTTCTTTTTTTTTTTTGCTCCCTTTACTCCCCACATGGAAGAGAAGATTGGAAGTGTTTTTCTTTACCTCAAGCTGAGTAAGGACTTGGGTATATGACATGTGTCCCTAGCAGGTTGGGGGGAGAAAAAGAACTTTTTGGCATATTGTATTTTCCAAAAAAGAGTCCAGAGTAATATACTCTTCCAGAACATGACCAGTTGCAAGAAAAGGAGAAGTCTCTTTGCCTCCCTTTGAACCTGGGTGAGAAGGGACTACTCTATCAAGAGCACAGAATGATGCTGTGTGACTTCCAAGGCTAGATCATAAAATGACATAACTTCTGCCTGACTCCTTTTCCTTGGGTTGCCCATTCTGGACAAAGCTGGTCCCCTGGCTGTGAGGAAGCCCCACTTAGCCCACATAGATAGGCTATCTGGAGAGGGACTGAGACCCAGCCAACAGCCCGCGTTAGCCACTGACATACACATGGACTACATTCAGACTCTTACAGACTGCACGTACACTGGCAGCAAGCCAAGGATGTGGGAACTCTTCAATGGGAGGAGGCGAAGAGGCCAGCCTAGAAGAGATTCCACTGGAGAGAGATGCCTTGAGAGGCAAAGTGACCCAGCTGAGGGGGGCTGACATTACACAAAGGTTGAGGGAGATGGCTAGAGTAAGGAGAGACATTAGATAACCCAAGGCAGAATATCGAAGAAGCTCCAGAAAGAAACCTTTCTTTCTCTTTCTTTGTCTTTGAAGTCTTAAGGCACCAGTGCCAAATTCCAAGTATAGTGTTCCAGTTGTACTGTATTCTTCACCACCTTGTTCATAATTGTAAACCAAAACTGTAGCTAGCAAGGAGAAAGCTATGAGCTTTATCAGGAGCTGGTTTTGAACAGAGAGTAGACAGAAAAAATGAAGTGTCATTTACTTTACTATTTACTTCACGCCACCAAGTCTGTCTCATTTATTTAAAAGGTCTGTAACTTTTTTTCTTCTTTTTTGACAGTGTCATGAAGTATTGATGTGAATATTTTAACTATTTCTTACAAAAGCTTGGAAGCCATTAAAGCATTGTGTTGACATCATTGACGTTTTGATAGAATTCAACTGTAAAACTGATTCATCTTGATATTTTCTTTGGGAGAGGAACCGGAGGCAATTTTTGGCAAATTTATCCATAGTAATTAGTGTCTGTAGATTTTCTATATTTCTCTGAGGTCAATTTTTGACCAACTCTATTTTCCTAGAAGATTGTCATTTTTATCTACATTTTAGTTGAGTCCAACTGATTATTTGCTCATGATGGTCACTTATGCTTAGCTGGATTCCTAAGAACCATGGGTATCTGGCTGACTATAACTCTTTTCCTTGTTTGCAGTTAATTTTTTTCACAATCTCCATATTTTAGGTTTATGATAGTCATTCTTTGCTAGTTTGTGGCCATAACATAAACTTCCACATCTGTGTGTCAATGAGTGTGTGCGCACACGTGTGTGTGTGTGTGTGTGCGTGCGCGTGTGTGTGGGGTCCTGTTCAGAGCTCTGTTCCTGGCTTGCAGATGGACTCTTTCTTGCTGTGTCCTCCCATGGTGGATGGAAAGAAAGTGCGCTCTCTGGTATCTCTTCTTAGATGTGCATGAATCCCATCAGACCAAAGCTCCATCTTCATGACTTCATCCAACCTCCATTAACACCCCAAAAGCCCCATCTCCAAATACCATCACATTGGGGATTGGGTCTTCAACATATGAATTCTGGGGTCACACAAACATTCAGTCCATAGCATGTACACAAATACACATCAACGGTGGCTTTCCGATATAGTGGTGTTTGATCGGAGGGCTGAAAGAAGAGATAGTGAGCCACATGGCTATCTAGGGGAAGAGCATTACAAGGAGAAGAGAGAGACAGGCTCAAAGGCCTTGAAGCTGGAGGAGTGTACCTGGTGCATTCAAAGACCAGTGTGGAGGCCAGTGTGACTGGGTGGAGGGAGAGAGCAAAGGAGGGAAGAACTCCAGGTGATGACATTAAACAGCAAATTAGGGCCTAGATCGTGGTAAGATGCCAAGTGGGAAAGAAAGTGTGGGAGCCTCTGAAGCCAAGGAGTGATACAGCACAAAAGGTAATGTTTGTACAATGTGATGTTATGCTTTAGGAGCATATGGTATTATGATATGCTGGTATTTCTGAAGCATTTTAAAACAGAGAAATATAGGAGTTGCATGGGAATCAAAATGTTTATGGAGTCACAGCTCATCGATGCTGAGTTTAGTCATTGTTCTCTTTGTTAAAAAAAATGCATCCTGCAATAACAATTCCTCTCCATTATTGTGAAACCTCATTATTTAAGTGTAATTTGTCAGAAGTTCAATTTTTTTAGATGTTCAATTTTTAATTAAAGTGAATGATTAACATTTTGATATTAATATTATATATTGATTCAAGTGTAAAGATGAAAATATTTAACTTAATAATGTGTTGGTTATGTATTATTATAAGGAAAAACAGAAGAATATTATCTGCAAGAACCTGCTGACCTTGACCATGCCCTGGAACGAAACCATGCTCTTCAGTTTTCTGTGTGCTTTTTGCATCAATCATTGTGCTGCTCTTGCAGTATCCACCTCTCGAAATATTTCGAAAGCGAGAAGTTAAAGAGGCAGACTAACAAAGCAACCTTCTGTGATCGGATATAATTCTGCCACCTGAGACCCACGAAGTGGATGGAATGGTGAGCTGGGGCTACCATTGTGCCAGAGAGCACTAGCTTATAATGAAACATGAAGGTCCCTGTCGCTGCTTCTCTCCCAGGGTCCACATGCATCACCAGTGATGCAATTTTTTTTGTCACATGAAGAAAAGAGAATCTGAAGGAAATTGTCTGTTGACATAAAAGGAAAGAAAAAGAAAAGATGATTTCCTGAATTATGTAATAAGAAATAAGAGATATATTGGGGCACCTAGGTGGCTCAGTCAGTTGAGTGTCCGACTCTTGGTTTCTGCTCAGGTCATGATCTCACGTGGAATGTGGAATTGAGTTCTGTGTTCATTCCATGCTCAGCAGGGAGTCTGCTGGAGATTCTCTCTCCCTCTCCCCATTCCCCCTAAAATAAAAAAATAAATCTTTAAAAAAAGAAATAAGAAATATATCAGCAAGCATATTGTATTTTTGATGTGTATATTGCATTTCACCAGTTTATAGCAAGTTGCAACGATGTCTGATACCTGTTTTTTTTTCTTGAATAACAGTTTGAATGGTATCATTCTAAGAAAAGGTTTATAAAATTTAAGATCATTCCTCCACTAAAACAGCACTGACTAGGTTAACCAAATTATTCTAGTAGCTATGTAGCTAAAAATCAGATAGACCTTCATTCCATAGTATATTATTTTTTATGAAAGAAAAACAGTGGCAGGGTTTTAACAATGCGATAAAACAGTCCAAAGAGCAATCCAAAATAAAAGAATCTTTGTCCTCTGTTAGGAAGTGGCATCATCCCTTAAGACAGTTGTCTCCAAATGTTACTCATATCCTACTTCTCTGTTAATGATGCCTTCACTGTTCTGTGGAGAAATGGGTTAAAACCAATGTGGTTTGTTCTGTTTTTCAAAGTAGTAAATATAATCAATTTAAAGAACTGTCCTTTATTTTCCTATTTTATCTTTCTTACATTTATGGTGTTCAAATGCTTGCTCCTTTAGAAAATAGGGGTGCCTGGGTGGCTCAGTCAGTTGAGGGTCCAGCTGTTGATTTTGGCTCTGGTCGTGATCTCAGGGTTGTGAGATCGTCAGGGTTGTGAGATCGAGGCCACATGGGGCTCTGCGCTGGGAGTGGAGCCTGCTCGAGATTCTGTCTCCCTCTCCCTCTGCCACCCCGACTCCCCCCCAAGCCCCCCAAAACAAAAAAGAACCACAAAAAAAGAAAATAGTTAATAGTAATTTTGTTTTCTGGAAATTTCTCTTGGCTGACTTTCTCCAAGTTCTCAACATCGCTAAGATTGTTAATGAAGACAGTGTCATTAGTAAGGTGCCATTTGGGCTTCCATTTTTATTTCCAATCTCCTTTGCTTTGCTTCCCAGCTGACCCTCTTTCAGATCAGTAGCCTGCAGAAGCTAAGAAAAGGTAACATTCTTATGTCTTGTCACTCTAGATTTCTCTTTGGAAGATTATATTTCTCTTGGTAAAATATTGCCTTTTCTCTTTTTGCATTACCCTTTCTGCAGGAGGGTTAAACATTCCTACCCTGTTGAATTCAGAAAAGCCATATGATTTACTTGCATCAATAAAATGTGAGTGGAAGTCACATTTGTCATTAGGAGCCATTTTTTAGTTCATGGTCTCTCATCACAGTCTAGTGTATCTCTTCTCTCCCATTTAAGAAGTCTTTGCCTGAGTTAAAGTGGCAAAGATATTATCCTATGCTTTCTTCCAGAAATTTTAATTTTATGCTTAGGTCTATGAGATATCTCAAAATTTAAAATTTAAATTTAATTTAATGTTGTATATGGTGTGATGTAGATATCAAGGCTCATTTTTTTTTTTCCCATGGGCATATTTACTTATTCTAACACCGTTGATTAGATATCATTCAGGCTTTGAGTTTTCCTTGCCTGAGCAAACAAGAATACTACAAAAATCTTCACATATTTTGGAGCAATGGCATTTTCCTATGGTTATATAAATTAATACTACACAGTTCAGCATTATTGGATCTCTCTTCAATATGATGGCAGTCTGCAGGGGAGAAAGAATTTCAGAAGAAAACTTTTAGAAATAGTACCAAAATAAATTGGTTACTTAGCTAAGTATGGGGGAAGGGCTGAAGAAAAAGTTTGGGAAGGGAATTGTATGAGGGAGTTAGGTGTTCATCTCTAACAATGGGGAATTGGTAGATAATATCTAAGTTGAATACATGAAAAATAGTGGTATAAATGTATGGTTTAGGAAAATAGAGTTAAATGGCAGGAAATATAACTAAAACTTCATTTAAAAATTTTTTTTAGAGATTTTATTTGTTTATTTGTCAGAGAGAGAGAGCAAGTGAGCACAAGCAGGGGGAGCAGCAGAGGGAGGAGAAGCAAGCCTCTCGCTGAGCAGGGAGCCCGATGTGGGACTTAATTCCAGGACCCTGAGATTATAATCTGAGTTGAGGCAGAGGCTTAACTGACTGAGCCACCCAGGTGCCGCATAACTAAAACTTTAAAGATCCTCCTGTTGCTTAGGGAAATTAGAGGCAGAGTTTTACTCTTTTGCAATGGTTCACTGACATTTCTACAGGTATTTGCATATATTAGTTAAATTATCTTTCAAATGTTTCCAAAAACAAGGAGAAATCATCTGCAGGGATACACCCCACATGATGTTCTGTAGGGAGAGAGGTTGAGGGACCATACTTCGGCCCCGTTATATGTGTGTTGGTAGGGACTGAACTGAGTTACCCCCAAATTTGTACATTGGAGTCCTAAACCCCAGTGTGTAGACAGGTCTTGTGAGGAGGTGAAAATGGTTGTATGAGATCATAAGTACAAGTCCTAATCCAATAGAGCCAGTGCCCTTATAAGAAGAGACACCAGAGCTTTCTCTCCACCCTGTCAGGGCAACAGTGAGAAGGTGGTTGTCTGCAAACCAGGGAGAGAGCTCTCCCCAGAAATCGACCCTGCTGGACCTTGATGTGAGACTTCCATTCCACAGAGCTGTGAGAAAATAAAGTTTCTATCATTTAAGCCACCCAGTCTGTGGTATTTTGTTATGGCAGCCCAGTCAATTTGTACACGTGTTGTAATTTTATATTTTTCTCATAATAAGCACATATCATTTCATGATGAAAATATTTAACTGTAGGGAAAAGAATTATGTTATAAAAGTAGCATCTCCATATTGCAGAAAATTTGAAAAATTGTAAAAATGGAGAAGAAATCCTGTATTTCTTTTTAGTCTTTTGTCTTGCAAATTTATATCTGTACACACTTCATAGCTGTAATTATATACTGTGTTTAAGTTTGATCTAATATTCTGCATTTCCTGTGATAAGGTAAATATTAATATGCTTACTAATGTTTATAACTATAATTTAAAGGATTACAAAATTTTTTTTGAGTTGATATATTTTATCAATATTTTATTTAACCAATTTGTTTATGGCTGAACATTCTTGTTATTTATACTTTTTGGTTATTATGAAAAACAGTGTACTAGATATAGCCAGGCATATGGCTTTTTAAAGTTGGACTTCTTTCCTTAGGATAGATTCCCAGAATTGCAATTACTGAGTCAAAAAGTACAAACATTTTTAAAATTCTTGATATATTTTGCCAAATTGCAAATCTGACAGTATTCACAATTCTAACAGCAAATTATGGAGAAGTTGATTGTACTTTACTTTGGGCAGCATTAGGCATATTTATTTAACTTTATCCCTATTTTTTAAAATTTTATTATGTTATGTTAGTCACCATACATTACATCATTAGTTTTTGATGTAGTGTTCCATGATTCATTGTTTGCATATAACACCCAGTGCTCCATGCAGAACGTGCCCTCCTTAATACCCATCACCAGGCTAACCCATCCCCCCACCTCCTCCCCTCTAGAACCCTCAGTTTGTTTCTCAGAGCCCATAGTTTCTCATGGTTCGTCTCCCCCTCTGATTTCCCCCCTGCATTTTTCCATTCCTACTATCTTCTTTTTTTTTTAAACATATAATGTATTATTTGTTTCAGAGGTACAGGTCTGTGATTCAACAGTCTTACACAATTCACAGTGCTATCCCTATTTTTATAGACAAAATCAGATTTCATTTTTAAAATGTGCATTTCTTTTATTACTGTTCCAGTACAGTTAAAGGTTGAGGGGGGTTAAGGGGGTTGAAGCCTTGAGGTGTGGTGAGCCCCTTGGTGCCCCTCAGACAGTCAGCTACCAGCAACGATTGGACGCAAAGTCACATCGCCCCCACACCTTTGCTTTGAAGGAATCTCTGCCATGAAATCTACGTTCCTGCTGAATGAACTGAGCTCAAAGACATGAAGGCGAACTCAAGGGCAAGATATAAAGGTAAATGTCACCAACAGTGGAATGGGACCCAGTCAGTCATTTTTGGAGTGCCCATATGCCACCAGAGTGTTGTGACACTGGAAGAATATTTTTGTGGTGCACAGAAGCAGTTCAAGGACTGCTAGTCCTCGGTATCCAATGCAGGAGGAAATGAGGTGACCTAGTCCTCAGGTATCCAGCGCATCCTGATTTGCCTGGAACTTTCTTAGCGTTAGCACTGAAAATTCCCTGTCCTGGAAAATCCCTCAATCCCTGGGCAACTGGGAGGGCTGGCCATCCTAGCTGGGCCATCGTCCCATCTGTCATTTGCCAATTGTGAATCCTTGCACACATGGGTTCAACTGTCTGAGTCTCCCCTCTTCCTCTGTGAATTCAGCAACTTTGAAAAGCTGGTCCCTAGATCCACTTCCAATTCTGAGATCCTATACTTCCTTCAAGGCTTGCTTCATCTATTATATTTGACAGATCTAGACTCACCACAATCCTTTTGTTCTAAACATCTTAATTTACAGACAAAGAGACTGAGGCTTGGGAAGTTAAATGCCTTTCTCAAAGTCATTAGGCCAACGGAATGACTGAGCCTCGGTTTCCCCACCCTCAAGCTAGTATCGTCTTGACTCCAAGCTCTTGTGTCCTCATATCATATGAAAGTTCAAAGAGTTGAATGATTATTCCTGTAACAAAAACGCATGAACCTAATAAGTTATTCAGCTGAGCTAAACACCTCTGCATTTATCCTTGACTCCTCAGACACATCTCTCCAGGCTGTTATGTGCGTGCTCACTGATCACTGCTCACTACCTTCTATATGACACTATCTTGACCCTATATGTGGGCACAAACCAACTGAAGGCAATCTTGTGTCTCTGCAAAGAACATTTCCCTCTCTCTCCAGGCCTCTTGTAGCTGTCATTTTTGTGATAAGAGCAGCAAAAACACCTCCTTTAATATTATGGTGTTCACCTCCTCTGAATCCCTATGGACACCACATACTTCTGAAAGGTTTGATGTGCTGATGCTTTGTTATACTTCATGATTTCCTATTTCCTTGGATAAATATCACAAATACAATGCGTTGTATTAGAGCATTTTGCATTAAAAAGCATTGTTAGTCATGATGTACCTCAGAAATGGAAAAAGAAATCTCTGTCTTAGTTGTTGCCATTTTAACTTCAGAGGAAAAGATACTTTTATTTGCTCTTAAACATTCTTACTATGAATCTGGCACTTAATGAGACCACATTTGTAATCTATAGCACATCTCCTGTTTCTCTGCTTTCTGTGTGTCCACATATTTCCCACAGCTTGCTATGTCCATGGGCAGTGACATTCTGGGGGTGCAAGGCTTTATTCTGTCTGTTATGTGAGTTTCCCAGCCACGCAGTCTTGCTTTATATTTAATCTGCACTCCAACAGGACTTTTGAAGGGCTAATATGAATCACATGAAACTTTAATTTCCATGTATTCTATATCTTATAATAAAATCAATACAACTTTAGATTTTTTTCCCCCCTTTTATTTATCACATGGAGTTTTGGTAATGGCCTGTGAATATTATTCTTTATGTATGGTATCAGCAAAACACATTTGGTTGTGGGGAACAGAGTACCTGACAAGCATGGCTTAAATAACAGGTATTCAATGTCAAGTAACAGGTTGTGGGGAGGTCAGCCTCTTCAGGCATCCATGACCCAGGCTCCTCTTGTCATCCTGTTCTGCCACCTTCAATGGTTTATCACCTTCATGACCTCGGGTTGGCAAGCATTGCATTCTCTTGGACAGTGTCCCAAGCAGATAGGAAGGTGGCAGCAATAAGAGAGGCTTTTTCTCTTCTTGCTTTCTTTTGTATCAGGAGGAAAACACTTCCTAGCAAGCTCAAGCAGACTTTCTCATACATCTTTGCCAGAACTCGGTCCCTTATCCAAACCTAGACCAAAGGGAAATCGACTCTCCACGAGTGCACTTGACTCCATGCAATTATGGTGAATATTCCTACTGACAGAGAATTGGGATCTGTAGGCAAGGGAGAATATAGCAACGGACAGCTATGCCCCTTTGGTTTCCATTATTCAACCTGGAACTGGCTTTCTGATCTTAAGCCTTCCCATGTGACCTAAGCAGATGAGCAGTGGTTAGGTTTTTTTTTTTTTTTTTAATGTGTTTATTTTTGAAAGAGTTTATTTATTTGAGAGAGAGAGAGAGGGAAAGAGAGAGAGAGAGAGAGCACAGCAGAGGGGAGGGGCAGAGGGAGAAGGAGAAGCAGACTCCCGGCTGAGCAAGAAGCCAGCCACTGGATCAATCATGACCCCAGCTGAAGGCAGGCACTGAACCAACTGAGCCACTCAGGTGTCCCTTAAGTGTGTTTAATAAAAATAAAATGCTTAAACTTTTTCTTTTCATGACTGAATCAATCAAGTATTTTATGTGCAAAATGTGTTGTGGTTCAGGAGCGGAGATGGTAAACAAAGAAGAGCTCCTATATCAACTCTGCCCGGCCCTGTCGGCTGCTTCAGAAACACAACACTTGACTGGGATTCTTTACCAGGAAAATAGGGTGAGCCATTCTTTTTATCATCACACTGAACAGTGGTAAGGAAGGCCTAATGGTTTAGAAATGCCATGTAAATGCTAATAGGATGAAGAATAGGAGAGAAGCTTAAGCTTCCAAAGGTGCCCGCAAACTTGAGTCAAGAAAACACAGGTGATGGTTCCAATGTTTTACCCGGTCTGTAGAGCAAAGCTGGTCGCCTCTCAGGAATGGCTTTCTTCCCCACACCATCCTTCTTCAAGTGTGTATCTCATCTGTCTCGTTTGCATTTGAGCACCAGGGCCAGATGGATTTCCAAACCCGTGTTCAGAATAATGCTCAGGGTTTTTTGCGGTTATTCATAAGTGATCAATAACAACAATAATAAAAAACACAGCGGGATGCTCTTCTTTGGCAGTCGTTCCTTACAATTTCAGGATGAGTGCTCAGCTGTTGATGATACAAAGCTGTTTCGTTTCGGGAAAATGCAATCCAGGTAAAATATGATCTCAAAATGGAGGAATTGAGGCTCTTGAATGTTTCTTAAATTAATAACTTCAGGCGTAGCCTCTTTGGACTCACAAGTGTCAAATTCTTAGCAGCCTTGTTTTAAAGACTAGCCAAATCAGACATGTTTTAAAAAATGCACCTAGCACGAATTATAACTGTATTAAGAACACTTCACTCGAGAAGCCCTGCCTCTGGCAGGATATCATTTCCCGAGATGTTCTGGCAATTACTGAGTCTTAATACCAGATTTCCTTATGCAAAGTGTTCCTCAGCTATACATATTTATTAATTCCTGAATTCCCAGAACAAAGGTAAATCAGCCCCCCCCGCCCTGGACCTTTATTCACTTAGAGATGGCATTATTTTTCTGACAGCCTGCTCTAATTTGGAAGACAGAAAAGTCTCAGGAGAATGACAACAGTTTTGTACCTCTAAGTTCTCTTCGCTTCCCAAATGCTGGTGCGTATCACCTGGAGACCGTGTTTCCTAGGTTCTGTCTCCCCAAATTCTGCTTTAGTAGGCCTGGCATGAGGTCTGAGACTCTGAATTCCCAACAGATCCTCACTGATGCTGAGAGAAACTGTCCATGAACTCCAGTCATGGAGGACACAGAACTCTTTCTATCTTGGGCCTGCAGTGATAGGAGACAAGTGAACCCTTATCCTGAGGGTGGGTGAAAGCTGGTCCAAGTGGTACGCCCTGGCACCTGGACCACTACTGATGCACTGTTCTTCTTTCTGTAACATTCTGTACTGTAGGAGGCAGGAGCCAGCAGCGTTAGGATATATCTAGTTCCCTGTGACCTTAGTCAGATAAGTCCCAAACTCACGGTGAATCATGGGGACCTCTGAGCTCATACTGGGAATCAAGGTTATATTTTTGCTTCACTGGTTGGTAAGTCAAGGCAATAGCCAAGTACAGGAATAGGGTGAGAGACTGCTGGTGCATTCATTACAAAATAAACCTATTTATTATACATATATACATATGCAAACATATATAGAGTATATATACACATACATATATAATCATGTCTGAACACATAAATGTGTACCATCATATATACTTTTCCAATCACATATAAAGTGTATATATATATATACATATAAAATCATGTAATCATATATAATTATATATAAATATATACATATACAATCCTACATATATGCAGATACAATTATATGTGTGTGTGCATGAAAGTATGCTAATGGATTGTGTATGTGTGGTGTGTACACACCACACACCAAATATACAATTCTGTGTGTGTGTACATGTCCCCAGCCCCCCCAATCAACCCATTAGTACACCTTCATACATGTACATCTTTTTTTTTTCTTTCATACATGTACATCTTTGAGTGGATGGACCTTTTATCTTTTTCTTCCCGTGTTTCTCAGAATTCTCATTTGCTTCTTCATTTCCTCTTCAAGTTTGCCTTGATAATTCACCCTTAAAAATATTTCTCAAATACAAAGATGCTGAGGAGTTGGGGGCTAACGATTTCATAGAAGTGATTTTCTCTGGCTGGACTCTCTGTTTTGGGACACCTAACACTCTCTGGGGTTGGATGCCATGATCCCTCTCCAAGCGAGAGGAAGCTGGAAAGAAGAATCTCTTCTTTGAATTCTGAATGTTGCCTCTCTGCCCAGACCCCCAGGAAACATTATCTCCATCAAAGAGAGAATTCTAATGAGAAGAGATGCCCTTCTCTCTAGGATCTCCTCACAGGTGGAACGAGAAACCCCTTACTTATCCATTGCTCAGGAATATGTACAAAGGGACATTTTTCCTGAGGGTCTCGGTCAGAGCTATGACTTTTCTCAACAGCGCTGTTTTCAACAATTTTCTTAGAGTGTACAAAGGGTCGTTTTTATTGGTTCTCAGCGTACGGGCACCATAAGGCCAAAGTGGAATTTAGTGAAAGCAGTTCTACAGAGGAAAGAATTAAATAGAGAATTTCTGAGATTACTATTCTTCTGTCTGTTTCCCTTTTCTTTGTGAAAGGTTCATTTCAGCAACAAAAATGAAACCATGGGTGGGATAGCCCTCAATTTTTTTCTTGGCATTTATGAAGTTGGGCTGCTTTGTGTGGAGGTCAGACAGCCTCCTATTCAGGTATATATTCTCAGCTTTCATAAGAGGATGTTGAACCAAGGCTTAGTCCTGTGATTTTCCAGAAGTTTCTCCTGGTTGAAGACCCCAAAGACCTGACTCTTGAAGTTCAGTTCCAGGAATCTTATTTGAGGAGACTTTCTGAAGAATAGGTTTTTGTGTTTTTCTCTTGACTCTTGAAAATCAATCTTTGATTCAGTTACACCAACAGAGAGCTGTTATTATTAGAGCAAGATGCTGATAGAACTATTTTAATACAACACTTGTCATTTACCAGGTATTACTGTCGTCTAAATTGGGATATTGTACCAATAAGAGCAGAAGGGGTCTATTGATCCTATGAGTTGTATCAGCACCAACAAGAATAAAATTCTGAATGGCATGCTGGGAACTCAGCAATCCAATATTTTCTCAGGATTCTCTCTTTTTGGGTGAATCTTTGACTTAATGAGATTTCATTTGTGACTTGAATTTCTAAGTCCCTCAAATAAACTTGAAGGCAAATAAACTTATGGTAATGAAATAGGAATTTAACCAATAGTATTTTTATTATGTAACTCACATGAAACCCAGGGCTCTGCATTTCCCTGTCCTGTTATGGAATTTTATTCACTGAAACTGTAATGTCGTATAATACCTATAGTTTTAGCAATGCAAATCTTTAAATTTTCAGGGGAAAAACGCTAAAAGGGAAGTTTACTTTTTGTGCATAGCAGACTTTCTTCCTATCGCCTTTCTGTCTCCATTTTCCCAGTCTTTTGGAGGAAACCACAATAGCAACAACCAGCTCTCTCCACTGTCATCCTCTCTTGGCTTCCCCAAATCTCTGCATCCCAGCCATGAGCTCCTTCCCTCTCTTTCCCAAGCAGACCTCTTCCCATCACACTGCTCCCCATTCTCCTTCTCAATATGGGGCTCATGACCTTTTCCACTGGGCACAGCCACCCAGAAATTATAGTTCGCCCCTGGTTCCAATGATGTTTCAGAAAAGAAACCCAGTCTGGAATTCTGGAATAACCTTTCCCTATGTAGTGCTTTGCACTTCTGGGGGGCTTCAGGAGGGTGCAACAATGCAAGTACACAAGTGCACAGGGCTGGGCACTCAGAAGGGCCTGGTACCTTGTTTAAGACTCTATTGTTGCCATCTTGAAATTCTTAAAAATTGTGAAGAAAATGCCCTGCATATTCATTTTTCGCTGTGCCTGGCAAATTATGTAGCTGGCTTTGCCAGCATGGCATCCCTGGATCTTGATGTGTATGGACAGGGAGTTAGCAACCTGGTGTTTCTGAAAGAGGAAAGATAGCTGGGCTGAAATGTCACCAGGTTCAGGTCAGATCCAGGGGAGAGGGTGGGTGGACAGGAGGCATTTCAGAACCTCTCCTCCATGGGCCACCTGGGTTTATTTTATGGGGCTGCAGGGCTTCTCCTTCTGCATCTGAGGCTGAACATTTAGACTTCTATCAAGAATTATTAGGATGTAAGGGGGACTTGGGAGACTTTGAAGCTCTGATGAAAGGCCTGAGGAAATGCTGGTTGGAATTCATACTGAAAAGGCCACAGAAATCTCGCCACTTTCAGTACTTATTCTTCGGCTCACATTTCAAAGCACTTATAGATCATCATAAGTTCTCTGGAAGGGTCCTTTGCCGGGAAAAAAAAAAAAACAACCAAGGATTTTCTTCATCCCCAAATTAACTTATAGTTTATCTGTGAGTTGAAATTTTTGTTCTTGTTTTTTTTTAAAGGAAGTTTTATACACACATATACATTTCTATTTTTACATTCGTTGTCTTTCATTTTTATAGAAGTGATTAGAAACCTTGTGCAGAACTGCTGGACTTAAGCTATTAAGTTATTAGTTATTACTTCTAGATCATTCCACTGGATTCATGTTGAAGGAGAATCTGTTACCTGAACAGAGCTCACACAAGATCAATATTCATTGGGAACAGGCCCTTGTTTATTCCTCCTTATGGCTCCACTATAACACAAGATTTGACACTTAAAAACACTCAATAAGAATTTACTAAAAGCATGATATTTAAATTTTTTTCTAAATTCCCCCAAAATATACATTAAAGAAAGTTTTAAGTTCCACTTCTGAGTACTTACCCAAAGAAAATGAAAACACTAACTTGGAAAGACATATGCACCCCTATGTTTATTGCAGCATTATTTACAATAGCCAAGATGTGGAAGCAACCTAAGTGTCCATTGATAGAAAACAGAGAATATGGGAGATACACACACACACACACACACACACACACAAAATGGAATATTATTCAGCCGTAAAAAATGAAATCTTAAATTCATGACAACATGGATGGACTTAGAAGTTATTATGCTAAGTGAAATAAGTCAGGCAAACACAAATACCATATAATTTCTTTTACATATGGATCTAAAAAACAAATTAAAAACAAACAAACAGATAAAACCCAGAAATGGATTCATTAATACAGAGAACTTGTGGTTGCCAGAGGGAAGCGGGAGGAGGGGATGAGTGCAAGAGGTGAAGGGGATTATGAGATATAAATTTCTAGTTATAAAATAAATAAGTCACAGGGATGAAAAGTATAGCTTTGGGGATATTGTCAGTAATACTGCAATAATTTTGTATGGTGACAGATGGTAATTGCACTTACGGTGGTGGACACTCTGTAATGCATAGACTTATCAAATCACTATGTTGTACCCCTGAAACAAATATAAGATCATATGCCAACTATATTGCCATAAAAAAACATTGTTTTATGGTAATATGTAGTACTTATTGGTATGAATCAAGCACTTTAAATAAATTACTTGGACTACTCTCTCTATAGCACTATATATATAGATATATATATTATATACTATAATAATTTATTAGTATTAACCCTATTTCATAGATGAAGAAACTGAGGCCAAGAGAGTTCAAGAATCTGCCAGATCCACCTAGATTAGAAAAAAAAGTTTCTTAATAGACTTTGTTTAATAAGTACACAGCCTAACTGCGAAGTGTTTTTCAATCTGACTCAGCCTGTGGGCTAATAAAACATTTTGCACTCAACAGTAGGAAATTAAAAGCCCTGTAAACAGAAAAAAAACAACAGTCCAAGACAAGCTCATCCAAAGAAGAGCAAATGGAAAGAGAATAAAATAGAGAGAACACATTCCTCCAAGTTGTTCAATGAGTTCAGAGTCAACTCAGACCCATGGGAACATTGCTGTGGCCTCAATCTTCCAGGTAATTAAATAATTTTGGACCCAAAACAGTAATAAATGGCAGTTTAAGATATGTAATGACTCCATTTTGAAGTCATTACCAACTTCCATTTTAAATATTAAGTGAGAGACACAGATTAAAACAAAAATCAATCTCCCTGAGAGATGAATCCCAAATAGCCTATGTAGATACCCCATCTTCAGGAAGGTGAACCCAAACTTCCCACACAAGTGTGGCTGTGGGTAGTGACTTTTCCCCAAAGAGGACAGTATGGAAACAGCAGGAAAATAGAGTAACTTTACAGTGGAGAAACCTGACACACACCACCTCAGCCAAGTTATCAAGGCCAACGTCAACAGTGATAAATCATGTTGACAGTATCCGCTCTTAATATGATGTGTGAAGAATGGTACTTTATCTCTCTGGTTTTTCTCCCCAAAAGCTACAACCTTGCTCTGGCCATGAAAAAAACATCCGACAAACCCCAGTTGAAGGACATTCTACAAGACACCTAAGAGTACTCTTCAAAACTGTCAAAATAAGGATGCTGTCATCAAATGTAAGGACTGTGAGAAACTCATAGTCAAGAGGAATCTAAGGAGACATGACAACCAAATGTGATGTGATATTCTGGATGGGATCCTGAAACAGAAAAAGGACATAAGGTAAAAACTAAGGAAATCTGAAAAAGTTAATAATAATATATCAGCATTGGTTCATTAACAGTGACAAATGTAAGATGTTAAAAGGGATACCTTCGTATGTGATATGTAGGAACTTTCTGTACCATCTTTATAGTATTTTTTCTGTAGATCTAAAACTATTCTAAAATAAAAAGCTTACTTTTTAAAAAAAGTAAAAGTAAGCTTTACCATATACTTAGTCATATTAAATTACTGGAAAGCTCTCTTGATTGAGTCATTTCTGCTGAGAAACGGAAAGACATGCTTGGTGAATGTTTCATAACCAATTTAATGATGATTACCTTCTATAAAATGGGAGAAACCATGCTGTCCTGTAATGAACCTGCTTGCTTCTAGCACGCGCTCACTTAATTGGAGGCGGGAAGCCAGAGGCAGTTGGAATGAGCAGATGGTGTCTGATGGCCAGACTGTGACTTCAAGCCTCTGGAGCACCCAGTTAGCTCACTCCTACGTACCTACCCTTCCCAAAGCAAGGGCTGAAGAACCCAGTGGAGTCTGATTCTGTGTCTTCTGAATGAGTTAACAGGTGACAGATATCAGTGAGTATATTCTCTCACGTTAATTTTAACGTTTTCTATGTGTCTGATGTGAAACACACAAAATGACCTCCCCTTGTTCCTTATTAGTGTTCTCAGTATAACTGCTTTATCATTTCTTAGAAGCAGCTTTTGTTTCCAATTTTAGCAAACATTACCATTTATAATTTTCACATGTATAACTGGGGAATTGAACAAGGAGATATCTAGGTGGAATCATCATTAGTGAAGTAGTCCATTGAGGTAATATAGTGTGAGAAAAGGTTTTATGTGACTTTCTGGAACACACGTGAGCCACAAATCTGTGACAGATGCATAGGTATGTATCTTACTGGTCAGCGATTGAGAGATCTATGTAAAATGCAAGACAAGAAAGCTCCCCATGTTCTTAACATCAAAATGCAAAATTAACTGTAGGTATAAATCAGTAATCTAAATCCTGAAAACAAGTCAAAGATTGCATTTTTTTTTTTTTTAATTTTATTCACCTATCTGACACAGCGAGCGAGAGAGAGAGAGCACAGGCAGGGGGAGCGGGAGAGGAGAAGCAGGCTCCAGGCCAAGCAGGCAGCCGGATGTGGGGCTCGATCCCAGAACCCCGGGATCATGACCTGAGCTGAAGGCAGATGCTTAACTGACTGGGCCCCCAGGCACCCTGCAAAGATCACATTTTTATCTGATATTTAAACATTTAAAAAAATTTGTCAGTGACATCTTAATTCTCACATTGTCATGCATTGGATTTCTTTCCAAACTGTTGGAAATTGGTTTTCACTACATTTCTTGTGGCTGAAAGAACACATGTTCTGAAAATCCTAATTTGATTATTGATATCAGCAAAAGTGCGTGGTGCAGTGGTAATTCAACTCTTAGAAAACTGGCCTGACATTTTCCTTTTTTTTTCATATTCTTAATAGTAACGTATAGATACAGAGAAAATTCTCAAAGGTTATGTACTTCAACACCTTGATGGTGACTGCATGTAGGTTACATGGTTAAGAATTATTTTAACTTTATTTTTTATATATTTCCTTTCTTAATGTCACCTTAATATTTTTTTACCCTGAATACACATTACTTTTAATAATTGGAAAAATGGGGCTAGTTCCATAAATCATAAAGCAAATCACAACTAAAATCTGTTCAATTAAACATTTACCATTTAGTATATTTGCAATGAGATATACTGTAAAATTATTAGTTTAATCGTAAGTTATATTACTGATACAATAATTATTATGATACAATACAATCTTATTAACTCTGAGTCCAATAATTTTCATGTTAACAAGAAGATTATCTTTGCCTTATTTTTAATAAAGGAAGGATTTTCTAAGTAATCTGATAGGATTCCCAAGCTTACCAGAGTACATTAACATACTCATAAGATGCTCTTGAGGAGCAATATTGGGCTTGTTGAAATCCTTAATAATCCTCATTTGCATACAATTATTTTACATACATTTATTTCACACACTGAAGACTATGCCAAAACACTAACCCAAATCTCATTTTTCTCATGACATGCTTGTGACTAAGGAAATGTGACAGATTATTTGCTGATTCTGCACATATTGTAATTGAAGAGTAAAAGGTCACACTGCCTCTGTGTATATGCCAGGGGGTGATTTTTAGGCATCCAGAAAATTCCCCTTGCCTTCAGCATTATTCTCCACCTCTGCCTGATGACTAGGATTTTTTTTTCCTACATGAGAACTGTCTTTCATTTAGAACTAGAAATAGAGTTTCAAATATAAATATCTCAGGGACAAGATCCCATTGAATTAATCACATTAAAGTAGAACTTGCTGATGGAAGATTTTGTGAGAATAGTATTTGCTTGTTTGTTTCTTTGTTTATTTGAATCAGGAGTGTAGGGGTAGGGGTGTGGTCCCTGAGGTGAATGAATAGGAAGCACAGCGGGGGAAAAATAAAATTAGAGAGAAACACAAAAGAAAATTGGTAATTAGCATTAAGGTTTCTGCACAAATTTACTTGGGCCTTGTTGATCAACTTGCTCAAGAATTCAAAGCAACACCTAATTAAAGATGGTGGAGTAAATGCATGCTTATTCACTCCTTCTTAAGCTAAGCCCAAATAACAAATAAGGGAAAATAGAAAAATACCATCCTCAATGAAATAAGAAAATGGCCATAACCCAAAGTCATACCTTCTTTGAAGCCTATCTTCTAAGAAATGCGAATGCTATCCTTAAGCAGATAAAGAAACTCAGGGCTACATATAATATCCTCAGATCTTGAGCTTGAAACAGATTTAAATTCAGCAGTCATTATTGCCCTATCTCAGAACCTTGATTTAAACCTCTGAGCTCTGAAGCATTGTCACCCTTTGGAAGAATTGAGAAGTATCCTTCCAGAAACCACAAAATTTCAGGAAGCTGCAACACCAATAATGCCATTTCTACTTAATTATGACCCAACCACCCAGCATAGGGTGAATGATGGGGAAGGTGAGAAGAGCAGGGAACAGGTAGAATCTGTCACTTCAAAGATTTCCTGGCTCTTAGAAGCCACAAACTGAGGGAACATGTGCTCCTAGAGCAAAGGAAGAAAAGTGAGAGAAGGTGTGCTAACCATGTCTGATTTGAGATGTTTAGAACAACCAAGTCCAGTAAGAGTACAGACTTCCAGTTTAATCCCCCTCTCCATGACATGGAAGGAATCAGCACAGGACCCATGCACAGATACTGGGAGTAAAAATACAAAGGAAATAAACATAATAAAGTAGAATAAAAGCTGAAATATGCATAAAAAAGGAGCTTTACTCATTTAAAAAACCCAAGGAAAAGTTTGCAAATGGCATTTCAAAGTCTCAAAGTAATCACTGGCAATGTGATTTATTACTCTATTTTCTTTTTTAAGAAAAGCTCAACAAAGAGACTCAAGGATTCAAAGAAGAGGTTACAGGACAACACCAGGAGACAAAAAGCAAGCTGGCTGTGCTCAGGAAAGCCAAGAAGCACAAAGCAAAAAAACATTAGGGAGATGAAAAAGCTCACTAGAAGCAATAGAAAATAGAACAAGTATAACTAAAACCTCTCCTCTGGGCCTCTCAATGCAAATTCAAATAGAATAAAGAACAAAGACATACCAATCATTAAGGAGAATATATAGGCATATGACCCAGGGATCCAACATATAAACAGAGCAATGAACCTGAAAAAAGAGGCTGAAAGATGTAATAGGAGAAAAATGCAAATTGAAAGTGCACAATGTCTGGGAGAAAAATAATTGAGATGGAATGATCAACAATGAAGCATATCCTGAAATTCAAGAATAAAGGTTGAAAATAAAAACATCACCTACAAAAATTTTTAAAAAACGAAAACAACTACACTCCCTGCTGGAAAATCATGAGTTGATATTTACTAAAACAAAAAACAAACAAACAAAAAACCAACCAAATAAAAAAAACCCAACTCTGACAGTTGGAGGGGAGCAGGGTAGCCTGGAAAGTATAACCTAGAATTTTATACCCAGCAAAGCTTTCCTTCTTCAAGTATAAAGGCAAAGGACCAGTTCTCAAGCACGTA
This sequence comes from Neomonachus schauinslandi, assembly GCF_002201575.2. NCBI lineage: Eukaryota > Metazoa > Chordata > Mammalia > Carnivora > Phocidae > Neomonachus > Neomonachus schauinslandi. The sequence goes on along the minus strand of NC_058405.1, from coordinate 182,801,218 downwards.
AGACTTCAGGGTTCAGGACTAGAACAACAAAGATCTCTTGAAAAGGAGCTCTGGTAGATGCATTCCAGTCAGAAGAGGTACATCAAAGTAAGTTATTCAGAAATGGAAAAGAGAAAGTAAACAGTGAGCATGAGCATTTGGTCAACACAGCATTATGTTCAAATCACTTTGGGAATTACAAAACAGAATTTAAATGCTATTAATAGTAATAATAGTAGTAATAATAATATAAGCCTAAAAATAAGGATGAGAAGGGAGAGAAGCCAAGTATGTCTATTGCCTCTTCCTTCATAACAGGGAGTCAACTGATACATACTAAAATAACAAATACATGACAACCTTTTAATATTATATGAACTCCTTTTTACTTAAATTTTGGGGACACTTTCAGGAATTCTTTTCTCTTCTGATGGAGAAAGATGTATCGCATTTTAACAATTCCTTCACTTTTACTGCCATTCATTTTGCTTCTGTTAAATTTAAGCACAATTAGGGGTGTCTGGGTGACTCAGGTCATGGTTCCCAGGGTCCCAGGGTCTTGGGGTCCTGAGATTGAGCCCTGTGTCTGGGCTCCCTGCTCAGCGAGGAGCCTGTTTCTCCCTCTCTCTCTGCCTTCCGCCCCCACTTCATGTGTGTATGCTCTCTCTCTGTCTCTCTCAAGTAATAAATAAAATCTTAAAAAAAAATTCAAGCACAATTACAAGTAAACTTGGAAAAGTAAAAATAGCAGAGATAGTTTTTTTATTCTTATGTTAATCCCCTCACATTACATCATTAGTTTTAGATGTAGTGTTCCACGATTCATTGTTTGTGCATAACACCCAGTGCTCCATGCAGAATGTGCCTTCCTCAATACCCACCACCAGGCTAACCCATCCTCTCACCCCCCTCCCCTCTAGAACCCTCAGTTTGTAGCAGAGATAGTTTTTTTTTTTTTTTTTAAGATTTTATTTATTTATTTGAGAGAGAGAGAGAGAATGAGAGACAGAAAGCACGAGAGGGAAGAGGGTCAGAGGGAGAAGCAGACCCCTTGCTGAGCAGAGAGCCCGATGCGGGACTCGATCCCAGGACTCCAGGATCATGACCTGAGCCGAAGGCAGTCGTTTAACCAACTGAGCCACCCAGGCGCCCTGCAGAGATAGTTTTATCCGATTTTCTGACCAGTCTTTCTACCCTTAGACAAGAGGCTGTGGAGTGTAGTAGTTAATGACACAGCCTCTGGAGACAGGTTTCAGGCTGTGAACTCACCTACAATTTATACATATACAAGCTGCTTCACTTTGCTGTGTTTCCATTTCTTCCTTAGAAAAGTGAGAACAAAGATAGTATTTACTTCATAGGATTCTACAAAAGATGAAATGTCCAAGTGCTATCATAGTGCCTGGCATATTGTATGTGCTAAATATGTCATTTGCATGTGCCATTTTATCTTTGTTACTTTTAGTTTAGCTAATATGTTTTTAGCATATTAATATTTAGCAAATGATATATATAATTTATATATATATATATATATATAAATATAATTGTTCATAAAAAGTAAACATTTTTAAGCCAGTGAGAGGCAAAACCAGGACATAACCAAGTTTCCTGGCATTCAGTCTCCTGCTCTATTTATTGAACCATGTCATCATGGCCCTTCAAGAAAATTTTCTCCACTATTTATTGGTGTATAGCAGTTCAGCATGGCTGAGAGGTTAAAAATCCATCAGTTCCATAAGTATTTCCTTTGGTCAATTATGTTTTTTCCATCCACCTGCATGGTTGGAAATTTAATGGAAAATCGATGCTGAGTTTAGGGTAGTTTACCCTTGTATTTGATATTTTATTTTATATATTCTTCCTCATGTCACCCACTGAACTGATCCCTAGTGTATTTCAAATATGAGAGGCAAACTTTTAGACAACAAAGTTAATGGGAACATTAACTACCTTTAATAACATGGTGGGTGTTTGAAAAGAAAATAATTCAAAAATAACTTAAAAGCCATGCATAGCTCAAGTAACACAATTTGTTAAATGACACTGAGATCAATTCTAACATCGAGAGCCTTTCTTCTGTTCCTCTAAATTAATAAATCTTTATGACTACTGCATTTCAAGAGCAGTTCTTGAAATTAATTTGGTGTCATCATTATGTTGCTAATCAGATATGAACAACCCCAAAGTGTTTGGCATCTGCAGATAATCTGCCCATCTCACAGGAAATTCTAGAACTCATAACTGGTTAAGCTTGGAACAGTATATTCACATGAGCTAATGGTATAAATACATGCTGCTATGGGGATGTAAGCTTGCTAGCTCAGCAATAAAACTATGAAGTTCTGAAATAAAGTGAATTTTTAAAAGATTTTATTTCTTTATTTGAGAGAGAGAGAGAGAGAGAACGCCAGTGCAGGGAGAAGGGGAGGGAGGGAGAAGAAAGGGAGAGAATCTCAAGCAGATTCCACCCTGATAGAGGAGTCAGACATGAGGCTTGATCTCATGACCCTGAGATCATAACCTGAGCTGAAACCAAGAGTTGGATGCCTGAGAGACTGAGCCAACCCAGGCACCCCTGAAATAAATTGAAATTTGAATGAACATGCCAAGAACTGAGACATGGAATGAACATACCACAGAACTTACTACTCCATCCCCTTCAACTTTGCATGCTCTGAAATACAAGGTCTTGGCTACATTGATATAGTCCATTTGTACAAAGGGACAAAATTTGAAGATGTAGTGTTAATGAAAGGAGAGACTGTAGTGGAAGGAAAGAAGACAGAAAACAAATAAAAGAAGCAGTTTGGGGAACTGCAACTGCTTCTCCTCTCCTCCACTTCCCCACCTTGATAGAAATATAGGTGGGAAGATCAGAATGCAGGGTACGCAAGGACCTCTCTGTTTTACAGGGAAATCAACAGTGGAGAAAGCTGGCCTTGAAAAAAACAGTGGAAAGCTCATACAAGCAAACAAAATCTTGGGTGTTTGAGCCTTTCACAGAAGGTGTATAGAAATCTGGGCTGATTTTATTATTTATGATTTTTTAAAAAACTTTGAAATGGATGAACTGATTTTTATTTTCCAGAACTCTTAAAACCTGAGTACTTTATCCAATGGGCATCGAGACCCATATCTTTCAGTACCATTTCCAAGAAGGCCTGTTAATTATTGAGAAAATAGTCAATGTTCATTTAATTTGGCATAGTTCATGAAGGAGTTGAACTGTTGTCTGCCTAGATCTGGAGGTTTTCGCTTCTATCAGACTGTCTAGAAAAGTCTATATTTTGCTTTCCATCAGGTAGCTTCCTCTAATATCTTTCATGCCCATATGGTATAATAACAACAAAATAAACCAGCCACCATTGCCGTGGAAACAAGCACAGATGTTATGAAATATGTCTACAAAAAGTGCCCACCAATGAACAACTCTGTATTTCTTTAATTAATTCAAATATTTTGCTGTCAGCTCTTTCTCTTTGAAGCCACAGATTGTTTTTCATCCTCAGATTCACTTTCTTCCTAATAATAGAAACAGATATGTCGTTTGGTCCCACTGTCTCAAGATCCAGAAACAAGATTCCTTTTGAAAATCCCAAGCTATGGAATAATTCATCTGTAATCACCATTTGGTGCCTTTTATCCTCTCAATAAAGGTCACGTCATAGTCATATGAATGCCATAGCTCTTCTTTTTCTATATCAAGCATGTTCTTCTGGAAGCCTTTCTCCTGGATGGGCCAAAATATATATTTCCACTTAATAACTGTTCAGAATCTTACACAGCTCTGTTCTATCAATTATGCAAACACCACCTAACATTTTTCTTACATTCATCCAATATGCATGTTTTCCTCCAAATATTACTGTGAACCAGAAGACCGCAAGCCTTTTTTTCCCCTCTCTTCATTTTAGTGTTCATGTGGATATGGTGTCCAAACTGTGATATGAGAAATAGATTTTACCTGCCTGGATTCTGGTTTGGGAATGGATTGCATTTTCTCTCCCAACCCTTAGCCTGTGCTAAAGGAATATCAATCAAGACCTAAGACATAAGGCAGAAGCTTAACCCTGAAAGAAACTACCATGTGGATCTATTTGATGGCATAAGGAAATTATTTTAGAGAGTATAGTTTTATTAATAACATATTAGAAATATTAATACACATGGATTAATTTTTTTAAATCGCTGATAAAATTCACATGAACTTGAATGAACCTGAGTCTCTCAGAAGTCCCCTGGCTGGGGAGGAAAGAGGCTCAAAGACAATGTGAATTAAGGCAACAGCTGAGAATGAAGTTTTTTTTTGTTTTTTGTTTTTTAGATTTTATTTATTTATTTGAGAGAGAGAGAGTGAGAGAGAGAGCATGAGAGTGGGGAGGCTCAGAGGGAGAAGCAGATTCCCCGCTGAGCAGGGAGCCCAATGCAGGGCTAGATTCTAGGACTCTGGGATCATGATCTGAGCCAAAGGCAGATGCTTAACCAACTGAGCCATCCAGGCGCTAGAGAATGGGGCTTACTAGTGCTCTTCTCTTGGCCAAATGGCAGCTCTCTAGAGAACTCAGAAGACAAACTGCTCACACACAGGTGCTGAGAACACCTTATCACCCCCTGGAAGCCCCCAGGTGAGTTGAGCCCTAAATAGGAGAAGATAAAATTGTTACCATATCTCCCCTATGTGGCTGGTTTCTGTGCTCTGGAAAGAAAAACCAAATCAAGATGCAGAAGACACAATTCTAGGCTTTATGGATTTTGTCATGTGGTAGGGAACTTGAAGTCTAATCACATGAATCAGCCTCATAATGCTGTTTAAGCTCTGTATCAACAAATGTTGATTTTGACCATTAGTGGGGCTAAAGTGAGATTATTTATTCATAAGAGAGAGAGAGAGAGGCAGAGGAGATTAGAGAAACTTGTTATGAATTATAACCCATTAACCATATAATAATTCTTAACATGCTTAGAATTTAGTGTTACAGTTACTAAATTCTTCTTAGGAGAAGCGAATTCACAGTTCTTAAGGAAATTTGTAGCTTAAATTATTATTTCACTAGAAGAAATCCTATTTTCAAAGTATGTAAACAATGGTTTCAGTTTAGATGGGATAAAATGCTGATGTGTGTTTATGGAGTTTTATTAGTGTATCTTGTGTATAACTCAGAAACCAGAGTAAGTGTTATTTAGGAAAGATGAGACATAATGTGTTCTTTATGGAAATTTTGCCCCAGAATTTCAATGCTGTCATGATCAAGGAATTCACAAGTTTCTGTCTTCTGGGACATCTGGAGCTACCAATCATGCCTCTGGATTTGATTTCTTAACAAATGTCTGAAACTCGTAAAGGTCATTGTATGACAACCACCCAGAATTCTTGAATATCTTATCCCCCAAATTTCTATATACTAATACTATACTGAATCAATGGCAAATGAAGCAGACCCTGGGAATTCTATGAGATCAGGCAAAGATGAAACATTTCTATTAGAATTTTAATCTTTTGGACTCCTCTCATTTATAAAGAAAAGGATATAGATCATGTTTAATGTCAAAAGGATCATTTCGCAATGCTGATACAATTCATAATAAAGAGTTAACACTAGAAGATTCTATATGGTCACATGATCTATCAAGACGTTAGCAATCACCATTCACTCTGGGCTTGGGGACTGAACTGAGAAGAGAAAAATGGATCATTGCTAGCTAATAATGTGTGAGCAGATGGAAAGCAGTGCAACCTTGGGCATGGTAAAGACAGCTGGATCAGGTTGCCTGGGTGAAGGAACTGCAAAACTGGGTTTCTTGGGGGAAAGAAAATTCATCTAATCTGGCCAGTGTGGTCTGTGGTGGCAGGGGGTGGATCATAAGAGACAGAGCTTGTCTATGACCCTGACTATCGGTCAAGGAGCAAGAATTTAGTTTGTGGGCTCCTTCAGAGAAGGTTGTGGCACACAGTCACGCTGACTGGAGCTGGTGTCATCCACCAGACCAAACAGAAATTTGGGGGTATTCAGGAAAAGAGAATCTGAAGACCAAGCCAATTCATAACACCATCTGCAAAGAATGATTCCTGCAGTGGAAGCTATCAAAAACCATGAGATCCCTACCCTGGTGGAGAAACAAAAGCATACTCAGTGACTACCTGCTGTGTCCTGGGCTAAATAAGAAACTTGTCTTGAAGAGCTTAAATACCTCTCCTCTTGCCTGTACTCTCCAGTCTATTCATAGCAACAAGAGAGATTCTTTCAAAACCGAAGTCAGATCTGGTCAATCCTCTGCTAAAAACCTACAATGACTCCTCTTTCACTCAGAGTGAACATCAAAGTCCTCACAGTGGCTCCAAGCCCTCTGTGGCCTGGCTGTTGTCTCCTCCTGCCCAGCTCAGCCTGCTTCTGCCACTCTTGCTGTTGCCATGGGTTACCCATGCAGAACCTTTGCAAGGTCTTTTCTCTCTGACCAGACTGTTCTTCCAGATGCTCATTGGCTACATCTGTCAACCTTCTGTGTCTCTGCCCAGTGGGTACCTTCTCAATCGTGTCTAACTTACTCTCATGTTTTGAAATTACAACCTGTATGCTCTTTTCCCCTTGCTTCTGTTACCTAATACCTACTCTGGTTTTTCTTGTATTCCCCAGCTTCTGCTATCTTCTTACAAACCATGTAGTCCACATATTATGTTTCTTGTTCCTCTCTGCTCCCCTAAAATGTAAGCTCCACGAAGATAGAAATCTCTGCTTGTTTTATTCAGTAACATATCTCAAGTACCTGGTGCTTAGTAACAAAGGAACATGGTACATGTTGGATACATAAATGAAACGCGTGGATGAATGAATGGGTTGATGCTCACACAGTAGGTGAGTGGTAGAGAGAGGATTTGCATTCAAGTTGTTTTCCACCATTCACTCATCACATGTGGCCCCAGGTGGGCTACAGTGCTGTGGGGAAAAAAAGGAGCCAGTGCCTGAGCCACTTCTGCTGCCCATGACTACATCACTGGCTGCAAAATAGCCTTGAACACTGGACTATTAGATTAAAAGTGAAGCAATTTAAAGAATGAGACTTTTGTTCTTGTCAAAGAGAACAGTCTGATTCCCTGTGGATTGCTTGCAATCCTGTTCTTTACCAGCATGGACTATACTTGCACCTTATCAATCAGAGGAACGTCCCCCCTGCAACTCCATGAACTAATTACATTAGTGCAAGATGCAATCATAAAACTGTCATCAACTGAAAAATCCAAGCTGCTATTCTGTGAATGCCTTCCTTCCCGGGTCGGCTGTTAACTGTGTCAGCCTCCATGTTCTCCGGGGGTGGGGGGGGGGGGGGGGGGGGTTGGACAGTGGGCTTAATTAAATCATTAACCTTCATCACCAGTTCCTTTTAAACCAAGGGAAAAAAACACCACCCAAAATGTAATGTGGTATTAGTATGAAATGTGGATCTTTTAGGACTTTCTCATATTCCATTTTTAGAACACAGACATAATTATCATGCCTAGCCGAGCATGCTCTGGAAGGTGAACTAAATGATGGCATGCATAATTGGGATTAAGCCCTTGGAGGAACGTGATGATGATTTTTATAATTCTACCCAAATGTAAGGCTCTCCTTATCGAGCCAGCGAGCCCAGCCTTGCGTGGCATAAATGAAATGACTGGGTCATGACGGCCCAGGATTGCTTGCCAGTAACATTGAAACCACTTAAGTCATTTCGATACACATCAGCCAAGGTCATCACTAGAGATGGACTTTCCCCTAAAGTCTAGAGCTTGGATGAGAGAGTGGAAAACAAAATGCGTGGTCACTCACCAAAAGCAGCTCTGCAGAGTTCAGGCTGTGTAACAGGCAAGGGCTCCCAACCGGGATCCTTCACCCTATTAACGAAGAGGGGTCTTCAGCACTAGGCTATCCTTCCCAAGTAATTATTCCCGGAATCTATGTTGAAGGTGGTTCATTTTTCAATAGTGTCCTGTGTCACTTCCGGTCGAAATGGTACTAGGAAAATTGTTGGATGAAACAGAGAAGGCTTATTCCTGTCTTCAAACCCCATCTACAGCAACAGTTATCACCATACACACAGTCCCATACTGATGAGAGCTTTGAATGAGGGAGTCCTCTCCTGTGGAGTTTTTCTCCTGAGACCTGGAGTAACAAGGGCAGAAAGGAAACCAAGTTGGATAGAATACATGTTATGGCATTTAGTCCTAACAAGAACCTGGTGAGGCAACTGTTGGGATTTACATCTAAGTGTGTCTGAGAGCAAAGGGTTCAGAGGGGAGTTAAGAAAGTGGCCCTGAGTCACACATCTAGAAAGGACAGACCTGGATGCTAGCCCTCACCTGCAAATCCCACCTCTCTGCCTTCCTAGGGAGGACCCAGGGAGCCCTATAATCAATTCTAGTTTTAATTATTCCTTGAATTATTCCTTTCCTCCTCGGCTTAGTTTTTATAGACCCATATGTCAGGCGTAAGTCAGAGAAGTGTTGCAGAACTCAGTGTTGAGAGACAGTCTCTAATTTGTGATGAACTAAATTATGAAAAACGAAATGACTGGATTTCTCTGCCATAGGAACAATTGCGTGGGAAATTTTTTTATTTTTTTAATCTATGAAATGAGGATAGAGGTTAACTATGAAGAGATGAGAGCAGTTGACAATAAACAGGAAAAGGGGCTGGCCTGACTGCCTGCCTCGTCTGCACAGCCTTTACTCCCAAAAGCTTCGCCCAAACTGACAGATTCCTCAGTTCAATTCTTCTATCCCCTGGAGTTTCATGAAACTGAACTTCATTTAGGCTGATAAGCATCCACATTGGTGAATGCAAGTCATTTCCAGGTGTTTTAGTGGGCTATCAATCACTGACCCATCATGAACTAATTTTAAGATTGCTTCCAGTGTCCGGTGTGAGTTCACGTGCACTGGCGGAACTGGAGTCAGGTTTGGATGGAGAGGGATTTGAAACATGAAATGCATTGAATTTAAGCAGAACTCAGTGGAACAAGCATTCCCTATCTCAAGAAAGCTCTGCCTGCCAGGAGGAGAGGTGCACAATGCCAGCAGGAGATTTGAGGTCAGAAGAAAGAGTCAATGCATATTTAGACTAGTGGTGGTGGATGAACTGGCACAAGAAAAATGTGAACAGTCTTCTCCAAACAATGCAATAGAGTGCATATCCTTGGGCCTTGCATGGAGAAGTCCTGTCCATACATTGGGGAGATGACCCTTACATATACAAGAACCTCTCCCCAAGAAGCCCTGATCCCTGGCACTGGCCCAGGCTGTCCTCTTGCATTATCACCCAGCCTTCTACTCACTCCTTTGTTGTACAATCTTTGCTTTTTTTCTCTGTAACTTCAGTCCTGTGCCTTCAGGCTCAGGTCCCTGAAGCCTACTTCCTTTTTACAAAGCTCACCTAAAGTTACTACTCTGGTTTATGGATTTGGGTCAGCTCTTCTCAGATCTTGAGTTTGCATATACCCTAATTTGCTATGCACTCACTGTGCTCGGAGACAGTCCTGAGGGCAAACCTTCAGCTCTTGTCTTTCCCACACCTCATGCCATCAGAGCTTCCCTTTTCTACCTAAGCCCCAGGCTTCCTCATGTAGGGGGAGAAAACCCACATATCCATGCTGCAAGTTTTCTTCACCCACGTTTCCCTTTCTTCTTGCAGGGTTTGTCATCTGGCTTCTTTGTCTAGTTCCATAAGTACATTTCAGGTGTAAATGTACCTTGTGGCTCACCTAGAAATCACATGTCCATGGATAATAACATTTCTATGGGAAACTGTTTTTTGGATAGAACCAGTTGACTTAGAAATACTTTTTCTGGGATTGGGAGCAAGATGGCGGAGGAGTAGGAGACCTGGATTTTGTCTCCTCTCAGGAATTCACCTGGAAGGGATCAAACCATTCTGAACACCTACAAACTCAACAGGAGATCGAAGAAAAGAATAGCAACAACTCTCTCATCAGAAAAGTGACCACTTTCTGGAAGGTAGGACGAGCGGAGAAGTGAATCCGAGGCGATATTCGGGAGGATAGACGGCGGGGGAGGGGCCTCCAGCGGCCGCTTCTGGCAAGTGATAGAGCCGCGGAGCACAAAATCGGAACTTTTAGAAGTCGGCTCCGCCGAGGGACGTCACTCTGGTGGCTAAGCGGGGGGTGGAACCCTCCGGGACAGTGTGGTCTCAGGACCCTCGGGGTCACAGAAAGACCGGGGGTGCCTGAGTGTGGCGGAGCTCCCAGGTATGGGAGCAGGGAAGCCGGCTGCAGAGGCGGAGCCCAGGCGCGGGCTCTCAGCTCGGGGTGGCCATCAACCGTGATCCGCGGCATAGTCAGGCCCCTGCTCCTCCAGCAGGGACCCAACAAGCGGCAGATCCGGGGAGACTCACCTTCCTCCCCTGGGAGGAGCCGCAGGGATCTGCTGGGTTTGGAGACTCCACCCGGGGTCGGGTGCCAGAGATAGAAACGCGCGGTCACAGGCCGGGTGAGCACGGAGTGCAGCCGGAGACCGGGGAGACGGGAGTGACTGACGGCTTTTCTCTGGGGGGCGAACTGAGGAGTGGGGCCCCGAGTTCTCGGCTCCTCTGGGGCGGAGATTGGGAGGCCGCCATTTTCACTCTCATCCTCCAAAGCTGTACGGAAAGCTCGCAGGGAACAAAAGCTCCGGAGAGCAAACCTGAGCAGATTACTTAGCCGGGAGGGGGCAAGGGCGGGGCAATTCCGCCTCCGGCAAAGACATTTGGAAACCACGGCAACAGGCCCCTCCCCCAGAAGATCAGCAAGAGCAGCCAGCCAAGACCAAGTTTACCGATCAATGAGAACGGCAGAACTCCAGCGCTAGGGGATTACTGCACATAGAATTCATGGCTTTTTACCATGATTCTTTAGTCTTTCAAAGTTAATTTTTTTAACTGTCTTTTTTTCTTTTTGAATTTTTCTTTTTCCCTTTTTCAACCAACATCTTATCAATCCCTTTTTTTAAAAAACATTTTTATTTTTCATTTTTAGAGTCATATTCTATCCCTTCATAGTAGTTACCCGTATTTCTGGCATATATATATAAGTTGTTCTCTCTTTAAAATTTTGAGATAGTTTCTTCTAACAGATTAAAATATACCCTAAATCTCTAGTATATGGTTTTTTCTACTCCCCTGCCTGATCACATTCTCTCCCTTTTCTTTTTCTTTTTTCTTTTTTTAAATCCTGTTCTTTCTTTTTTCAAACAACTTCTTATCAATTCCTTTTATAAAATTTTTTATAATTTCCATCTTTACAGTCATATTCCATCCCTTCATCATATCAACCCTTATTTTTCTACATATATAAGTTTTTCTTTCTTTAAAATTTTGGGAGGCACTTTCTTCTAAAAGACCAAAATACACCCCAAATCTAGTGTGTGGCACTGATCTATAAACCAGCCTGATCATATTTGATTACATTCTGGTTTTTTTTGTTGTTTTGTTTTGTTTGTTTTTGTTTGTTTTTATCTTTATCTTTTTCTTTTTCTTTTTTTCTTTTTCCTTTTTCTCTCTTTCCATTTCTTTTTCCACTGCTTCAGGTCTTTTCTGATTTGTTTAGAGTATATTTTCTGGGGACATTGTTACTCTGCTAGCATTTTGTTCTCTCATTAATCTATTCTCCTCTGCACAAAATGACAAGACAGAAAAAATCACCTCAACAAAAAGAACAAGAGGTAGTACCAACTGCCAGGGATCTACTCAATACGGACATTAGTACGATGTCAGATCTAGAGTTCAGAATCATCACTTTAAAGATACTAGCTGGGGGCGCCTGGGTGGCTCAGATGGTTAAGCGTCTGCCTTCGGCTCAGGTCATGATCTCAGGGTCCTGGGATCGAGTCCCGCATCGGGTTCCCTGCTCAGTGCAGAGCCTGCTTCTCCCTCTTCCTCTGCCATTCCCTCTGCTTGTGCTCTTCTGTCTATCTCTCTGTCAAATAAATAAATAAAATCTTAAAGATACTAGCTGGGCTTGAAAAAAATATGGAAGTTATTAGAGAAACCCTTTCTGGAGAAGTAAAAGAACTAAAATCTAACCAAGATGAAATCAAAAAGGCTATTAATGATGTGCAATCAGAAATGGGGGCGCTAACTGCTAGGATAAATGAGGCAGAAGAGAGAATCAGTAATATAGAAGACCAAATGATGGAAAATAAAGAAGCTGAGAAAAAGAGAGATAAACAACTACTGGATCATGAGGGCAGAATTCGAGAGATAAGCGATACCATAAGACAAAACAACATTAGAATAATTGGGATCCCAGAAGAAGAAGAAAGAGAGAGAGGGGCAGAAGGTATATTGGAGAAAAATATAGCAGAGAACTTCCCTAATTTGGGGAAGGAAACAGGCATCAAAATCCAGGAAGCACAGAGAACCCCTCTCAAAATCAATAAAAATAGGTCAACGCCCCGACATCTAATAGTAAAACTTACGAGTCTCATAGACAAAGAGAAAATCCTGAAAGCAGCTCGGGAGAAGAGATATGTAACCTACAATGGTAGAAACATTAGATTGGCAACAGACCTATCCACAGAGACCTGGCAGGCCAGAAAGGACTGGCAGGATATATTCAGAGCACTAAATGAGAAAAATATGCAGCCAAGAATACTATATCCAGCTAGGCTGTCATTGAAAATTGAAGGAGAGATAAAAAGCTTCCAGGACAAACAAAAACTAAAGGAATTTGCAAACACGAAATCAGCCCTACAAGAAATCTTGAAAGGGGTCCTCTAAGCAAAGAAAGAGCCTAAAAGCAACATAGACCAGAAAGGAACACAGACAATATACAGTAACAGTCACCTTACAGGCAATACAATGGCACTAAATTCCTATCTTTCAATAGTTACCCTGAATGTAAATGGGCTAAATGCCCCAATCAAAAGACACAGGCTATCAGACTGGATTAAAAAAACAAGACCCATCGATATACTGTCTGCAAGAGACTCATTTTAGAACCAAAGACACCCCCAGATTGAAAGTGAGGGGGTGGAAAACCATTTACCATGCTAATGGGCACCAAAAGAAAGCTGGGGTGGCAATCCTTATATCAGACAAATTAGATTTTAAACCAAAGTCTGTAATAAGAGATGAGGAAGGACATTATATCCTACTGAAAGGCTCTATCCAACAAGAAGATCTAACAATTGTAAATATCTATGCTCCTAACATGGGAGCAGCCAATTATATAAGGCAATTAATAACAAAAGCAAAGAAACACATCGACAACAATACAATAATAGTGGGGGACTTTAACACCCCCTCACTGAAATGGACAGATCATCTAAGCAAAAGATCAACAAGGAAATAAAGACTTTAAATGACACACTGGACGAAATGGACTTCACAGACATATTCAGAACATTCCATCCCAAAGCAACGGAATACACATTCTTCTCTAGTCCCCATGGAACATTCTCCAGAATCGATCACATCCTAGGTCATAAATCAGGTCTCAACCGGTACCAAAAGATTGGGATCATTCCCTGCATATTTTCAGACCACAATGCTTTGAAACTAGAACTCAATCACAAGACAAAAGTCAGAAAGAACTCAAATACATGGAGGCTAAAGAGCATCCTACTAAAGAATGAATGGGTCAACCAGGAAATTAAAGAAGAATTAAAAAAATACATGGAAACTGGGCGCCTGGGTGGCTCAGTTGGTTAAGCGACTGCCTTTGGCTCAGGTCATGATCCTGGAGTCCCGGGATCGAGTCCCGCATCGGGCTCCCTGCTCAGCAGAGAGTCTGCTTCTCCCTCTGACCCTTCCCCCTCTCATGTGCTCTCTGTCTCTCTCATTCTCTCTGTCTCAAATAAATAAATAAAATCTTTTAAAAAAATTAAAAAAATTAAAAAATACATGGAAACCAATGAAAATGAAAACACAACTATTCAAAATCTTTGGGATGCAGCAAAGGCAGTCCTAAGAGGAAAGTATATAGCAATACAAGCCTTTCTCAAGAAACAAGAAAGGTCTCAAGTACACAACCTAACCCTACACCTAAAGGAGCTGGAGAAAGAACAGCAAATAAAGCCTAAACCCAGCAGGAGAAGAGAAATAATAAAGATCAGAGCAGAAATCAATGAAATAGAAACTAAAAGAACAGTAGAACAGATCAACGAAACTAGGAGCTGGTTCTTTGAAAGAATTAACAAGATTGATAAACCCCTGGCCAGACTTATCAAAAAGAAAAGAGAAATGACCCAAATCAACAAAACCATGAATGAAAGAGGAGAGATCACAACCAACACCAAAGAAATACAAACAATTATAAGAACATATTATGAGCAACTCTATGCCAGCAAATTAGATAACCTGGAAGACGTGGATGCATTCCTAGAGATGTATCAACTACCAAAACTGAATCAGGAAGAAATAGAAAACCTGAACAGACCTATAACCACTAAGGAAATTGAAGCAGTCATCAAAAATCTCCCAAAAAACAAAAGCCCAGGGCCAGATGGCTTCCCAGGGGAATTCTACCAAACATTTCAAGAAGAATTAATATCTTTTCTTCTGAAACTGTTCCAAAAAATAGAAATGGAAGGAAAACTTCCAAACTCATTTTATGAGGCCAGCATTACCTTGATCCCAAAACCAGACAAAGACCCCATCAAAAAGGAGAATTACAGACCAATATCCCTGATGAACATGGATGCAAAAATTCTCACCAAAATACTAGCCAAGAGGATCCAACAGTACATTAAAAGGATTATTCACCACGACCATTGGGATTTATCCCTGGGCTGCAAGGTTGGTTCAACATCCGCAAATCAATCAATGTGATACAATACATTAACAAAAGAAAGAACAAGAATCATATGATCCTCTCAATAGATGCAGAAAAAGCTTTTGACAAAGTACAGCATCCTTTCTTGATCAAAACTCTTCAGAGTATAGGCATAGAGGGTACATACCTCAATATCATAAAAGCCATCTATGAAAAACCTACAGCGAATATCATTCTCAATGGGGAAAAACTGAGAGCTTTCCCCCTAAGGTCAGGAACACGGCAGGGATGTCCACCATCACCACTGCTATTCAACATAGTATTGGAGGTCCTAGCCACAGCAATCAGACAACAAAAAGAAATCAAAGGCATCCAAATCGGCAAAGAAGAAGTCAAACTCTCACTCTTTGCAGATGATATGATACTTTATTTGGAAAACCCCAAAGACTCCACCCCAAAACTGCTAGAACTCATACAGGAATTCAGGAAAGTGGCAGGATATAAAATCAATGCACAGAAATCAGTGGCATTCCTATACACCAACAACAAGACAGAAGAAAGAGAAATTAAGGAGTCGATCCCATTTACAATTGCACCCAAAACCGTAAGATACCTAGGAATAAATCTAACCAAAGAGACAAAGGATTTGTATTCAAAAAACTATAAAATACTCATGAAAGAAATTGAGGAAGACACAAAGAAATGGAAAAACGTTCCATGCTCATGGATTGGAAGAAAAAATATTGTGAAGATGTCAATGCTACCTAGAGCAATCTACACATTCAATGCAATCCCCATCAAAATACCATCCACTTTTTTCAAACAAATGGAACAAATCATCCTAAAATTTGTATGGAACCAGAAAACACCCCGCATAGCCAGAGGAATGTTGAAAAAGAAAAGCAAAGCTGGCGGCATCACAGTTCCGGACTTCCAGCTCTATTACAAAGCTGTCATCATCAAGACAGCATGGTACTGGCACAAAAACAGACATAGATCAATGGAACAGAATAGAGAGCCCAGAAATGGACCCTCAACTGTATGGTCAACTCATCTTTGACAAAGCAGGAAAGAATGTCCAATGGAAAAAAGACAGTCTCTTCAACAAATGGTGTTGGGAAAATGGGACAGCCACATGCAGAAGAATGAAACTGGACCATTTCCTTACACCACACACAAAAATAGACTCCAAATGGTTGAAAGACCTCAATGTGAGACAGGAGTCCATCAAAATCCTAAAGGAGAAAACAGGCAGCAACCTCTTTGACCTCAGCCGAAGCAACTTCTTCCTAGAAACATCACCAAAGGCAAGGGAAGCAAGGGCAAAAATGAACTATTGGGACTTCATCAAGATAAAAAGCTTTTGCACAGCAAAGGAAACAGTCAACAAAACCAAAAGACAACCGACAGAATGGGAGAAGATATTTGCAAATGACATATCAGATAAAGGGCTAGTATCCAAAATCTATAAAGAACTCATCAAACTCAACACCCAAAGAACAAATAATCCAATCAAGAAATGGGCAGAAGATATGAACAGACATTTTTCCAAAGAAGACATCCAAATGGCCAACAGACACATGAAAAAGTGCTCAATATCGCTCAGCATCAGGGAAATCCAAATCAAAACCTCAATGAGATACCACCTCACGCCAGTCAGAATGGCTAAAATTAACAAGTCAGGAAACGACAGATGTTGGCGGGGATGCGGAGAAAGGGGCACCCCCCTACACTGTTGGTGGGAATGCGAGCTGGTGCAGCCACTCTGGAAAACAGTATGGAGGTTCCTCAAAAAGTTGAAAATAGAGCTACCATATGATCCAGCAATTGCACTACTGGGTATTTACCCCAAAGATACAAAAGTAGGGATCCGAAAGGGTACGTGCACCCCGATGTTTATAGCAGTAATGTCCACAATAGCCAAACTGTGGAAAGAGCCAAGATGTCCATCGACAGATGAATGGATAAAGAAGATGTGGTATATATATACAATGGAATATTATGCAGCCATCAAAAGGAATGAGATCTTGCCATTTGCAACGATGTGGATGGAACTGGAGGGTATTATGTTGAGTGAAATAAGTCAAACAGAGAAAGACATGTATCATATGATCTCACTGATATGAGGAATTCTTAATCGCAGGAAACAAACTGAGGGTTGCTGGAGGGGGGGTGGGGTGGGAGGGATGGGGTAACTGGGTGATAGACACTGGGGAGGGTATGTGCTCTGGTAAGCGCTGTGAATCGTGCAAGACTGTTGAATCTCAGATCTGTACCTCTGAAACAAATAATGCAATATATGTTAAGAAAAAAAAAAAGAAGAAGAAGAAGGTAGCAGGAGGGGAAGAATGAAGTGGGGGAAATTGGAGGGGTAGACGAACCATGAGAGATGATGGACTCTGAAAAACAAACTGAGGGTTCTAGAGGGGAGGGGGGTGGGAGGATGGGTTAGCCTGGTGGTGGGTATTGAGGAGGGTACATTCTGCATGGAGCACTGGGTATTATGCACAAACAATGAATCATGGAACACTACATCTAAAACTAATGATGTAATGTAGGGGATTAACATAAGAATAAAAAAAAAAAAGAAATACTTTTTCTGACACAACTTGATTGTAAAGTGAAGGTAAACTGTATTCATTTCCTAGGGCTTCTGTAACAAAGTACCACAAACTGTGTAGCTTAAACAACATAGCTTCTCATTGTTTTCAAGGCTAGAAGTCCAAAATCAAGGTATTGGTAGAATTGGTTCCTTCTGAAATCTCTGAGAGAAGGATCTGTTCTAGGCCTCTGTCCTTAACTTGCAAATGGCTGTTGTCCTGTTCATGTAGCATTCTCCTTGTGTTTGTGTCTCCATGTCCAAATTTCCCCTTTTTATAAGAATGCCAGTCATATTGAATTAGGGCTTCATCCAAATGACCTCACTTCACCTTGGTTGCCTCTGTAAAGACCCCATCTGCAAATAAGGTCACATTCTGAAGGTACTATGGGGTAGAATTCCAATGTATGAATTTGGGGAGGACACAATTCAACTCATAAGATCATCTGTTGATCTGCTGATGATACAGGTATTTTCACTAAAAATCATATATTTATTGATGAAAAAGAACAAAGATTTGTGGATGACAGCTGTAGAGGCACCTTAACAATAAATCAGAGTTTCTCTAATGTCCAAAAATAAGGATGAATTTGACTCTGCATTTTTATAGAAGCAAAGACCATGTAAGCATCAATGAATACCCACAAATTCGCATCCTATTAATAGGATGGCTTCTTCATCTTATTTGATATTTTCTTATTTGGGGATTTCCCCCCCCCAAAGTCTCAAAGGGGACAGAAAAATTCCTTTTAGCTTAGTATCTCTCAACCTGCCTGCATGTTAGAATCACCTGAGGGCGGGGCGCCTGGGTGGCTCAGTTGGTTAAGCGACTGCCTTCAGCTCAGGTCATGATCCTGAAGTCCCGGGATCGAGTCCCGCATCAGGCTCCCTGCTCGGCAGGGAGTCTGCTTCTCCCTCTGACCCTCCTCCCTCTCATGCTCTCTGTCTCTCATTCTCTCTCTCTCAAATAAATAAATAAAATCTTTAAAAAAAAAAAAAAAGAATCACCTGAGGGAAAGTTTAATAAAACATGGACCTCTGTGGAAACCTAGAGATTCTGATGGAACCAGTTGGTGGTGGGGTCCAGGTAGCAATAATTTTTTTAAAAGCTCCCCAGGTGATTTTATTGTGTGGCCAGCTCAGTGAATCACTGCTCTAGCTTAAAACCATGTAACGCTAAACATTAGTTATTGAGTCGAGTATCAAAAATGTTTTTAATCCACTCCCAGCATATGAACATAAAGAGTGAAACACATTTCCTTTGCTGAGGGAGGAAATATCACTGACTGTGCAGCCTGGGTAAGAGGAAAGAGTTGGTGCTTTCAGAATGCAAGAGGTGGCACTCAGAGCTAACAAATTATAACGGAGGATGTTGGGGCAGATGTGCTTTAGATTGGACTGAGTTTTCTAATCATTGGGCGGAAATTGTGTTCAACAGACTGTGTCTGACTGTATCAGAGGACAGAGTAGTGCGTGGAATGAATATGTGATAAGCCTGCCTCTAGGAAAGCCAGAAAAGCTTGAGAGTTAAATCCAACACCTGGGATAAATGTGAATAGTAGACTACAAAACATCATATATATTATATATATAATATATATATAATATATATATTTATATTAAGAAACTAAATATTTCATATATATGTATATCTATTATAACTTTAGTTATAAGTTACACACACACACACACACAGTTACTAAGGGCTTTACATGGCCCAAACAATGCCCTGGACCCTCCAGATATAAAAACGATTAAGGCACAGGCCATGTTGTCGGGGAATCCTCCCAATACCTTGTAGACAATTACATAACTATAATGTAAGGTAGAAGAAAAGGGATCACGTGAAGACATCCAGAGAGAGGTGAAGGAAAGAGTAGAATTCTAAGAGAGAAAAAGTACAGAGAAAGTTTCAGAGCCAGACACACTGATGGTTTTATCTTGCCAGTTTCAGCCACTTGGTATGTATGTGGCCTTTATTAAGGCAATTAACCTCCTCTCAAACCTCAGTTTTCACATGGGGATAAGGAAAACAAGCTTAATATATTGCTGTAAGGATTAGCAATTATGGATGTGATATGCCTAGTGCAGCGAGTAGGTACTCTGGAAATGGTAGCTTTGGGGTGAACACAGGAAAAGGGGACTATAAAGTTATTGTGATCATGTAATTTATCACCTAAGTTGGGGCATTTCTTATTATAAAAGAGGATGCTTTAATAAGTATGCTGCAATGACAGGCTAAACTTGAATGGTCCTGGGCAGCCAGGATATATAGTCACCCTATAAAGTGATCCTGATAAAGACTGCTACCAGGTGTCATTGATGAGGGATTCAGGGCATAGGGTTTGGGTCAGAGTGCCTGGGTGCAAATTTGTGTACATCACTCAGTAGCTATGTAACCTTGCATCAGTTCATTAACTAATCTGAATCTCAGTTCTCTCAATTACAAAATGGGACTAATAATAGTACTTACTTCATAAATAAGTATGCATATTAAGTGCTTCATATTTTTCATGTCCTTAAGGTGAATCTATAGGACATAATGAGTACTCAGGGAGGTTTTTGTTTTTTAAGATTTTATTTATTTGAGAGAGAGAGCAGGGGGGAAGGGCAGATGGAGAGAGAGAAACAGACTCTCCACTGAGCATGCAGCCAGAGGACAACGCAGGGCGTGATCCCAGGACCCAGAGATCATGACCTGAGCTGAAGGCAGGTGCTTAACCAACTGAGCCACCCAGGCACCCCAGGAAGTTTTAATCAATGTTATTACTACCTGGAATGGTGAAAGATTTACAATCAGAAATAGGAGAAACAGAAGCAAATGGAAGTCAATTTTTGTAAAAGAAGTAAAGGACTCAATTCACCAGATGTGGAAACCAGGAAAGCAATGGGGTGTTTGAGAGAGTATACTAACTAGTGCAATGGGATTGAAAGACTGATTATAAACATTTGCAGAATGAGTGAGCAGGAAAGAAATGAAGTCTTTGCCTATAGACCAGTCTTCCTAACAGCTTGGCAGTGAAAAATAGAAGCCAGATGGTTAGAAACTGGAAGGGAAAGTAGAACTGAGGAAAGGGAGTAGGGTTTCTTGGGCCTTCTTAGAGACCAGAGGAAAGTGTTAATGGAGGGAGTGGGCTGGAAGTACAGAGCGTGGTAAGGGCATCATCTTCTCCATCTTCTCCCATGGGTTCTTCATTCTCTGCTGCCCTCCTTGGGGTGGAATCTTCCTCCATAACCACCCAGACTGTCTTCCTCCTCTCCCCCTACACAGGCAATTTTGCAATGGCCTATTTAATTTTCTATCACCCTAAATGAATAGATGAATAATAAAAAGAAATAAACTCCCTTGATTCTACATCTTTACCTATCATTTAATCACTCTCCTCTTCTTATCTATATTTTTGGGAAATTAATCTAAATTTGACTTACCACTTGGCCACCGTCCATGTGTTTTCAAGCCTATGGCCTCCTGGCTTCTGCCCTATCTACTCCCCCATGTTTTGGGTAGTTATTTTTGATGGGTCCATCCATCAAAATGACCCACCCAATGACTTCCATGTTGAGAAGGGAGTGGAGGTTCTCAGCATTTATCTTACTAGACTCTCAGCCTCCCTCTTGAACACTGCTGGAATATTCTCTTGGTTCTGCTTCTACATCCTTGACTGTTGCTTCCTTCTTATTAACAGGCTCTCTTATTATACTCATATCTTCAATGTTGCTAGTCTGACATTCTGTCTTCAGAACTCAGAACAGTTCTACAGTGCCCTGGATAATGTCATCCACATCAAAATTTTCAATCTCTCCTCTATTAAGTTAATGCTTCTCAAATCTCTAAGTGTATCCAAAGTTTCAGATTCTTATATCCAACTCCTTCCTTAAGGAAGACTCTGGGATCTCATACAAGGTACCTGAAAGCCAGTATCCATAAAACGGAACTCATCATCAGACCCCTCTTTACCTCCCCATATCCCCATAAGCCCTGCTTAGTAAAAGTCTGAATACAGTCTGAAGTCAAAGTGCTCCCGGTATGAATTTTAGTTCCATCACTCCCTATCTGTGTGACTTTATGCAAGCTGTTTGACATTTATGCATTTTATAAATGAAAATAAATTTTAATCTAAGGATGAAAGGGAAAAGATGAAATTCATGTTGAAGAACACCTGGCATGTAAGTCCTCAATTAACAATAGCTATTATTACTATTTCAGTATTATCCTCTTTTTTGTTGGGGCACTACTGCCTACCCATTAACTCAAGCTAGAAGCCCCAGGGAATACTTTTGATTCTGCCTTCCTCACTCTTGGTATCTAATCAATGACTAACCCCCACTGACTTTACCATAAGCATTTCTTAAATTTGTTTTCCCTTTTCATTTCTGATTCTATTCTCTTAACTGAAATCTCATGAGATATTTTCTGGAATATGGGACACAGTCTCTCAAAGGGTCTCTTGGATTCCAGATGTGTCTCCCTCAAATCCATTTTGAACCCAGCCTTCAGAGTGACTGACTTAAAAGTCAAATATGACACTGCCACACTCAAGCTTAAAACCCTCAGATGACTACCATGTCCAACTACCCAAGTAAGTTAGACCCTCACATGGTGTGTGAACTAGGAGCCTGATGCCAAACCCCTGAAGTACATGTAGGGGTGTCATGGAATCCTGGACATAAAACTGAGTTGGCTGGACCTTCCAAAGAAATGAAGTTGATGGTTGATGTGGAGAGTGTAAAGGGAAACAGTTCCTTCTTTCCTCACTCTCTTTCTTAAAGTGTCATGCACCCTAACTCACACAGGTATGTGCACCTGTTCACACATTCACACACATGCACACACACACATATAGACACCACATGAAATAAGAACAGTGGAAGATGATCACTCTCTAGCAATAGTGCAAGTGAGAGTAGTGTTTTGGGGTAAAGGAGACAGGTTTTGCCTAAGAAGAAAAAATTAAACAAACAAAAAAAAAACAAGATTGACGTAAACAAAAAACAGTATAGGAAATATAGGAAAGTTCACATTAGAAATAAAAGTGATGGATGAATATTTAAAAAATAAATAATGGTAATTTTGACTTCAGGAGAACTTTTAGATATAAGATATACATGTATCTTCCCTATAATATATACAATTTATATGTATTACATGTGTATTATATATTATACATATGTTACATATAATATAAAAGGAAATTTAAGGAAAAATAGTGTAGATAATTTTTAAATAGAGTTTGAAAACACAAGAATAAGTTATTTAATCATTTTATTATTTTTTTAATCATTGATTTTAAAATGTTATTGGAATAGAGTAAGACTTAAGACACTCTAATGTAGATTAAGAGAACACGTTGGAGGCTGAGATAGGAGAGGAGGAAAAAAGTTCGCTGACAGTCTTAATTGGATAATTAATGAGAATCTGAAACTAGGCAGTCTCAATATTCATAGTGTAACAGTAGTGTAATGTCTGATTTGAAAAACTCTTATTTCAGTCGGGTTATGGTTGTAGGTTTCTGATCTTCAGTCACTGTTTGGGGATCTAGGGTGGAAGCCAAGGACCCAGAGAATACTGCTGAGTATTGCCAAAGTTATGAGTCAGGCTCATGATTGAGAACATGTCACATTAGATGGCAGTAGGATGAGACCACATGGCAGAGGTTGAGATTGGGTGGGAAACTAGACAAACAGGACCTATCAAGGGGGATGCAGAGGTTTCAGCAATGAGTGGCCACGCTCAGGAAGACCTACAGAGGCAGCAAAGAGGCAGGGGTGTTGCTCCTGACTCAGCACATGAGGAGATTGATAGCACTGATAAAGCAAATGGAGTGAATGAAGTTCTGATTCTAGGACTATTATCCAGAATAGTACAATAGTGCATTGCTATTTTTTTCCTATTTACACTACTTTCTACCTCTATGAAGTGAACCTGTGGGTATTAATTCCAGCAAGAAGGTAACAGAAGGCCTGCCAACGAACCCTGTCTTGATGAAAACAAAAGTTTGAAATCATCTCATGAAAAATTAATTAAGGGTGGTGTAAGGTGCTTTTGGCTGCAAATAACACTGCGCCTAGAGGCAGCTGATTACAGAATTCATCTGCTCAGCAATATGACATCTTCAAGGACTCAGTTCCTTTCTAAATTTTTACTCTGCTGTCTGTACCACCTTAGCCATCATTGTCCGGCTTGATCACAAAATGGCAGCCTGCCCTCAGAAATCCTGCCTCTAGACAACTATCCACACACAACTCACCAAGGAACAGGAGAACACGGGAGCCTCTTCTTACACCCTTTTGTAATAATGAATAAGACTTTTCCCAGGAGGCTTTGAGCAGATATTCACCGTTATTTGTTGACCAGAATTTTTATCACACGCATATACCTGTACTGATTATTGGCTGAGGGCATAACATCACTACAACTAGACTATGCTAACTTCATTCACTAACTGGGTGCATTGAGTAAGTCCAACTCCTGAGCTCATGAGAGGGGAAGGTGAGGCAAGAGGTGGAAAGGAAATGGCAATCATGTTGCTTGTGTCTGTCTTTGGAGTGTTTCAGTGTCATTTGAAATTACGTTAGGGAAGAGGATCACATCTGAATTGAACTTCTCAGAATAACTACTCGCTCTCATTATTGTAAGGTTCAACCCCCTCATTAGTTGGTATTTCATTTAGGTAGGGATTGGGGGAAAGTTGGTCTGACCTTCCCTGTTGTCCTCATAAGACTTTACAGTAAAGGACTGGGGGAGAAGCAGATTGTTGGACACTGTTTCCATTGCTGAAACACGTCAACAGTTCTTTCTAAATTGCAAAAGCAGAGATTCAAAGCAAATGCACTTCTAGTCATATCTCTGCAAACAAAGGCTGGAAATGTGCTCACTTGCAGCTATCAGAAGGACCCAGTTAGGAGGAAAGATACTCCAGGCAGGGTGAGATGACTGCAAGATGATTGCAAAATTTAGAGCTAAGAATTCATCACTCCTATAAACAAATTTAAGTAGGTTAGCTTGAACAGAGTCAAATGTCTAATGATGGCCTAAAGTAAAATTGTAATTTCTTGAACTACTTGAACAATGGCATTATATTTTTGGTAATCTCAAAATTAATGGTGGGAAAACTAACTTAGTTATAAACTTCTAAACTGTCCCCTGCCTTGTGAAATATATTATAATAGAAATTACTGAACCCAAAGTAATTTAAAGTTTGCCGTGAGTAAATCTCTGATACTGCTGATGCAGATATTTAACTATTTTTTGATTCCAAGATATATCCTAGGAATTTGGTGATAGGGTGTGGAGGGAATAGGGGTGGACAGGGAGTGCCTTTCTCCTAAACATTAAACACAACACAGCACACACACACACACACACACACCCTTGATTGATTAATTGTGTTGATTAGTTGAATTCCATTGTTTTAAAGTTGACTTTAGATTGTTCTTTGTATTTTCTACTCCATCTATGATTCTACTCTCTTACATCAAGATGAGCTTACTTTGAAGACCCAGATGGATCTCATGGCACACAGAAATTGCCCAGGCACCTCTTTGGGTTTCATTATAACTTGCATTTGATTAGCTGTGCTTTCATATTCACTGCCTGATCTAATTTTCACAGAAGCTGTGTGCATTCAATGGAGCAGACCTCAATATCGTCATTTTATGGATGAGCAAACAGACGATTGGGTTTAAATAAGTTTTGTAAAATCATACAACTACTTAGTGGCAAAATTGAGATTTAAGTTCAGGTACTTTCTCTTTAAATAAAGACTTCTTCCTCCTCATGGTATAAAAGTCTGATCTATATTGTCTGACCCTAATTTTACATGTTAGGTTAGAATGACCATAACTACTCTCAAACTTGGAAGAACACGAGCATAATTCCTTTAGAATGCAGAAGTGCTGTGATAATACACCATTGTTCTTCTCTTTCTTAATATGTAGAAGAATCTCTAAAGGAGAAATCAGGAAGACACTTATTTGAAGGGTTTTCTTCTACCATTTTCAAAACAAGGGCTAGAAGTTGGACAAATTTGTTGTTTAATGTGTGTAGAAATGGAAAGACAGTGGCAGGCTTGCACAGGATTCAGAACTCAGGCTTTGTTGTCACAGAACTTCCCCCAAACTTCTCCCAAGCTTACCCTCATCCCCACTTGCCACTGACTCTAGACTCTGGGACTAACCTAAAATAGCTAGTCCCGAGTTTCATCCTCACAAAATTCAGCTGATACAAGCTAACCTATTGTGCTTTGATTCACAACACTCAACAAATGTAGTTTGAATATTACAACCAAGGAATCCAAGCAAATAAACTAGTCTCTAATTTTGCAGAGTAAGAAGTCATCTGATAGAAATTCCCAACATATCTATAGGCTTATCTTTATTGGATGGTGTATCCTTTTGTCCTTCTCTCTGGATGTGATGGAAAAGCTACTATTTAACTTTCCAATGCTCATCGTTTTGTGTTTCCAACTCCATCTCCTCCTGACTTTTAAGCATTGAACATTCCAAGCCTCTTTCCTTTAAAGCACTCTTTCTTCTCCTTCCTGTGTCAACACAACCTCTGGTTTCTCCACATCTTTCTGGTTTTTCTTGACCATTACTCCTACACTCCCAAGCCATTAATAACACAAGTTCCTTGGGGTGTGTGTTCCACGTCAACTCCCTATCTGCCCCTATGAATGCCAGTCATTCCCATGTTTAAATTACCATCTACTGATCTGATTCACAAATTCCCAAATAAAACTCAAACATCTTTTGTTATTCAGGTCCC
Organism: Neomonachus schauinslandi; assembly: GCF_002201575.2. Classification (NCBI taxonomy): domain Eukaryota; kingdom Metazoa; phylum Chordata; class Mammalia; order Carnivora; family Phocidae; genus Neomonachus; species Neomonachus schauinslandi. Next base: position 182,775,128 of record NC_058405.1, on the reverse strand, counting down.
AATATCCTACTGTGTACAGCAGTTACCTTTTCTTTCAGCTTTCCAACCAGTATGGGAATATTAACATGTCACAGTGTAAAATCATTTTGCACCCTATAATCATTCCCTCTCCTATATGCTCTCTATGGTACTCCCAGTTCACTCAATGACCAGCTCACAGGACTGGGCACCATGCTCCACCACTCATTCCCTCCTGCATACCCTTACTTCAGCAAAGCTTTCATTCCACGATTAAATTTCTGGAATCCTCTCAGTTCCCTCTCTCTCCTGCCACTTGTCGAGTTCGGGCCAGCATCTTTTTGCATTTGGATTTCTGTAAGAGCCTCTCTTTCCAAGTTTGCCTTACTTGAATCAGATTTCCTTATCACAGCCAAAACTGTTATTCTCACAGGCAAAACCAATATAGCCAATCTGCTGAAAATATGTCAAGAGTTCCCTGTTTCTTTCAGAATGGAGTGCCTGCATGATCTGGTTTTTGCTTAGTTTCCAAGTGGCCAGTTTTGCTTTTTTCAGCAACATTTTTTTTTCCAATTCAGTGTTATTACACATAGAGATTGTTGTGATTTTTATTCAATTTGGTATCCTCATTAGAGTAAGAGCAGTGAGTTATGCTTTACAAACACCGTATTACTTCTACATCATTGTGATATGGTTTTATGTTGAATGTGTATAGGGGAAAAATAACATTGGAATTATGGCAATAACCACATGTGTAAGCCAAGGACTCTACCCGGACATGGTACTGAGCTTGCCATTACTAAGCGTTTTAGTTCCTTACAAGTGCTATAGCTTTCTCATATGTGCTTTTCCCTTTGTTTGGATCATTCTCCTTTCTTCCCTACTGTCTTCCAGGTATCTCAGTTTTAGCCTGTTAATTATTCTAAAGCCTTCCCTAATTCCAATAAACTGGTTTGAAATGTTTCTTTTATGGAAACTCAGAAATCCTACTCTTCCCCTAACATGATAGTCATCACATTGTAAATGCAATTGTCTGTTTACTGCCCCTTCCTCCCCAACTAGACTGTAAGCACCATGAGGGTTAGGAAAATATAATAATAATGATAGATATTATATATATCCCTGGGCTCTAATAGAGAGTCTGACATATAATAAATGTGTAATAAGCACATATTGCTGAAAGAATAAATCATTGAATGAATAATAACATTTCAGTTGATCCCTGAAGGATTGGTAAACTTCAACACTCCAAGTTAGGAAAGACATTCCAACAGGAAGGATAGCATATAGCAACACACAGAATTAGAAAATTTGGGAACATGAATAAGAAACTGAGAAGTGAATATTTTGACAAGAATCGTTAGTAGGCTAAACAGTAGGAGGATAAATCTGGAGGAGAAAGAAGCCTGTCAGAAAGCTAGTGTAGTAATAGAGGTAAGAAGGAAGAACATTTTTTAACTGAAGTAGAGTTGACACACAATGTTACACTAGTTCTAGGTGTACAACGTGATTCAACAACTCTATATGTTATGCTATGCTCCCCACAAATGAAGCTACACATCTGTCGCTATGCAACACTCTTATGATACCACTGACTATATTCTTTATACTGTACCTTTTATCTCTGTGACTTTCTCATTCCATAACTGGAAGCCTGTATCTCCCACTTCCCTTCACACAGTTTGCCCATCCTCCACCCCTGCCCCTCTAGTAACCATCAGTTTGTTCTCTGTATTTAGGGGCCTGCTTTTGCCTTTTGTTTATTCATTTGTTGTGTTTTTTAGATTCCACATATAAGTGAAATCATATAGTATTTGTCTTTCTCTGAGCAACTTATTTCACTACCGTAATATCCTCTAGGTCCATCCATGTTGTTAGAAAAGGCAAGACCTCATCCTTTTTTATGACTAATATTCCATTGTATACATATACCACATCTTCTTTATCCATTCATCAGCTGATGGATACTTGGGTCGCTTCTATATCTTGGCTATTGTAAATAAAGCTGCAGAAAGGAAGACCATTTAAAAAAAATATTTACTTATTTATTTGAGAGAGAGAGAGAGAGAGAGAGGGTGGGGGAGGGGCAGAGGAAGACAGAGAGAGAGAATCCCAAGCAGACTCCCTGCTGAGCACAGAGTCCAACATGGGGCTTAATCTCATGACCCTGAGATCATGACCTCAGCTGAAATCAGGAGTTGGACGTTTAACCAACTGAGCCACCCAGACACCCTAGGAAGAACACTTTTGATGAGAGTCTGAATATTATATGGGACCTTGAAAAACATCAGACCATTACAATAGGTAAGACAAGCCATTCAGACTGATTTTCTGAATATACAAATAAAAATAAATCAAGAGACAAAAGAATCAAACCATTTTATGTGATTCTGTTCTGAATGATGGCTTGACATACTATTAGAAATTGAGAAAGGACAGGCTTCTATTAGTTAGCAAGTATCCAGTGATTATTGGCATCTTTTTCTTTCCATTGGCAAAAGACAAATGAAGTATATTCCCCAGCATCAGAGTGAGATGTTAGAAAAAATGAAATCTTGTCATTTGTAACGATGTGGATAGAACTAGAGGGTATTATGCTAAGTGAAATAAGTCAGAGAAAGACAATTATCATATGATCCCACTGATATGAGGAATTTAAGAAACAAGGCAGAGAATCACAGAGGAAGAGAGGAAAAAATGAAACAAGATGAAACCAGAGAGGGAGACAAACCATAAGAGACTCTTAATCTTAGGAAACAAACTGAGGGTTGCTGGAGGGGAGGGGGTTGGAGGATGGGGTGGCTGGGTGATGGACATTGGGGGCGGTATGTGTTGTGGTAAGTGCTGGGTGTTTTGTAAGACTGATGAATCACAGAACTGTAACCCTGAAACAAATAATACATTAAAATAAATAAATAAATAATAAAAAAGAAATTCATGGCCAGGCAGGTCTAGGTGGTGGGTTATGTATTTTGAATGCTAACTTGCAAAGACTTGAACACACATGGCATTACTGTAGGTTTCTTCATATGTACAGCTATATTCCTTCCCAAAATACTGAACTAAACTTGAACATTAATATCAGAATCTAAATAAGTTCATTTCTATCAGTTAAGACATTTTGAACAAATAGAAACAAATGTTTATTTTATAGAAGTCACTGAAAATAACTCTAAAATGTTTTCCTTTTTAGATAAATTTTATTTATCTAAATAGCTTTTATTAGGAAAAAGGAAACCATCAAAAAGCAGAAAAAAGAAAATAATCATCCGAAGTTCCTTCTTAAGGAAAAAAAAAAGTGCCTGACAACACACCAGACACTTGATTCACCTCTACTGAAGCCGCAGATAGAAGTGATGATGAATTTCAGGTGTCAGAAAAGTCATGAGAAAAAGGTTTTGATTTCTTGAAATCACATTGCACATGGGGAAGTTGTGCGCCAAAATCATCACAACCCCCAACCCCATCTCATCTCTTCCAAAAAGGCAAAACTTCACTTCCAATGAAGAACTGAGAGGGTAAGACAGACCTACCATAACTCAGAAAATGTCCTGTAACATGTTTTTTAAATGAATGGTCATACCCAATGTAATCTGTCATCATATTTTATAAAAAATGAAATAGAATAGAATGGAAAATGCAGGCCTGAATCACATATTGTAAGGCTAAGTATTGTATTAACTTTTGTTTCAGTTACGTGTGTATGTTTGTATCTGTGTGTGTGTGTGTGTATGTTTGTATTTGTGTGTGTCTGTGTGTGTGGTTTTTACTGGGTCATAATGCAGAATACAATATCTAATACATTTCTTTCAGTCAGTCATGGTCAAAAAGGTTTGAAAGATCCTGCCCATCCCCAGCCAGCTCCCTTGTTCTGCTCACATCCTGCAGAGCGTGTTACAGCCAGAAATTTCCAGCTCCATGGAAACGTTCCTGCTTGGTGTCTCCTGCTTTAGCACTAGAGATGAACGCTAGCTGACTTAATAGCTTGTCTCTCTCTATGTTGATGAACTGATAGGGGTTAGTGTGCTTTCTATTTGTCCCTCCTGTGTCCTAATCCAACCATTTCCAGCCACCAAATCCTTACAGTGCAAATGTGTGCAAAGGGCCAGTGTTTGTTCTCAATGTACAATATAAACTTGCATTAGAGAGTTAGTTGTCAAAGAATTTTACTATTTGAAAAAATTTAAACTTAAATAGATCCTCACACTATATTTCTATTCACAGTCTGCCTATTCGCATCCTTGTTCCCCCATTCAGCTTTGGATAGCTTTGGATCATCTTTGTCATCCAGTGTCCAGAGACAACTTGGACTTGAAAGTTGTATTGGTGCAGCCACCCAAGGTTTCAAGGTCACAAGGTCCCTTTGCATTCTAACAATAACATCAGAATAGAAAAGAAATATACGAATTACGAATCAGGAAACATCTTTAAACATTAAAGAATTTGAAGTTAAGGTAGAAATTGCTTTATGGGTGGCACAATGACACACATTCCCAGGCCTGATTCTGGAGGATTCAGCAAGCTCCCTAATTAACAAAGAAGTTTGGTTATTTTTACTTAGGAGTATAGCCCTAAGCTGAGAGGCCACCCTTCTCTTTGTCCCCCTGAGGTTTTCTTTTAGGAAAGGAGACTTTGATTAGGTTGTTCTGGGTGGTCTGGGAGCACAGCTGTGCCGACCTACTAGAGCAGCTGAGAGGTTCCTCCACCATGCCCTTTACCAGGCCAAGGGCCATCTTCGAAAAGCAGGCCCTGACCTGCCTGCTTTGGTGAGGATCACTCCACCTGGCTATTTCCCTCTGGCTTAAGGCTATTCAAGCTGCTATAATGAAATACTATAGACTGGGTAGCTTATACATCACAGAGATTTATTTCTCCCCATTCTGGAGGTTGCAAGTCTGAACTCAGGTGCCAGCATGGTCCCCCTGCCACATCTCAGACTTTTTGTTGTGTCCTTACATGGCAGGAGGGGCAAGGGAGCTCTCCCGGGTCTGTTTTATATGGGTACTAATCCCATTCATGAGGGCCTGACCCTCATGAGCTAATCACCTCCCAAAGGCCCCACCTCCTAATACCATCACTTTAGGGGGTAGGTTTCAACATAGGAATCCAGGGGACACATTCAACCATAGCACCTACCCTCACAGGTGCTCTGCAGAGGGATTGACCATGAAAGCAGAAGGAAGCCAGCTGGCTCACCAGACAGCAGCAGGCACGAAGGAGTTACAGACCCTTCCTTCAGTCAGTCCAGTTCAAGAGCTCAGTTTGCACATGGGAATGAACAATGCAGACCATGGAAATAGTAAAAGCAAGAGCAATAGAAGCTGGAATGATGAAAGGCCGCTTGAGGTGGCGCCCCAAGACCTAGGGAATGATTGCAGCAGTACTTGAACCTGGGTCTTCAACCACAGCAACAGCAGGTTCATCCCTTTGCATTCTAACAATAACATCAGAATAGTGCTTTATAGTTTGCAAACAGTGCTTACATATATTACTTATTTCACCTTCTTAACAACACTGTGAGGTCATTATCCAGATTTTACAGACTACAGAGCAGAGAATCTGAGAGATTAAGTGATTTATTCCAGTATCACAAAATCCTAAATTTCAAAACTGCAATGCAAATGAGAAGCTACACAAATTGAAGTACCTTGCAAAATACTGAGGAGCAAGGATGCTAAAGTGTTCTTTGGGATTGCATTCAAACAAATGAGGGGTCAAAAACTTAAGGACAGCAGAAATGGGCTAGGGAAAGAGGGTACCTAAGTTACCAGTGAGCTAGGAGTGGGAGAAGCAGGTTGAAGAACAAGTCGAGAATGTGTAAGAGAGTAAAGAAAGTGACAAATGGGCCCCATACTAGACAGAAAAAATACCAGGCTAGCAATCACTCAGGTAATAAAATGCGTCAGTTATTCAATGTCACTTTGGATTCCCTCTACTTTTCACAGCAACCTTTCAAATCAACCCAAATCTAAAACAAAACAAAACAAAACAAAAAAAACCTGTCACTGTTTCATTACAGGTGGTGGAGACCACACATACACCACTTCTGGGGACTCAATGCTGATGAGCTAGTGTCAGCCTTCTCTTGAGATCACCATCGTGCAGAAGCTGTTAGAATCTCAGGATCCCAAAGAAAGGAAGCTGCCCACTGGGTGATCTGCAACCCCACTTTTGAAATCTGGAACCATGTCTTCAACTACCACAACAGACAGTCCCCAAAAGTGATGTCAAGAAGTAATAGCAAAAGTTTATTACTTATAAATACATTACAAGTCAAACTGCTTCCGGAAGTGGATGTGTGGAAAGAACGGGAAGGGGCTGGTTATTTGTGTGCACATGCGCACGCGCGTGTGGGCTTGTACGCGTGACTTTCGTGACATCAAACAGTTTTAGCTCTGTGCATATGTTACTTTGAGAAAAGTGTAAAATTAACATTAGAAATTAAAAACAAGAAGAGTAGAGGGCAAATGAAAGGTGAGGTTAGCCAAGTATGAATCACAGAGCAGTGCCAGATGGAGAACACGTTCATTCTGGCCCAAGCATAAATCCGGGGAGCTGTCTGGAGGACTGCAGCCCTGAGGAGAGAGACAGTGAAACTTTCTTCATTTCCTTGTGGGCAACATGGAGGAAAGGGCACCCTATCAGGATGCAGAAAACCTGCATTTTTGGTTCCCTGTTCATTAATTCACTCCATTCATTCATTTACTCCGCCAGTATTTACTGAATGCCTCCCATGCAGGCACATCTGTACCGGGAAAACAGGACAGAGGCCCAGCTCCACTGAAGCTGACATTCTAATGAGAGAGAAAATTAAATAAATAAGTGAATAAATAAAAAATATTGTATGAGACAATATTTGTAAGTGCTTTGAAAAATATAAAGCAGAATAAGGAGGAGTTTTGTCTGAAGAAGACCTCTCTAAGATCTGACCCCAAGATCCCCTCCTTTTGATAGACACACCCTGGATAATCCTCACTCCTGAGTGCTGGTGGAATTTGTGAACACGTTGGGATTTCATTACTGAGATTATATTATGTGGCAAAATGAATCTTATAGATACAATTGAGATCCTTAATCAGTTGACTGAGTAAATGAAAAGGGAGAATTTTCTGGGTAAACATGATCTAACCCTTTAAAGGCGAACCCTTTAAAAGGGTCTAGGGCATCCTAGAAGTCAGAAGTTCTCTCCTGCTGACCTGGAAGAAAGGAAACCATCATGTTATGAACCATCTGTGGAGGGAGCCAATTAGCTAGGAGCTGAGAGGTGGCCTCTAGTTGTTAAGAGCTATCCTGGTTGACAGTTTAAAAAAGAGGGTCTTCATTCTACATCCATTAGGACCTGACAAATTTAGGGAGACGACACCAAGCTCCAGATGAGATCTCAGCCGGCCAACACCTTGATCTTAGTCCTACGAGATCCTGAGCAGAGAACTCAGTTATGTTGTGTCTAGATTTCAGATCTACAGAAAATGAGATTATAAATAAGTGATGTTTTAAACCACAAGGTTTGTGGCAATTTGCTTATGAAGTGATAGGAAATCAATACAGCATGATCTTAGCAGGTTGCAATTTTGCTTTCCCAAAAGGCAAGTCAAACAATTTGCTAACATTCCTCACCAAATCCCATCTCTCAAGCTTCCAGAATTTCACTTCCAAGGGAAAAGAGAAGGCAGAGCAACCACAAGCTCACATGGATATTTTTTCTATAATTGCACTGGAGAATACCTGGCAGCCAGAACAAGGTCCTTCATTGACACAGGGCCCTCCCCTTGCTAAACAAGGCCTGGCTCACCACTTACTGGGGACTGGCCTGGTTATCAAACATATGGAACACAATAATGACACATAGGGACTAATTCCTGACTTGAGGATGGATGAGGTGAGTTGGCTCCCTTTGTCTCAAAGCTTCTCAGAGTAATGATGTTTTATGGCCCTTTATGATAGCCCATTACCCCCCCCAAAAAAGGAGGACAGCAGAAAATGAATATTTTATTGGCTCCCATACAGTGGGCATGGCCTGAAATAAAAATAAATGTTCTATGACATTCATCTTTATAAAATGCATTTTCTATAACCATAAAAGGATTCAATGATTCATCTTTTTACATGTCTCTCTGCAGTAATGATAGTAAATAATTGTAGTCATATTCTTAGATGGTCCTTATGCTAGGAAAAGTTTTGCTCAGGTAGTAACAATTTTCTCTTATACAAAGAAAAATTATGAACACACTGGTTGGGAATGGACTTCATTTCAGTATTGCTGTTAGATTTTTCTGTCAGATAAGGACTGATTTTGGTGGGGGGGAGCATGAGCTAGGATTTTCTGCAGAATAATGACTTTGAGAGCCTCGATATTTCCCCAAACACCAGTTAAAAGCCCCAAACATGAAAAATTCCCTTTTATACAAATGAGTTGCAAATGACATTGAAAGGGTGAAGTGACATTGTGGGGGTACCACCGACTATCTGGCAATAGCTATGAGATGAGTCTCCATGAAGGCGGTAAAACAAAAAAAAAACCGAACAGTCAAGTCAAGGGAGAAAAAGGAATACCTAAAAGGCATTCATGTTGCAGGAAGGGTCGAAGGTTCAACTGGGACAAATTTTGATTGCTATCCTTTATCTGATCCACTTGCTGAATTTTCCTATGCATTGTATTAATTTTTACTTGTTTATCTTGTCTTTCTCTAGATGGAACCTATTAACTATTTTTATTAATTTCTTAACAAAATCTAAAATGATTGGCCACTCCTTCCTTGTTGAAAACATTCTCTTTGCTCACCTTCTCCCCCTGCACACTCTGTCATTTTTCTTCCCCGGCATCTTTGGCTACTCATTCTCATTTTATTCTTCTAACACTTTCTCCTCTAATGAAACATTCAATTTTAAAGTTGCATAGGATTTGTCTTTGGACATATTTGCTTCTTGCTCTACATTCTGCCTTTCTGTTTCTCCTACACCTTATCTAGTCCCATCACTTCGATTACCACTTATATTAAGAATGTAGTTCAATATAGCTGCTGTATCTTTAGTTGTATCGTGGTTTCTCAGGCAGAAAGAAAGGGGAAGGGCACATGGACAAAAGACAAACACCATCCCTGCAGCTCCCAGAAGAGTTCCTTTTATGAGACTGACGCGCTACCAACTGCACTAACGAGGCACCTGGGAGAGTTCCTTTTATGTCTCATCGAACAAATCTGAGTCATATGGCCAACTGATTTGTTAATAAGTCTGGAAATGTGTGCATTTTTAGTTGGACATATCTCTTTGAACAAAATCAGAGTGCTGTTAGCAGTAGAGAAACGGAGAATGAATATTTGGTAGACAGTGATTCTCAAATCCGTGTCTTCAGTCTTGATCTGATTTTGGAAATCTAAACCAATATATGACATGTTTATTTCACATGCTCAGTTGGATACCTTTGAACACCTCACATGAACTAGTCCAGTGATATTTCCCACTCAACTTATTTCTGCCTCCCATTTTCCAATGTCGGGACATTGGAAATGTCAATCATTTAGTTAATTAAAGCCCAAACTTCTGCATCATCTTGTCTCTCACCAGTTCCCTCCATCCTCAAATTATCATGTCCTATCTCACTTTGAATATATCTGCTTCTCACTGACCTTAATCCTCCCACTCTGGTCCAAGATACCATTCTCTCTTACCTAAAATACTGTGATAGTTTCCTAACTAATCTCTTTGCATCAATTTTTGCTCATTTCAATAAATTTTTCATATTTTTACTTTGAGTAAAAGTGTGAATCTGATCTTAACTCTTCCCTGGTTAAAGTCAATTAATATTTCCAAAATTCTTAATATAGCCTAAAACTCCTGTCTAACTTGGCTCTTACATTCCTCTGCAGATTCTATTACACCATGGCTACTTTCTCCACTTGAACCTTATGGGATGTTCCTCATTTTCTTTGAACATAATGTGCACTGCTTTATTAGTCAACTAGGTATTGCAAGAATTAAGCATAGATATTATTTTATTTTTTTAGATTTTTAAATTTTTTTAAAGATTTTATTTATTTATTTGAGAGAGAGAGAAAGCATGAGCAATGGGAGGGGCAGAGGGAAAAGCAGACTCCCTGCTGAGCAGGGAGCCTGATGAGGAACTTGATTCCAAGACCCTGAGATCATGACCTGAGCCAAAAGCAGACGCTTAACTGACTGAGCCACCCAGGTGCCCAAGCATAGATATTATAACCAGTAACTTTAAATGTTGCCATTGATCACTTATGATTATTCTGTTCACATCAACCCATTTGTGACTATCCTCTGATACAGCCTTTAGTCCAAAGTTGAAGCAAAACTCAACATTTTGTCAACTTAACCAACCTCTCCACAACCACCCAAATGTACACACACACCCACATTTACTCACATTTCTCAAAACATAAGTGAGCAATGTATATTTTCATGGCTATTTTGTGTGAAATATGAGAGGATTTCCACTCACTTAAACACATGAAACTGCTTTAAAAATAGCCCTGGATGCATTGGTAGGGGCTGTGTCATCTGCTAGGCAGGAGTCCTCTTCTCCCTGATCATGAGACCACACAGCATTCATCCAACTTTCTTTCTGTCTCCTTCCTCATTGTGCATGGTGCCAGCCTTACCTCACTTAGGCTTATCAACATCCCAACAAAAGCTTTCTCTATCTTGTTTCTTTATGTTCACAGTCTGGCTCTCTCAGTTTACAGACGTTGCTCAAGTAATGTCTAAATTATTGGGGATTAGACTCCCAACTGCAAGAGTAAAACTTCCTTGATGTTCCTCTGGGCATATTGCTTTAGCTGTCATTGTTCTTCAAACAAGGCAGTGAGAGGGTCCTCTACCTTTAGCACTAGCCACAAATTATGTTGAAAGACCTTTACAGTTTTGATCTTCTATCATACTGAGGCTTATTAAATGTTATTCAAAAGTAGTAGGCCAATATTTTAAAAAATGTCTCTAACTTCAAATCCATTATTAAGCATATTACTGTTACAAATCAAATAATAATTGTTGAAAGTTAAAAGATGAGTTACCACTTTCTGACAATAAAATAGGTCATGGGCTGAATATTCTATTCAGTAGAATCCACTTCTAAAGTAGTTAAAAGAACTGTTGACTTTATTATTATTATTTTAGATAGGAGGAACAAGCTTTAAAATAAGGTTATTGTTATTTTACTTGTATATCCTAAATCAAGTGAATAAATTACCTTTTTGAGATATGAAGGAACATTTGGCTGCCAGTATCATGCCAAAGGGAAGGTGGGGAGATACTTAGCTGGCAATAAATTTTAACTCTAAGCTAAGAGTGTGAGGAGATTGATAAAGAACCATTCAAGAATGTGTAAGCAAGAGACTCAGTTACAGATTCAAGTGTGGCAACAAAGGTATTATAAAACAACTCCTAGAGAAAAGAAACTACATAAAGATACCAAAAATACTAATGTTGAAATTAATGAGGTTTTGAGACATTTTTTAAGAACAACTATTTTGATGAGTTAATTTGTGCTGAAAGAGGCACTGATGTTCATGATTATAAATCTCCAGAATCTGAGCAGAGATACCATTTGCAGTCTAGGCAGAACATAGCCATTGCCCATGTTTGGAATCTAGATAAGACCCAGAGGACAACACGTTATCAAATTGCAAATTCAATGATCTTCATCTGGAACTGAATTTCAACTGGGAACTCACAACGAATAACATCTTATTTTAGTTATTCTCCCTAGGTTATTTGCATGATTGAGAATGTTTTACTTTTTCTCCCACTTCTCTCTTTTTTTCTCAACCAAAATTCTTCATATACCACTACAAGATAATGTTTTCAGATACTTTTCTCTCTGTATGCATGGAATAGCTAAAACTGAGTTCCTGATATTCTGCTCCAAACCATATCCTCTTCAGGCTCACCCATAACTTTATTCATCTAGATGCTTGAATTGATGGACTTATTTTCTGCACTGACCTTTCTTTTTCTTCTACAGCCCACATTTTTTCCATCACTAAATATTTTTAGTTCTTCTTTCAAAATATATTTGGAGTATGATCATTTCCCATCACCCCCATTGATACCACCCTGAAATAAGTCACCCTTCCTGTTGATTATTGTAATAGCCTCCTACTGGGGCTCCTGGCCTTGCCTCCCAGGAGGAGAACAGGCAGACGGATCCTGTTAAAAAAGGATTTCTCTGCTCAAAACTCTATTTCATCCTCATTTCACTCAAAGTAAGTTTCAGTCCTTACCATGACCTGATCCACTGCTGATTCCTTGGCTTCATCTCCATCCCTATCCCACTTTTCAAGACTCTAGCCACATGGACTCCTGGGTGAGTATAGGACCTCCAAGAAGCAGACACAAAGATGGAATGAAATGGGCAAGAGATCTACTGGTAGAAATTGACAAAGAGGGGTGCCTAGGTGGTTCAGTTGGTTAAGTGTCTGCCTTCGGCTCAGGTCATGATCCCAAGGTCCTGGGATTGAATCCCACATTGGGCTCCTTGCTCAGTGGGGAGCCTGCTTCTCCCTCTGCCTGCCATCCCCCCTGCTTATGGGCTCACTCCCTCTCTCTGACAAATAAATAAATAAAATCTTTAAAAAAAAAAAAGGAAATTGACAAAAATAAACACAGCTGGACACTAGTTAAAGCAATGAAAACAGAATTTATGCAGTAACTGTTGACAGTAGGGGAAAGAGTTGGGCTCTATTCCGATGTGTGCAGAGGTGATTTGAATATTTTAAAATGAGAGTGAGAGAGGTGGGGAAGGGGACTCAACAGAGGTAGAGAAGTGAACAATTAGAAGAGATTGGTCAGTGTAAACGCCATCAGGCCCACTGTGTTTGCAAGCTGGTAGTTACTGAAGTTAGGATTCTATCCTACCAAAGATCCTGGGAGACAGAGGCTCTATCTTTGCTGATGATAACATTTCAAAAGATTGGCTCTCAGGTCCTTGAAGAAGATGCTTCTGCGTCCTTGAAGATATATATTCACAATTGTAATCCCTTTGTAGTAAATGTACTAAGAAAGGGAGAAATGGGCCTATTTTCAGATGTTGCCTAGAACAAATAGTAAATTTCCCTGGCAGCCTGTAGTTTTCTCAGGCAGGCATTTTAATGGAGGGCTAGGTTCATCCTAGGGACAAAGCTTCTGCTGCTAGAAGTCATGCTAGAGTTTGGTCATGCAGTTTGGTTTTCATGCAGGGGTTTGGACAGAATTGTTATGTGCCTGCTGAGAGTTCTGTTCTCATAATGCCCATGAACTGGGTGAGGGGTAGCAGGAGTGGGTAGGCAGTGTTCACACCATGATGCATGCCTGTGAACCTGGGTGGCAGAGCAGGAATGGGTAGGCAGTGTTCACTCCATGGTGCACACCTGTAAACTGGGTGGGGGAGCAGGAGTGGGTAGACAGTGTTCACACCATCATGCACACCTGTAAACTGGGTGGAGGAACAGGAGTGGGTAGATAGTGTTCACACCATCATGCACATCCAATACAGGGACAGGGAAGGAAGACAGGAGACAGGGAAGGAAGGAGGATTGGGTTAGAATAGTGTCTGACTGTGGGGTCAGTCTAAGAAAGTTTTGGCCAGGCTAATGGAGAATACTCAAAAGTCATCAAAGTCCTCAAAGTCATGATTAGAGGAGTCTCCCATCCCCCAGGAAGGGACCTACACTAATGCCCTCACCATGATCAGTCAACAGCTGGGAGCAACCCAAGTGAAGCATGACCTCAGTGTGAACATCCTGGTGAATCCAAGGGAATGGCAGATAGGGCCGTACCAGCTCTTGCCCCCACAGCAGGAAAACCAAGCAGTGTGTTTCCATGGGCCCCCCACCTCTTACTGTCACTCCAGCACTCCAGGGTCAGTCCTATTTCAGGGCGTCCGCACCTGCTGTTCCCTCTGTGTGGAGCATGCTTGCACTGACACCCTCAGAGCTCTTTCACACTGGGGATGCCTCAGGCTGTACTCAGCTCTCCATCCCCGGGAAGCCTCTCATCCACCCTGGTCCAAATGTTACCCACACATGTTTTGTATACCACTTTCCTGATCTTTTTTACTCTTCCTTAGCACTTATTACTATTTAACCTATCTTATATTTCATTGTTTATTGTCTCTCTCTCCCCCACTAGAATATAAGGGACTTTTGTTTTGATTATGACTATATTCCCAGCAACTAGAATGGTATCAGAAACAGAGTAGGTGCTTAATAAATGCTGCAAACTAATTTCAACAAAAGCAATATGACTATAGACTCTTCACCTCAGAACATTATCTCCTTCGTGTTTTGTTTGTTTGTTTTAAGATTTTATTTTTGAGTCATCTCTATACCTAACATGGAGGTCGAACTCACAACCTCCAGATCAAGAGTCACATGCTCTACTGACTAAGCCAGTCAGGCGCCCCTCTGGTCTTCCTTCTGTAGGTGGGTAAAAGTAAAGTCTTCTCATAAACCTCAAACGGTGTTGGCACTAGGGTTATTTACAGGCTAAATACCTTTGGCTGTGTCCATGGTGGGGTTGTTTATTTTTATTTTGTAATCTTCAAAACTGCCTCACTAATAAAGCAAATGTTAACCTTCCACTTAATGAAACTGCTAAGTATCTGGTTAATTTCCGGAATTGAGGCCTTCTTGGGAAACCATCCAAGAATTCAAAACCTATTTGTACTAGGAATCTTATCCTAGGATTATCCTAGGATTTGTCTTCTTACTCTGATATGGGGGTGAGGGGGTTCAAGATGGGGTGGGGAAAGTAGTTTCCCCACTGCTTGCTCAGTTTTATAATTAGTTTGTTCTCCTCGGTTTGCTAGGCTTGGAATGACCTAGTTTGCTAGCTTGTTAAAACAAAAGAAAGCAAACAAAACCTACAGAGATCTGAGCAATTTTTCCATAATGTTTTATGTTCATTGCAACTTACTACTTTAGGATCCGCTAATATTCAGCATCAAGGTACAAATTATTGTTGTATTTGGAATTCAGAGAAAAGTCAATAGATGACTTGCTAAGATAATTGATGAGAATGAAAAAAAGAATCCCAGGACAGTTGGAAGAATTATTTTTCTTTTTCCTAATTTCGAGAATGAAACAGAGAGAAAATAATCTTTGCTAGACAAATGAAGATTAACCAATGACCTCTGGAAGGAAATATTTCTCTTTCAGATTTCATTTTCAACTTCCGAAGCAGAACTGAACCACGACAATAAAGTTAAGTTTGACATGTATATTGCCAGACTGTTTCTGAATGCCAGTTTTATCGCAACACAAATAGATAAATAATAGAAGACCATAATGCTTGTCTCTGGAATAGTAGTTAAACTGAACTCAGTATGCAAGAAACAAAAGATGAATGGTCTTTCATAAACATGTTTTTATAACATAATCTGCTCATGTAAACAACTGGCAGTACATCCTTTTGGGATTCTTGTTAGTCAGGATTTTCAAAGCTACAATGAATGGATTGAGTTTCAGAATTATTTCCCAATTTTGTGCTGTTTGGAGGAAACATCTGTTTACTGTATGTAAATGAACAAGACATTCTGTTCTTTTAGGGACCCAATAAAGAACGCTTAAAGTAAGCCAATTTGGCAAATAAAGAAACATAGCCTTTTGAAAGAATGACAAATGAAATCTAGAAAGAGATTTTGTAAAAGATAGCTGTTATTTTTTTTCTTGAATATTCCTATATTTGGATCAAATGAGAAATGGATATTTCCCTTTTGATTAAAAACCTGTCTAGAGCTTTTTGCTCTTCTTGCTTCTTCTTTTTTTCTTTTCTTTTCTTTTTTTTTTTTTTTTGCCTCTCTTCTGGTCATCAGACAGACTGAAGTTAGAAAACAGATTTGCTGCATGGAAGAAGGGTGTGGCAGACAGCGAGGCTGCTCGGCAGTAAATCTTAGCTCAGTTAATATTTCCACATGCCTGGTGAATAACCTTGGAAGGCCAAGAGCCCAGACAGTTTGAAGCAGGTGCATCAGCATGTGCTTTCCTCTCATATTCTATTTGGCTTCTTTGCACCAAATTGATGTGCTCATCTTGTACATACTAATTTTACATGAGCTGAACTTGGCTTGAGGGCAAGGAATAGCCCTGATGTGCTGTTGGCTGGAGACAGCATGAATAACTATGGGAGTCAGTCGGATACAATACATGTGCAAAGACCTTACAAAGAGCTTACAAATGTGGCTTTGTAACTCAAAGGGAACCGGTTGCTCTCTTAAATTCTAACTCTTAGGAGGGGGGCACCTGGGTGGCTCAGTTGGTTAAGCCTCTGCCTTCAGTCCAGGTCATGATGCCCGGGTCCTGGGATCCAGCCCTGCGTCAGGCTCCCTGCTCAGAGGTGAGTCTGTTTCTCCCTCTCCCTCTGCCCCTCTGCCTGCTTGTGCTCTCTCTCTCTCTCTCTCAAATAAAATCTTAAAAAAAATTCTAAGTATTAGGGAAAAACTAAAAATTAACATCATAGTGATGCTTAAGAATTTGGACCTTTTTTGGTTACACTTAAATATCTCAATTACTCTAAATATTTAATATATGAATACTTACGTGTTATAAGACTATAGCTACTGTTTGATAGAATAAACAATGCACTGAAATGAGAAATTTATGATACTTCCTTCAACAAATATGGGAATCTAATTGATGCCCTTCCTTTTTTTTTTTTCTTCCATTTAAGAAGACATATCAGGTTGCTATGTCTTAGAATAATGTTTTACTCAGGGTTTCATTGAAAGTGGATATTATACGTGTTATTGGTCCTGACAATTTTCTGGACATTTCTGATAAATTCCTCATGCTCTTCTCTTCCTGCTCTTCCTGATTGTCCTGACCCTCAGTCATAATTTTATTTAGGGCTGACTGTGAAGAGCCCTGTTTTTGAGCTTCTTAATCCATCGCATTTTTCAGCGATTTAGGTGTACGTTCGTATAGGGGTAATGGAAACTCTTCCCAAATTATATTCTCTTTTCAATGCTGATAAACTTGGAGGAGCTTTACTTTTTGTGGCCACATATCAACGCACTTGAACTGAATTTTTTAGTCCTGCTATTTATGGTTTCTCATTCTGTATCTCCTCTGTGAAGGAACTGTTAGGAATGACTTTAAAGTAACACAGATATCAGTGACAAAACCTCCCAAGAAGAGCCTCCAAAAGAAGGAGTGCACATGTCTCCCCCAAACTCAGAGGAAAAAAAATGAAATTTGGATAGAGAGGGAGAAGGGGGAGTAGTAGATGCACAGCTGTCCGTAAGAGTATGTGTGTGTCTGTTTAGGTTTTTTGCTTCAAGCTTCTTCTATGGCCATTGGCTACCCAGAAGTACTGGGAAAAGAATTCTCTTTCTTTGCCTTCCAGGAAATATCTTCCAATTCTGATTACACAAGACTAAGAAAAGCAGAATTAAACGTGGCCCCGTGTTTGTGTCAACTGTCATAATCCTGTCCACAGGTGGCCCTCGCTTATCTGAACCTTGCCTAGGTCATTACCCTTGTCTCTCTACCTGGAATTTGTGTTCCTGATCATCCCATTTAGTTCCACCTGATGCCTTGAATGCAGATCCAGACTTCTTTAGAAAGAGCTAACTTCCTGCATGTTTCTACTTTTTACATAGAATTTTGCAGGTTGACCTTGACAACATCTTTCAGAATCTTCTCCCTTCTTGGTGCCACCTGGTCTTTATACACAATGAGATGTTGATGTCAGTCTACTTATAAATTATTTTCTTTCTACCTCTCCAGTTTCTTCTTCCAACAGTACAGAATTCTGACTCAGAAACTATTGATCTTTGGATTTTGGGAACATACACTCATCTAAGTCAGTTGATCTAATGGCTAAGTCCTTTGTCTAGCATCTTGTTTGTATGGCATTCTCATCAGTCTAATAGAGCTTTCTGATTTTATAAACTTGCACACAGAGCAAGTCATGTTCTGTGACCTGAAAAAAGGTCAAGCTACCTTTAGCAGCATGGTTATGCTGAGGAGTAATGGTGAATATTGTTCATGCAAACTTCATGAAATCAAACTGAGGTAAGTCTCAAATGCCAGGCTTAGGAGTCTAAATTTTATCTTGGAAGAGAGGAGGGTGACAGGATGAAACCAACGTTTTTGGAAAACTGAGCTATATGTCTGCTACAGGAGATCAACATAGCGGAGACATCAGAATAAATACCAGGTACTTTATTCCATAAAATGTGATTTCGGGGAAGTCATTTCTGTGGTTTCAGTGCCCTAATCTCTAAAATTAAAAGTGTGATTCAGATTTATTTCTATGATCCTTTTCTGAATCCAGTGACTTTATTTTATTTTATCTTCAATAGGGTCATGATATAATTAATCAAACTCATGATTTCACCTGGATAGAAAGAAGTCTGTGTAAGTAAACAATGTGTTTGGAAGGAAGAACAGAAAGAATGTTTTGAAAACTTGATAAAAACGTAAAATCCACTGTGTTGAAACACTGTTGATGGATTTACCTGATGTAATAATTTCTGTATCCAAAATCATCACCTCTAAGTTGCTCTAACTTCAGTGAAATTTTATAAGCAAAGACCAATGCATTCTTGTACGAACAGGGACTACTCACAACATTTTCAGGGATGAGTCACTGTAATTACAGGTCCCATGGGCATTCTGGCTGAATTTGAGCAGCATAAAATAAGTTTTCTTACTGATCAAAGTTGCATTTTGGTGATTGCTGAGTCCTATATAATTTCTGTGATAATATCATTGTATAATATTATTAATAATGATTATATAATTATATAATTATATTATTAGATTATGTTATTTACCATTATATTATTATTCTATAATTGTTATTATATATTAAATTATATGTAATTGTTATATTATATAATTATATATATTTGTATGATATATATTGTTATTGCATTATATATAATTGCTATATAATTCATATATAATTGCTATTATATTATATAATATATATAATTTATTATAATAAATATTATTATTTTTATTTTGTTTGTTACCATTAGCAGATGGTTTTTTTTTTTTTAAAGATTTTATTTATTTATTTGAGAGAGAGAATGAGAAAGAGAGAGCACGAGAGGGGGGAGGGTCAGAGGGAGAAACAGACTCCCCGCTGAGCAGGGAGCCCGATGCGGGACTCGATCCCAGCACTCCAGGATCATGATCTGAGCCGAAGGCAGTCGCTTAACCAACTGAGCCACCCAGGTGCCCTAGCAGATGTTTTTAAAACAGTTAACTATGGGACCTTCTGTGAGTTATGTAAGTTTAGTTTCTCATTTAACACAAGACAAGATATTTTAGACTAAAATATTTCTTATAAATTCTAAATTGAAATACTTATTTTCATATATCATAAAAATGTAACCTTTGCAATGAATACTTTTGATCTTTAATGTTGGATATTCAGCCTTCACACATCCAGAAAACAGATTATTGAGAAACTTCTCCATGACCTATGAGGCTTCAACATTTGAAAAACAAAGATGTGCAAAGGCCACCTGCCTCCTTCTAATATCAAGAAGTGAGGGCTTTCCCTTTTCTGAACCTTATTTTTAAATATATGGATGCAATACCATTCTTGTTAGAGGGTACATTCCATTGCTTATTTGCAGAAATACCTGATTTTAAAAGGGAGCATCTGTGGAGTTCCCTTTTACATGAGATGGGCGTTATCTTCTAATGATTACCTTAAAACATCCCTGAAATTACTTACAGAATACCTATTTCGTACACACAACCCTGGACAGTGATTCTTGTACACTGTGTTTTGAGAACCATTGTGCTAAAGGACAAAGCAAATCTATAAATCTGGACGTATTAGTGTTCGAGAGAAACAGAACCAAAAGGAAATATATAATATATAGAGATGTATAAGAAGGAATTTATTATGGGAATTGGATCACCTGATGATGGAGTCTGAGATTTGCCATGATATGCCATCTGCAAGCAGGAGAACCAGGAAGGCTCATAGTATAATTTAGTCCATAGTATAATTTAGAACTGATGGTGTAACTCCCAGTCTGAGACCAAAGCCTGAGAACCAGGGTTTGGGGGAGAGGTTGGGTGCTTGGATAAGTCCCATAGTCCAAGGGCCTAAGAACCAGGAGCTCCAAAATCTAAGAGCAGGAGAAGATGAATGTCCTAGCTCAAGAAGAGAAAGCAAGAATTTACACTTTCTCCACCTTGCTGCTCTATTTGGGCCCTCAGTGGATTGGATCATGCCCACCCACATGGGTGAAGGGGATCTCCTTTATTCATTTACTGATTCAGATGCTAAATTTCTCTTCCAGAAACACCCTCACAGATACACCCAAAAATAGTTCTACCAGCCATCTGAGCATTCTTTAGGTCAGTCAATTTGACACACAAAATTAATCATCACACTGAGCATTTGAACCATTGTGCCCTTAAAACAACTGTCAGGTCCCTAACAACAAATGTGAGACAGGAAAGTAAATTTACCACAAAGCTCATACAAAATACACTCCTCCCTTGCATAAGGAGCCCTCCAAAGCCCTGGAAATCCATATGATTTTTGTATAAGTAGTAAATGTTAGGTATATAATTCTGATTGGTCAAGACTGCCTCTTCTTTCCACTATAACTTATCCTTGTCATACCTCCCTTACCACTTAGAAGTACTAGAGTGGCCAAGAAGATTCGGGGGATCTAAAGAAGGGCAAATTGAGTTTGGGTACATATTCTTTGAGTTTGTTACTATGTAGTTATTATGTTCTCAGTCATTTCTCAGGTAGAGTCAAATTATTTTCAGCTATTTCAAATTCAGAATGTCTTCCAGATATTTTTCTACCATCCACTGTGCCAGCTTACCGAGCATCAGGTTATAAACATGCCAGAACAGAGGTTATACTGCAATATGAATACAGATCATGTATCTGGGATTACAGAAAAGCAAATAAAGGAGGGGAAACAAGGCTTGAAGTTCCCAGAGCCTGGAGCTAATCTGCATAAAATCCTTCTGGTCATCAGACATGCAAAATTTTATGTGAAGGATTTATTTCCCATTGACACCTAGTCAAAACAGATTCTTTTTGTCAAGAATTTTCAGCAACGCAGTGTGTTTAGTTATATGTATGTGTGTATATACACACACACACGTATATGTGTATATACACACAACATATGGAAATTACATGAAATCATCTGTAACAGCTCAATAGGACAGAAACTTGATATCGTTTTTCTCCAATTCAACAATACTAATCATTTTCATCACATTGCCAATAATGAGTTGTGAAGCTAAAATATTTTCTAAATTCTCTATAATAAAAAACAAATTTTGATCAATCTTACTAGATGGATTAATTTCCTAGGGCTTCCATAACCAAGTACCATAAACTGGGTGACCTAAAACAGCAGAAATGCATTGTTTCACAGTTCTGGAAAAGTTCCAGAAATCCAAAGTCAATGCGTTTACAGAGCCATGCTCCCTCTGGAGCCTCCAGGGCAAGATCTCTCCTTGCCTCTTCCAGCGTCTGGTGGCTCCAGAGATTCCTTGGCTTGTAGTGGTGTCATTACAATGTCTGCCTGTATCCTCACTGGTCTTCTCCCTATATCTCTGTGTCTTCACATAGATACCCAACATCTTGGGTTAGGGGACCACTCTATTCCAGTATGACCTCATCTTAAACTAATTACATCTGCAACAATTCTATCTCCAAGTAAGATCACATTCTGAGATACTGGAGGTTTAGGACTTCAACATATCTTTCTGTTGGGGATACAATTCAACCCATAAAATTAGAAGGAAGACTGAAGCATCTCCTAATTCTCCCCATTGAGAAAATGTTACTAAATTCTTGTCATATGAAGATTTGATTGAGGGTATTCGGTCAAAAATATTGCCCCCCCCCAACAAAAAATGTTAACAGGTGTTTCAGGTACTTAATTTAAAAAGTAGTATTTTAAAAAAGATTTTTTTAAGGGCACATGTTGTGATGAGCACTGGATGTTACACGCAACTAATGAATCATTGAACACTACATCAGAAACTAATGATGCGCTGTATGGTGGCTAATATAATAAAAAAATAAAGGTGAGCATACATTATTCAAAAAAATAAAATAAAAAGTAGTATTTTAAAAACTTTCTTGTGATTTTGTGTTATTTAAATACTTTCTATGTTTGAAATTTGTTGTGATTTATTTTCTTGTTCTAACAAAATCACTTTTATACCTAATTTTTATTCATATACACATATCCTTTTTTCTTACGGAAATCCCACACAGCCAGAAATTGTGTAAGATTCAAAGCAAACAAGGATCTACCTCTAGGGGTCAGGTAATTAGGTTCTGTTTCATTGTGCTTCTATCGTTCTAACATAGGGGGATAGGGTGCTGGATTCTGCCCTGCCTCTGCTCACAGCCCTGTATTGGGTGCCTTCTCTACAGTGAGAAACAGAGGTCCTTACAAAGCTTTATTATCTACCTTCCTACCCATCCCTCTGCCCTCCCCTGCCTGTGGACTTTTTCCACCCCTTGCCCTCTCTGCTTCCACATACTTACTGTTCAGACAAGATGGCCATCCTGCCTCTAGGTTTCCCCCACTACCGCCATGGCCTTTTCCTGGACTCTCTCACGTGTTACCCCAGAGGCTAATGCTTCCCTTCCTCTAGATTTGTGTTCCAGTGTCCACCCAACTAAGGGAACATAGGAGCACCCCACTGCTGCCCCCACACCAGCACTCCTGCCCTCTACCCAACTTTATTTTAGCCACACACTTAACACCATGGACATACCATGTGTTGACTTGCCTAGTTGACAACAGTCTCTTACCCCCATTGAACTGCCTGTGCCATGAATCAGATCTGTTTTGATCACTGCTGTGTTGTCTACCACTGCCCAGAACAGTGCCAGATGCATCTTAGGACCCTGTAAATGGTTGATGACCAAATCACAATTTTAGTTGTTGTCATTGCTGGTAAGATTAAACCCGAAATAGGAACCTTATCTCATGTGGGCATTAGGTCTAAAGTCAGAAAATGAGTTAAATCGAATTAAGATGTGAGACATAGGATGTAACCCCATTCTCCTAGCCACACTACACTTGATGCTGGCTGCAACTAAGCGCTTCTCTTATTTGGGATGATTTTTTAGTAGTTTTCAGTAATATTTAGTGTTATTTTCACCTACGTGTGTGTATGGATGAAGAGAATGGTCTGAAGAGAATCTGAAGCAGAAGACAGTCCTGGTCTTTCCTGGGAGGCAGGAGTTAATTACCAGAATAAATAATTGTCGCTGTTTGACCTGCAGACTCACACAGAGAGCAGGATTATAGCTCCTCCATGCTGCTCACGCTCCCCAGGAGACTGCAAGTCCAGGATTTGTGGCTGAGCTACTTTAGTAAATACAGTTGTGCAAAACAACAGGGCTCCTCCGTATGTGGCCCCTTGTCATTGTTCTATTGGTTTGAATCAGCATTAATTGCTTGGAAAATGAGGGTTCGATTTGAAGAAACACCTGCAGGGTCTCTAAAGCTCTTTTTGGTATCAATTCAAGCTGTTTTCATCCATGGTTTCCAGGGAATAGGCTTCCATGCTTGGTCAGGTTTCACCAGTATTCATAATTCTTGGGAAGAGATAAAATGTCTATTTTTGCAAACACTTTTCATCCTGGTAGAAAGTCATCCATCTTCAAAGCACTGTGACATAAAACTGCAATGAAAATGTTTGTATGATGAACATCTAGTCTCCTGTGATTATCTCAGTTTTGCTTTTCTGTTAAAATAGCTTTGTATCAGAAGCATGGATCTTTAATGTCTGTGAAATAAAATAGGTTTTGTATGTATGTATGTATGTGTGTGTGTGTGTATGTATGTATTTTTACTGCGGTTTTCACCTCTTGTGTTGGCCAAGTTAGTGTCAGGTTGTTGGCACTCTGTGCTCTTATTTGTGATTGCTTTGACTGTGATTCCCAATTTTAACTGTCATTCTAGCATATCATTTCTGAGTGGGCTAGACTGAGACAGGAGCATGGGAGATTGGAAGGGCACTATCCTTGATGGTGGGGTCTGCTCCTGCTGGCGGTGGCCTGAGCCAGATGTTAGCCTCACACAGGTCTCAGGAAGCAGCGCATGAATCCTAGAATACACATAGGCATTTAGTCAATTTTAATTTTAATTCTATTTTGATTATGTTCTAAAGTAATCAGTCCTACAGTAGGGGACAAAAAAAAAAAAAACAACCTTTTTAAAGGCATTTAGGAGTTACTAAACAGTTTTATTAAAAATCTTGACATGTTTTATGTGAAACCACTGTATTCCAGGCCGAGCTGACCGGTTAGGAAGTCAGTGGCATGTCAACAAGACAACTGTCCTGATTTGGGGGCAGGAAATCATAACCAGATTTGTTAAGATCTAAATCTCATGAATCACATGGTTGGTTGGTTGGTTGGTTGATTTTCCCTTTATTATTTTCTGTGAGGAAAAAGAAAAATGGAAACATAGTGATTATAAGAGACAAATGCTTTAGACACTTTCTAGAAGTTAGCAAACCTCCCATTCTCTGTTAGGAAAAAATGTCCAGCCAAGTTAGAAAGCACTGAACAGTAGCCGGTAAAATCCTAAACAAATGTCAGTGTCAACAACTAAGAAAAGACAGGAGCTGACAAGTCACAGGCAGGAGATCTGGGAGGGCTGAGAGAGGTGCCTCTCCAGTGAGGCAGAAGTGAGCACCACTGTGGGTAAGCACTGAGTGAAGGGGGGGAAGGACTGAAAAGGAGAACTTTCAAGATGCCTCACCAGACGATGCTTTCCTGGGCTGATGAGTTTTAGGAAAGAACTCCGAAGGAAGAGTGTCAAGGATCTGAACACCGAAGCCATACATCTGTCTGTGCTCACACCAGCACTGTGAAGTCTTGGTGTAAACTCAGGGCACATCCCAGTGTATGAACTCTTGCTCTAGAAGTGTTATGTCATCTGTTTGGTAAAAGCCCAGGCATTTATCTAACCGGATTTGGGCTTTGATCTATTTTCTGTCCCTTTCAAGATCTGAGATATTGAGTACTGTACTTTAATCCCTCTGACATCAGAGAGAGGGAGAGGAGAGTGACACCTACCCACAGGGTCTTGGGACATTTAAACTAAATGAGATAACCCATGTAATCCATAAAGGACAATGCTGGGCATAGCTCAGTGCTCAATCGATGATCATTAGCACAAACAACAAACAAAACTGTATCTATAGACAGAAAGACACACACACATGCATGTGTGCACATGTGTGTGTATATGTGTATTCTTAGTCTCAATAGCCTCAAAAGCACGTTATCAGAGGCAGACCTGATATGCATGCAATTTTATATTCACTCATGTTTTCCATTCAAACGTTCCCAGATGATAGACTGTAGGTTTGCAAAGTTACACTGATACTCTTTTGATCTGTGCCTATTTGTATAGTAAATCCTAGCAGTAACCCACAACCCTGTGAATGTTTATGCAGAACCAGCATCAGCTCTACCTACAGACCACACAGAGGAAACAGCATAAATGCACCCTATCTTTCATACAGCTATAAGCACATTCTTTGCAAATTATTACACAATGTGTCATGACAGCAACATTTTACTGGAAATGGTTCTCATTCCACATCGTTCAGCTAGCCAGCAATGACAATAAAAATACATACTTTAGGGAAAAAAATACATCATATGCTAAGTCCAACTGTGTCAACATTACTGCATTACCCAACTGCCTCATTTTCAGTGTGATAAAAAGCTCTCCACAGTGTTGAATGAAGGTAGAATATGCTAGTAAAACAAGGTGTCACGAGAGAAAGTCATTCTTGTTTTCTCTTTGCGCCCACTGTTCCCCAGTTGTGTGTCTGGCTTGAAGCACCCTGACGTTTCCCTGTCAAATCTCCAGGGCTCAGGACCCTGTTGGACCACCGTTGCCCTGTTCCCATCCCTTGCCCAAAGGCACCTTGAGAAGAACCCAATCATTGCCATCATCAAGGCGATGCTGATCTCAGAGACCCGCTGTTGCCACAGGTTGCCCCAATATTAGGTAAAAATCATAGCTTTTAGGGTAGGATGAGACCTCAAAGCTTCCAGGCAAGTAAGATATTCTCAACTCCATCTCAAAGCCCAATTAGCTGAGGCTCTAAAGAGACATGACAAGTAAGGGCAATGTGCCCTCCTGGGTGGGATCCTGAATCATAAAAAGGAAAGGAGTAAAAACTAAGGAAATCCAAAAAATATGGACTTGATTTAAGAAGAATATGTCCATAGTGTTCATCAATTGTGACAAATTTGCCACATTAATGTGAGAGGCTTATAATCAGGGAGATTGTGTGTGGGGTGTATGGGAACTCTGTGTACTATCTTCACTTTTTTTTTTCTGGGGATCTAAAACTCTCCCAAGATTAAAAAAAAAACCCTGAGGGTTACAGAAGGGAGGGGGGTGGGGAGATGGGGTAACCTGGTGATGGGTATTAAGGAGGGCACTGGTTGTGATGAGCACCGGATGTTTTCCGCAACTAATGAATCATTGAACACTACATCAAAAACTAATGATATACTACATGTTGGCTAATTGAACATAATAATAAAAAAAAGAAAAAAAACTTCCCCCTAAAAAAAACCAAAAAAAACCCCCAAAACAAAAAAGTTTAGTAAACACACACACACACACACACACACACACACACACACACACGGTGGCTTAAGCCATTACTCAGTTCTGTATTCAGAAGACGAGTTCTAAAACTGACCTTTTATTCTAATCGGTTAAAGTTACGTTCCTGTTATAAATGCTTAAAGTATCAAATGTGCAAATTCCTTGCTTCATAGTCTGTAATCTTCTCCTTGCTGAAATGATGTCTGGCCAGAATGCAAACCGGCTCAGCTACAGGCTGACCACACCCAGGACTGGCATGTATGGGGAGTGTCTTACTGAAGGTTCTCACATGCTACCCACAGCCGATCCAGGGCTCCCATGGCACCCTGCCAGTATGCTTCCGTTAGGTCTCCCCAGAGTTCGGGCTCATCATGGGAGTGATAAGAAAACCCCTTGCGGGGGTCATTTGGATAGGCTGCTCTCTTGAGTACAGGGTAACCCACAAGGCTGTGTCATCCCCTTCTTTTCATACCACTTCACCTGGCCTTGCGTCTCCCTCATTGCCAGGAAATCCCCAAACAGCACACTGTCCTGACAGTCTGCCCAATGTGACAGTAGAAACTTAGTGCTCTTCAAGTCCAGCCATCGTCCCACCCTTTAGCTCCGTCCCAACTGGAGCCCAAAAGTGAGAAACACTCAGACAACTCCCCTGTTGGAAACGTACACCCAGAAGCTTGTGTTTAAAACAGAAATACAAAACTGACATTGACAGAAAGGGACAGAATTGTTGGCCACTTTTGCACCTTTTATTGTTCCAGATAAAATAATGCATTACTTTTGGGGATGCCATGTTAAATCCCCTTGGAGTATCAATTAGAATTTCCTCAAGCTCATAATTATATCTGAGAAAATTATATCTAGACTTTCTCTTAATGTTATGTTTTTCAATTTATTCAGCTGCCTGAAGTTATACGCTTCTGAAATGAAGCTAGATACTTCTATATAATCCACGAGTGATATAGGAAATTATAATTGAAATTAGAAAAGATTTTGAAGTAAATGATAATGAATATTTGACATATCAAAACATATGGGGGCGCCTGGGTGGCTCAGTTGGTTAAGCGACTGCCTTCGGCTCAGGTCATGATCCTGGAGTCCCGGGATCGAGTCCCGCATCGGGCTCCCTGCTCAGCAGGGAGTCTGCTTCTCCCTCTGACCCTCCCCCCCTCTCATGTGCTCTCTCTCTCTCTCAAATAAATAAATAAAATCTTAAAAAAAAAAAAACATATGGGACATGGCTAACACAGTGCTCAGAGAGAAATTAATAGCCTTAAATGCTATTTTAGCAGTGTCATTTTCCTGAAATGTTTTACAGTGTTATTGCTCATATTTGATTTATCAATGTCTCTGTGTATCCATCTGTTTTCCTAACATTCATTTCTCGAGTTAAATTCCCAGGGAGAATGCTAAACTCAGTTAATAACTTAATGACCAGAAGCTTAAGCGTGGTTGGAAATTAAGATACAGGTTAAAATAATATAAGTAATATTTTTCTTATGCAGTGTGATTTGATAGTTTTTATAAGCACACATAAACAATTAAGAAACAAGATTACTATTGTCTAAAAGTAGAGAGCAGGGGTGCCTGGGTGGCTCAGTTGTTAAGCATCTGCCTTTGGCTCAGGTCATGATCCTAGGGTCCTGGGATTGAGCCCCGCATCGGGCTCCCAGCTCAGCGGGAAGCCTTCTTCTCCCTCTCCCACTCCCCCTGCTTGTGTTCCCTCTCCTGCTGTGTCTCTGTCAAATAAATAAATAAAATCTTTAAAAAAATAAATAAAATAAGAGAGCAAATTTGAGATAACTTGAAATAATAGAACAAGACAATTTATTATTTCAGTTTTATGAGAGTCTTATGAGATTTTTGGCATGTTTCTTTAAATTTAATACATTCGGATTCTATGGTTGCCCCAGGGATGCCAATTAAATTCTCCTAGGTATTGTGTCTATCATTTGGATATTGTTTTCAGCAGCTAATGTTGATGATGTTAGCACTTATAAGTATTTGATTAAAAAGCACTAGCAATATTCAAATCACACATACTGTTTTGTATAAATATACAACTTTAAAACATTAAACATTACTTAGGTTGTTAATATTTATTTTAGGAAATTGCAAAACACACACAAATAGAGAAAAAGCCATCTATAATTCCATCACACAAAAGTAATCACCTTCAATAATTTGCTTTGCATCTCCAGATTTTATACATATTTATATTATTTTTTTATCAAAGGAACAGATTAACTATTTAGTATAAAATGCTTTCAAATATCACTCCAGTTAGAATGTGATTTAAAGAAACACCTAGGTGCAAATTGTCACTGAGTTGCTCAACACTAAACCCAACTGTTATCAATCAAAGTTTCATGAAACCTTTTCTACTTTTTTTTTTTTTAAGATTTTTGTTTATTTATTTGTCAGAGAGAGAGAGCACAAGCAGGGGGAGCGGCAGAGGGAGAAGCAGGCTCCCTGCTGAGCAAGGAGCCCGATGCGGCACTGGATCCCAGGACCCTGGGATCATGACCTGAGCCGAAGGCAGACGCTTAATCGACTGAGCCCCACCCAGGTGTCCTGAAAGCTTTTCTACTTTTAGCCTAAGTTTACGTATCAGGGTTTTTGGCTGCAAACAGCTAAGCATCAAGGTAATATATTAAAAAGCTATTAGGAACCCCTGAGATGGAGAACCAGACTTGAAAAATGGTCTGGAATCAAAGGGAGCAAGTTAGCCAGAACTACGCCCAGGCCCTGCCCTGGGAGACTGGTGTAGGTGCCAAAGCCATCACCAACACCTGGGGGTCATGCCCACCACCACACTGTGTCCCTAGCACCACTCACTGCTTCTGCTGTCACTGGACGTCAGGTGCTCCAGACCGGATGATGAAAAGATTCCAAATTCAAAGGAGATATAGGAGGACTGCTTCAGGATATGGAGAACCTATGAAAATGGCCTCTATGGGTCTGTAGAGCTAGACAGAAAATCACTCAGTATAAAAGAGCCAAAGAAATGCAAGACCATTTAACAAAATTAGCTATAGTCTTAGTGGAACCTTCAGACTTTCCCTGGCAAATGGAAAAATTAGGTAATTCTAAGTTTTCAATGTGGGGACACAAACTACATGGACTAGGAGAGCAGCCCTCTTGGAGATTTGGACATAGTGACCATGAAAGGGGACCCCGCAAGTATTATGGGAAAAAATTTGCTGTGCATATAAAGTCCCACACCTCAAATTTAGCTGAGACCTTTGGTCAATAAATAACCCCAATCAAGATCTAATCTTCTACGAGAACATTTAGGGGAATCAAATTGACAGTATTGGCTTTTTTTTTTTTTTTAGTACTGGCATTTTTGTGTTGAGAAGGATTCTGTGCATTTAGCATGTTCAGTATTTGTATCAAAAATAATAAACTATGATGGAGTAATTCAAACTAAAACTTGTTTAAGTGGATAATTTGTTGGTTGAAATTTTAAGCAGAAATTTCTTTTGATGTTAGAACACGCATGTTAATTTAAGAGTCACCATCTTGAGAAAGAGAATTGTTCCAGTCCTGAACTGAGGCAGAACTTTGTGGTGTAATGTGATCAGGAGCCCCTTCTAGGAGCTATTTATTAACATACATGATAAAATGCTTGAACAATTTTCTGATAGACATTAATTAGCTAAGAACCTCTTCTAAGAACACCCCAGCTGACTTCCCACCCTGCAAAATGCCTCAGGACCTGTAATCACCGTTGATCCAGCCTGCAGTCTCCTTAACAAGAATTTTAAAAATCCAGTCAAAAATGATTCTCTGACCATTTTTTCCTACTATAAAATGCCTTTACTAAGGTGAACTCTTTGAATTTCTTAGAAGGCTTATTACCTTGCAGCAAAACTTTGACCCAAGCTCTGAATCAATTTGTCTGAAAAGTTACTTTAATAATATTTTTGCTCAACTCATTAGATTGTAAAATTTACCATAGTATTGAAGATTTTTTTCAGTCAGAAAATAGGACTTTAAATGTTTTATTTATTTATTCATGAAAGTCAGAGAGAGAGAGAGGCAGAGGCAGAGGGAGAAGCAGGCTCCCCGCCTAGCAGGGAGCCTGATGTGGCACTCGATCCCAGGACCCTGGGATCATGACCTGAGCCGAAGGCAGACGCTTAACCATCTGAGCCACCCAGGCGCCCCAGAAAATAGGACTTTAAAAGAAAATCAGCAATACTAAATTTATAAATGTAATTAAAATTGTTTCAAGGGATGTGATAAAACAAATTTATTAATAAGACCACATATTACCATGGGCTCCTTTAAAACCCATCATAATTTTATTGACTTATACATAAACTAATAAAAATCATAATTTGAAGTGAAAGTTTAAGGGTGAATTAGGGTTTGGAATTTGGATTTTTAATAATTAAATATTAATTCTTTTATTTTTTTAATTTATTTTTTTAAAGGGGTTGTCTTCTGAATACTCTTTTCTGCACACAAAGGCTGCCTTCAAAAGCATTGAAAATGCTCACATTGTGCCCACCAAAAACAGCATAATGAGGGATTCTGCAAACATAGGGAAGGAGCTTAGATGCTGAGAAGCCAAAATAATGAGTGTGATGAGAGTTTCCTTTTTTTTTTTTTTTTCCTTTTCCATTAAGGATGCTGTCATGGCTCTTTTTAAATGCTACTGAAAGCTTATTCATTCCCTCAGCCTTTTTTTCAACTATTACCCCAATGGAATCATGAAGCAAATCCTTTCTTAAAATTGGTACTTAAATCTCTTCTTTTCAAGCCAGGTCCTCTAAGGAAGAATTAACATAATCAGCTTTATGTATCAGCCCTGGGGTGGTGTTTTGGGGGGAGGGTTTTGTTTTATTTTGGTTTTGGTTTCACTTTGGGTGGGTTTTTTGGTTTTATTTTTTATGGTTGCTCTTTCCCTCATGCACAGAGTAGAAATAAAAGTTTTATAAAAATGAAGGCATGCATTGTATTGTCTTCAGCTCGGATGTCTCCATTAAACCGTATGTGCCGCAAAGACCTTTTTCGGTTTTTTCCCTCTCACCATTTTATTCCTAGAACCTACAACATTGACGTCACCCACAAAATACTTGCTGGGTGCCTGAATGGCATGAAGAGTAGATATTCTCTTAAACTTGCTAAACTTATTTTCACTCTCCCCGGGCTCAGCACATCACTTCCTTGTCCGCACTTCATCTCAGAGACCAGCCATGCCTACATTCACTGTTGAGATACCCATTGGCCTGGAGGGTTGGATCGTTTCCTTGAGTCCCAAAAGCAAAGCTGACCTCAGATAGGCAACAAGACAAAACTGGAGAGGTTTCAAGCAAGGCTGAGCTGCTGAGTCAAAGGGCCAGATTTGGCATTTAGGGGGACTCAGGTGAGGGGGAGGGCAGAGTTTGGGCTGGGAGCGACTATCTCCAGACTGGAGTCCGCAGATTCAACAATGCAGGAGTCTGGGGCTGGGTTTACTTCAGGCCAGAAGAAATAGCTGGGGGAAAGGGATGAACCTGAAATTAAAAGAGATCTTAGAATCTGGGACAAATTATTTGCATATCCACACAAATGCATCACTGGCGAGAATGACTGCTAGGTGTGAGCTGTCTTTCTGCTCTGGCATTAAATATGCAATCGCACCTTCTGAGGCTGTTTTCTGGAGATCAGGTATGATGGACTCTGGGAAGAAGGTGGCCTCTGTGGTTCAGTTCTCTCCTGGATCCCATATCATTTCCTTGCTTAATAATAAGAACAAAGAGAGGAAGAGGTAGCATATTTCAACAACGATTGTCATGTGCTTTGAAACTACATGGCAGGGGTTGTGGCTGGGAGGGAATCAAATGAAACACTTCAGTAAATACAATTGAAAAGGCCAAATTTCAGGCTTTTAAATGAATTACCATCTCAACTACCTGTTCCTTAGTTAACATGGAATTGAAGCTACATTCACAACTTTTATATTATTAATTTTCTGGAAAGCAATGATGTAGAGCCACCCACTATAATTGTGTTTGACAC
Organism: Neomonachus schauinslandi; assembly: GCF_002201575.2. Lineage (NCBI taxonomy): Eukaryota > Metazoa > Chordata > Mammalia > Carnivora > Phocidae > Neomonachus > Neomonachus schauinslandi. Next base: position 182,742,550 of record NC_058405.1, on the reverse strand, counting down.
ATACATTGTTAGTCAGGACTGGCTACATAACTTGTGGGGTCCAGTGCAAAATAAAAATGCAGGAGCCCTTTGCTTCCAAAACAAGAAAAAGTATCATCGTTTAGGTATGAACATCTAAAGCGTTTTCCTTTCTTCTGTAATTTCTCTTTTGACTTGTCATGGTGCTTTCATTTGCTAATTAATGTCATTCAAAGTAAGGAAAATTAAAAATTTAAATTATTAGTATGAATTTCCAGCTCATCTTTATATTGTGCAAGGCCAGCTTTCGATGCATATTTTAGAGCATTTAACTGGTTGTAGAATCGCCGAAATGCCACAATCACTCTTTGTTAGCATGTCTATGCATATGTATTGCTTTCCTACCAGAATGGTGGGGAATGCTGCAGAAAACTCATTCAGCTGTCATAGCATTTCTTGACATGCACACCTCCCACCAACAGTCTCTGCCTTTGGTGTACTGGTAAGTAAGAGAGGACATAAGGAAAAGAACTGTGTGCTGCTCCATCTATAGGCTGTTAGCTAATACAGGGAAGTAAGACGAGAAACAATGAGTACTAAGGTTCCTTGGCCATTTGTGTTTCTCAGAATGCATTGCCTTCTTTATGGATTTGAAACAAGTTCTGGTTTGACCAAAACTGTAGCCTCTCCTGGCTGTCAGGGTTTCTGCCTACTCGGTCACAGATACAACACACTTACTTTATACAATCTTCCAGTCATGCTGAACTCCCACACATTTGGGGTCCACTGGATTTCTGTGCTCATGGCACCTTGCAAATACCATACTTGAAGGGGCAGCAAGGATCACAGACCTGCACATTGAGGGCATCTCCCCTGACCACATGTGTGCCCCACTGTCTCATCAGACTTCACTTATAAAATGCAAGTTCAGAGATAAAATTATTAAGAACTTCAAGACCACCACAGCAGAGCAGTAAACCAAGCATGGGGCCCTTATGAGCACAGGTCATATAAACACGAAGGCAACTCTGTTGTCGGATTTGAAGGATAAATGAAAACTTTACTGCAAGGAAAAGCAACAGTAATGCATCAAAACTTGAATGGGTAGGAGTCTTAAGATGTTTGCAACATATAATGCTTGTATGCATGGAGAAATGTACTATAATCTTCAATAAGTAGAGGTGAGGAGGAAAACAAATTTCTTCAGTGGATACAGGCATCTTTTTCTTCCTTTATTTTTCATCCCAGAGGAACATCAATAATGGTTCTTCATGATACTATTGCATTTTAAGGTCAAATTTCCAGAAAAGAAAACTTCGGATTTCAGAGTAGCACCAGTATAGATACTTATAAATATCTGATTTTTGACTATGTGATGAAAGATGGAATAAAAGTAGACTCTGGTGTAAAAGTAGAGTCTGGTCAAGAGATTGTGTCTTTAAAAAGTAATTTTTTCAGGCACTTCTCTGGCAGAAATCACTTTTCCTTAGAAATAATGTGATTAAATGATGACTGGGTCTTCAGAGTAGTCTAAAACTATAGACCTGATGTTGTACTTAGAGTATAAAGTTAATAGTGTGATTTACCAACAAAAACCTCATGTGTAATATTTTTTTATGAGAGATACATTTCAAAAATGTCAGGAACACATTTCCACTCAACTTACCCAGTAGAAACAGGGGCCTCTCTGAGTCCCACGATGGTGGAAGAGGATCCTAGGAGGTTCCCTGATCCCTAAAAGTATGTTGGCAGCTGTGGGAGGTGAAAACCTAGATTGTTCTTGGTACGGATAACTTGTTAAATTTCTACATTTATTTTTGAACCAAGGGGTCTGTGGAAAGAAGAAAGTACTTGCCTGTAAATACTCAGGAGAACATGTCTTTAGAAATACTTTGCAGAATACTGGGTGAACATCCCTTTACTGATATCTTAAGATGAGTTCCTTACCCGTGTGTGCCTCTAAGTAGAAAAAAATTAGTTTCTCATGCTATTATAGCAATATAATTTAAAAATCTGCTGCCCTGTTACTGTTGGAGAGGCTGAAATGTGTTGGGCTTTCTGCATAGTTCCTTTCTGTTCATGACTTGGTGATAAGCCTAGAAATATTTAAGAAAAAAAAAAAAAACCCAACCCAAGAACAATATTTTCAACAGAACAAGACTCTAAAAAGAAGAAATTAGAAAGTGATAGTTAAACATATCAGAGGATTGACCTATCAATACTCAGAACACTAAAGTTAAAATAATGGGTAACATTTATTTCGAGTTCACTCAGTTCACACAGGCACTGAGCTTTCTTTTTTTTTTAATATTTTATTTATTTATTTGAGGGAGGGGCCATGCACAAGTGGGGGGAGGGGCAGAGGAAGAAGGACTGAGGGAGAGGGAGAGAGAATCTCGAGCAGACTTCGCTCAGCAGCAGGGTCCATCACAGGGCTTGATCTCATGATACAGAGATCATGACCTGAACCAAAATCAAGAGTCAGTTGCATGACTGACTGAGCCACCCAGGTGCCCCCCCCACACACACACTGAGATTTCTATATGTTAATTCATTTAGTCCTCACATCAATTCACCAAGGTACTTATTCTATATAGTATGTTACCTTAACTTTTATTGAAGTATGATTAACATACAGTGTTATATTAGTTTTAGAGATTCAACAATTCTATACATTACTCAGTGCTTATCATGATAACTATACTCTAATCCCCCCTTACCTACTTCACCCATTCCCCACCCACCTCCCCTCTGGTAACCATCGGTTTGTTCTCTATAGTTGAGTCTGTTTTTCTGTTTGTTCACTTGTTTTGTTTCTTAAATTCCACATATGAGTGAAATCATATGGTATTTGTCTTTCTCTGACTTATTTCACTTAGCATTATACCTTCTAGCTCCATTCATGTGGTTGCAAATGGCAAGATCTCATTTTTTTATGGCTGAGTATATATCAAGAATATATATATATATATCTCACATCTTCTTTATTTACCTATGTATGGACAGTTGGGTTGCTTCCATATCTTGGCTATTGTAAATAATGTTGCAATAAGCATCATAGGGGTGTACATATCTTTTCTAACTAGTGTTTTTGTTTTCTTTAAATAAATACCCAGTAGTGGAATTACTGGATCATATTGTTGCATACAACATTTTAAAAATGAATTTTTAGAGTCACCAAGATATGAAGTATCTTAACCAAGAAGCTCCTAAACAGTGAAAGTAAAATCCACACTCAGTGTGTCTGACTCCAGGGTAGCCTATCCCAACATTATGTTATATTTTTATGTTCTTATTTCCGATATGGCTTCTACATGGTAGATGCTCAGAATTGTAGATGCTTTGCTGAATATTTAACATGGAAGTTATTATTTTAATTCCCAATTTAAATAGTACTAAGGAGTGTTAGGCAAGGATGTATGTTCATTTAAAAGTGAAATTTACTGACACGTTTTTAATAACTGTAAAACACTTCATGTCCACATGGTAGAATTAGAGATATTTGAGCCACAGTAAAAATTTGGCTTGATAGAAAATGAGAGATTAAATTAAAACAATTTAACCCCTCTCTCCCACATTAAAGTCTTTTTATAGACAAAGAAAAAAAAACATATAACATTAGAATTTTTAGTTACTCTGATTCTTATATCATCCAAATGGTCATGTGAGTGAATTTATCAAATACCATATAAAATTATATTTCCTCTTAGGTTTCTAAATAGCTTGCAAATGCCATACCTTAAAAAAATGCATACTCAGCACCAAGCAAAATAGTTGTCAGGTAGTATATGTCTAAAGGTTGTTTATGCATTAAATAGATTTATTACTGGATGATAATTATAATGCATAATAATTGCTAAAAAGAAATGCAATGAAACCTACATTAAATGCTTTTATCACTACTTTTGGCAAACTAGAAGGGGAAAAATAAAAATATCAAGTTCATTTCAGCAAGAATTTGGAATAAAGAAAGAGCAATACAAGTTACAAAGCACATGAAAGTGACTACTTGAAAGAATTAAGATTTAAAAACATAGAGACACAAGAATATGTAATGAAATGGAAATGAGTTTCTGTTGGTTGTAATGGACAGTATGGGAATGTGTATAGAGATTTAGAGTAGCTTAATCCAAAGTAAATAGAGCCACGCAGTTGTTTTACTGAGGAAAAATGGATTTCTCAAAATAAAAGACATTCTTTATAATTATGGTATTAAACCCTAATGGAGAGTAAGGATGCTGCTCTGGTGTTTTTAGAACATCACTGAATATCTTTCTTGTCTATGCCAAGGACAGTTATTCTCTCTTCAACTAAATCAAAGATTCACTTGCAGGGAAAGACCTGAGCTTCTGAGTATCATTGATTAGATATTGACAGTCTTCTCTGGATATAATGAGGATGTATTTTTCCTTGATAGTAAAATATATAATATTTGAGAGTAAAGGTAAGGTTCCAATTATAAAAAGACTATTTAAAACATGCTTTAATATTTAAAATAAGTTATGTATCAAGAGGGCTTTTGTTTTTAAATTTTCACTAGATGTAAGGGATATACATGCCTATATATCAATATTATGCTTCAATATACAAAAATTTATTTTTATCACAGAAAAATATTAATATTTTATGGATCTCAAATGCCTTATACATATGCTCTTTCTCCTTTTTTGTGTTTTTTTATGGTTCATATTTACGTTCACAATAGTAACATTTGATTTATTTCTCTTTATGAAATTTCATTTTTGAATACGTAAAGAAAGAACTTTAGTTAAAAACTACTACAGGTCTTTTCTTTACATTTTGTATCTTACTGGTTTGGTTTTTTTTGTTTTGTTTTGTTTTTTGTTTGTCTGTTTGTTTTGCTACCATACCTCACCATTTCTTCCCCCTTTCTCCACTAGAACAAAATGGCCTGAAAACTTTTAATGAGAAAGCAATCTTCCTCCGACCTCCCTTAGCTGTATGGAAAAATATTTCCTGTCCTGAACACCTATAATGGTGAGAGTATATCCCTGTCCTTCAAATAAATTAGCTTCTAGTTCTATAAATTTTATTTCAATTTAGCAGTTAGTTTGGGATCTTAAAGAATAAGGAAGATTACCTTAACATCTTAATCTAAAAGACAATTGAAATAAAGCTGAATCTTTGGAAGAAATAACCCATTCAAAATCAGGCATGTGATCTGAGAATAAAAATTTACTGTAGTATTTTATGGAGGTATATGGAATTATAACCAATTCAGAATGCTTTCAAAATACACTAAAACATGTATGTATTCAATCAAAATACAGCTTGGCAGGAGGTAGACAAGGACATGTTTGCAAGTTCTAATAGTATAAGAAAAAGTTGTGTTCGGGTGGAGTTCCCAAATTCTATAATCAACCCAGTAAGGATTTGACATCTCCAATCCTCAATTGTGATATTGTGAAACAATGGGAAATATACTTTTGGTCTTTGTCCCTGGCTCCTGGCTAGATCTCCTGAAGCCTTTGAAATTTCTTAAATAAACAGGTATTAGGAGCATCTTTTGCTTTAATATTTGGTCTTTGACCCTGGTTCCTGATACAGAGCTCCTAAAACTCTTGGAATTTTCCTGCATGAAAAGAACATCTCCTGGTGGACTCCTGGATAGCTTCATAATGGGGACTAGTCACCAGAAAGACCAGGCCACAGTTGGAAACATGGAACTTTCAGCCCCTTCCTTCCTCATCTTCCAGGAAAGGGAGAGGGGCTGGAGATTGAGTTAATAATTGATCATGCCTACATGATTAAGCCTCTGTAAAAACCCCTTAACTACAGGGTTTGCAGAACTTCTGGAATATTGAACATCTCCATGTGCCAGGAAGGAGGTGGACCCCAGCTCCACAGGAACAGAAGCTCCTATGCTTGGGACTCTTCAGGGCCTCACCCTATGTATCATGCCCTCTGTTCTATAGTAAACAAATATGTGTTTCCCTGAGTTCTGTGAACTGTTCTAGTAAATGTTCTATTGATTCAATCAATCCAAGGCAGCTAGGCCCAGACAATGGAATATTAGTCAGCACTAAAATGACATATCAAGCCATGAAAACATGTGTAGGAACCTCAAATGCATATTACTAAGTGAAAGAAGCAATCTGAAAAGGCTACTTACTGTATGATTTCAACTATATGACATTCTGGAAAAGGCAAAACTATGGGAGCAGGAAAAATAACAGGGATTTCCAGGGGGTGGTGGAGAGGGGATGGATAAGTGGGGTACAGACGATTTTAAGGGCAGTGAAAACACTCTGTATGATACTATAATGGTAGATATGTGTCATTATATATTTTGTCCAAACCCACAGAATGTACAACACCAAGAGTGAACCCTAGTATAAACTATGGACTTTGGGTGATTATCATGTGTCAGTGTAGGCTCCTCAGTTGTAACAAATGTACCACTCCGGTGAAGGATATTGGAAATGGTGAAGGCCCTGTAGGGCCTGTAGGTACAGGGACAAGGGGTAAATGGGAAATCTATCTTTTACTCAATTTTGCTGTGAACCCAAAACAATAGGGGTGCCTGGGTGGCTCAGTCAGTTGAGAGTCCGACTCTTGGTTTCTGCTCAGGTAATGATCTCAGTGTCCTGGGATGGAACCCTGCATCAGGCTCCGTGTTTAGCAGGGAGTCTGCTTCTCTCCTTCTCCTTCTTTCCTTCCCCCCAATCATGTACGTGCTCTCTGTCTCTCTCAAATAAATGAATAAATAAATCTTTAAAAAAAATAAAGGGCCATTTTGTATTATACTTACTACAAATTACCATATACAGCTGGACTTGCTTGCAACATAACAAAGAGTATTATAACAAATTATCATTAACCTAATCATTCTATCCTTATTAACATTTAATAGCCATCTATAAAAGTTATTTATATCATAATGCTTTATAAACAATATTCATTACCTGCATTTAATCATGGATTTTATGACAGACAGTATTGCTGTCCATGTAATTCCTGTGGCCCTTCTCCTTGCAAGAGAACACTGATCTAGTTTGGACTGGTCACTGGCCCAGCCCCAGTCCTGCTGCTTTGTCAGATGTTTAATTTCCATCCTCTTTTGCAACTAGGGACAGTCACATGATCCAGTTCTGGCCAATAAGTCTGAAGCAGAAGATTGCTTGGCAGAGGAGGGGGTGACAGAGTGTTCTGGGAAAGCTTACTTTTATAAAGGAGATGCAGGTTATCCCTCTCCTGATGGAAGACTACACCACACCTATAAAGTACTCTTGCCACACAATGCTGAATGTGAATCTGTGAATCAGATTAAGCCTCTAGATCCAACTCTCAATTTATAGCAAACAGAGAAGAACAAGGAACATATTAAATGACATCACAGGAATGAAATCGGCAAAACCCAGACCATGGGAAATCACAGGAAACAAAGCCTTATTTCTTCAACAAATGCACTGCAGAGAAAAGAAAAAGGAAATACAATCTATACATCTATGGATTTTAAAAAAAAAGACTTAAGAGCCATGTCAATTATTTGCAGGGGATCCTGATTCAAAGAAACTAAAAAAAAAAAAAAGTATGACACCAAAGAATATCAAATATTTGATTTTAAACCAAATTTTAAGTTAAATTTTTTAGACATGCAAAAGTGGTGTGTTTATATCTAAATAAAGTAACTTTTTTCATTTAGAGACACACAATGAAATGTTTGCAAATGAAATGATAAAGATGACTGTGGCTTACATTAAAATATTTCTGGAGTGGGAGAACTGGGTAGGATACAGCTGAACAGGCTTGGGGTTAGTTGATCATTATTAAGCTATTTGATGGGTACAGGGAGTTCTTTACACTTAATTTTCTACTTTGGTATATGTTTGAAGTTTTCCATAATAAAATGTTTTGAAACTATATGTGTGGATTTAGATTTGGCTGGCCCTTTCCTTTGTCCCTTCTTTACCTGACTTGGTAATGGACGTGGTACTGGAGCTCCAGCAGCCTTCCTGCTACCATGAGGCTTAAAAGCGTGAAGATGAGAATGGCCAAGCAGAAAGATGATAAAAGGCCCGTGTCTTTGATGACACTAATGAGCTCCAGACTTCTTACATAAAAACAAATTTGTATTTCTTTAAACTGCTATTAGTAGAGTTGTCTGTTGTTATCGTTGAGGGTATCCCTCCTGATATGATGTCTATGCAATAAATCTGACTTTCTCAAATAAGAAGTGTTAAAAAAAATTAAAAGCAGTGGAATAGACTCATCCAGAAGTACAATATTAATTCTTCCTTTGCACAATATTTCTTCCTAGTTTATCTACAAAGATCTTGGGATTTATAACCTACTTAAAATACAAACTAAATGTTTTGAATTAAATTCCGTTAGGTCAGAGTTACAGTTCCAATCATGTCAAAGTAGCTTGACTTGGACTAAGCCTCCCAATGACATCAATATAAAAGGTGGTCATAACAGAAAAACACTTGTTGAAGACACTGGTGAACAATTATAGCAAACAATAACTGGACTGCAGTTCTTAAAAACAGGGAAGTATAAGTTATAGGGTCCACATTTATCCATATTTTCCAGCTCAGTGGAGCAGAAGGAAATGGAACCCAAACTGCAAATAGCAGTCTGACTTGTTAAAGGAGACATAAATTGAGGTGCAACTGTCAGAGTGGCAGGATATTGAGGGACAATGAAAAGGAGGGGGTGGGACCCAAATATACCTGCAAAGAAATTCCCTTCAAGCTATGGGCAGACTCCTGGGGTGTACATATAGAGAAGTTAAGATTCCAAGAAACTCCTTGGAAAACAGCATTTGGAAGGCAAAAGAACTGAGCAGAGATTTCAATAGCTGCCTGATACTGAGGAATGAGAAACTAAGTCCATCTAACTTTATGCAGGTCTTAGTCTACTCAGGCCGCCATGACAAAATACCACAGCTGGGGTGACTTAAAAACATATTTATTTTTTTCAGAGTTCTGGAGGCTGGAAGTCTGTGGACAGGGTGCTAGCCTGGTCAGTTCATGGTGAGACCTCTCATCCCGGCCTCCAGACAGCTACCTTCTCACTGTGTTGTCACATGGCACAGAAAGAAGGAGCAAGCCCTCGGGTGTCTCTTCTCATAAGGGTACTAATCTCACCAGAGGGCCCCACCATCATGCCCTCTCCTAACTACCTTGCAAAGATCCTGTATCTCCCAGCATAATCACATTGGGGCTTAGGGCTTCCCCATATGATTTGGGAAGGACACAATTTAGTCTACAGCAATGGGCATTAGTTTTCTATTGCTATTTAACAAATTACTACAAATCTAGAGGCTTAAAACAATACAAATTTATTATCTTACAGTGTTGGAGGTCAGAAGTCTAAAATGGATCTCACTGGGCTAAAACCAAATAGTCAGAGGGCAGCGTTTCTTCCCAGAGGTTCTGGAGAAGAATTCATCCTCTTGCCTTTTTCACTCCCAGAGGCTGCTTGCATTCCTTGGCTCATGACCTGCTTCCATCATCAAAGCATCAATGACTGTTCAAATCTTTCTCATGCCTCTATCTCTCTCTTCTGCCTCTCTCTTCCACTGATAAGAATTCTTATGATTTGGCTCAGCCCACCCAGATACTTCAAGATACTCTCTCCATATCAGGGTCAGCTGGTTGGTAAACTTAATTCCACTTGCAGACTTAATTTTCTGTTGCAGCAGAACCTAATGTATTCACAGTTTATGGGGATTAGAACATGGAGTGTTATTTTGCCTACTACAATGGGCTTGGTGAACAACTCAACTTTTCTTTTTAAACTCCAGAAATGCCCTAGGAAAAGGTCAAAACTGAAATAGTCCATGCCTACCAAAACCTAGAACCAATCTTCAACAGGACCAAGTCAATCCACTAGACTTCTGTCTACTCTTCAACAGAAAACTACACAATTTTTGAAGGAAATAATATAGTTTTTACCCATTATGTCCAGCATCTAATAAAAAAATATGAGACATGATAAAATACAGAAAAAAAGTAGAGATAAAGGAAAACAGAAGTAGATAGAAACAGATCCATATACGATTCAGATACTGGAGTTCTCAGAATATTTAAAATTTATGGTCAACATATCAAGAAAATAGAGGAAAAGATAGGGAAGTGCAGGAGACACTCAGAATCCATCGAAATTGTCAAATAGAAATATGAGAACTGATAAATACAAGACTGAAACTAACAATGTATTAGAGGGCTGTAATAACAGATCAAAAACAGCAGTGCAAAGGACTAATGAACTGGAAGACGTGTCTTCAGAAAAGATACACACTTATGCATGAAGAAAAAAGAATATAAGAGACCTCTGGAACATAATGAAAATGTCTAATGTGCATGTATTAAGAGTTCTACTATGAGAGGATGAATAGAGGTAATATTTGAATTAAGAAAAACAGCAAATTAAACCCATAGAAAATAGAAGGTAATAACAAGTACAAAAGCAAAAAAAAAACCATATAAGAAATAGAAAGCAAGCATACAATAGCAAACAAAAGAAAGCAGCAGGTTTTTGAAAGATCAATACTTTTGTTAAATCTCTTGTAAGACTGATCAAGAAAAAAAAGAAAACAATTTATCCATTTCACATACCTTCACAAAACTAATCATGAATTTTTATTTTATTGCTGGACTATTATAAAATAAACCATCCCAAATTTCAGTGGCTTTTAACTATAATCATGTATTGTCTCTCCTATATCTGTGAGACCGCTGGGTTTCAGCTGCCCAGCTTCACTAAAAGTATCTTTTACCCTGTGCCCAGCTAGGGGACCACGAGTGTATATATAGAGAGATGGAGCCACAATTGGGAGTTACAATTCAATCTATTACAGTTACCTAGAACTTTATGCCAATAAATGCTACAATGTAGAAGAAATGGACAAATCACTTGAAAAACACAATGAAATGGAGAGAAACAATACATGTGAATATTCCTACACTATTAAAGACATTGAATGTGAAATTAACAATTTTTTTTCACAAAGACAGTTGCTGTCATGAATAGCTTCAGTGGTGAATTTTTCCAAACATTTGAGGAAATAATAACACAAATGTTGTATAAACTCTTCCAGAAAACATAATAAGATATAAGACTGCCCCGTACATTTTTGAGGTTTGCGTGACCTTGATAGAAAAACTGACAAGGACATTATAAGAAAAATTGCAAGCTAATAGTTCTCATGAACATAGACAAAAATCCTAAACAAAATTATAATAAATCCAAATCAAATACGATGCTCAATTTGGCTCATAACAAATCTTTGCAAAGGTTGGTGACTTTTTGCTTTGTTTTGATGTTTAGTTTTCATAAAAGGAATTTTACCAAAGGGGTCCTTTACACCCAAGTCCTTTGAAACTCTGCATTTTGCTGCTCGAGTATTATCAGCCAGAGCTGAGAGTTCTCTGCCCCTGGTGTGAATTTTTTTGACTAGTTTGTAACTGAAAAACTTTGAGAATTTTTTTACCAAAAATATTAAATTGCATCATTATTGGAAGGGCACCATATACTTTCCTATTCCAGCAAATAGCCTGGTAACCTCACAGAAGCAGGAAATGAATTAAAATCATAAAACGTAATAAACATTTCAAATGAGTTCACATCTCTGTGCTCAGCTTGTGGCAGTGTGGAACCCTGGCAGCTCACGCCAGAAGAAGCTGCATGATTCCATCAGCCTCCTGGCTACCAGGCAGGAACGTTGTAGGAATGAGAGACTTCGTGGAGTTCAAAACAAGAGTCTTTGCAAATGGATAACCAGAGAAGCTGGGAAGCATGCAAAGAATTCAGCCCTTTAGCTAAATTACCTAAATGGAAATTATTCACCCAGGAGCTCCATCCTACTGGAAACTCTTGGTCAATGTGTGAAGAAATTAGCAGCTTAAAAAAAAAAATCTTCAGGCTGAACACTTATTATTTTGGAAGTTTTAGTTATGAAACTAGCTGGACAAGGTGGAATGGTCCTTCTAGCATCATAATGAATTTGACTTTGCTTCTTTTTTTCCCTTTTTAAAACATTTTAACTATCAGTTTTATAGTTTTAAGAAAATACCAGTTGAATTAGAGTCTGATTCAATCCGAGGTGTGTTACCAGTTAGGTAGAAGCATTAACTCTATCTCTTATATCATTTAAAAAGTGACAAATAAAGTGTCTGTACTCCTCTAAAAGAAAAGCAGAAATAATAAAAGCAGAACAAGTAGACCACATATTTCAAAAGTAAGTTCTTCAAAATATATGAGTCACCATCTGCAACTTGAATCAGTTTCTGTCATAAAAAGAATATGAAACTGTGTGAAGGTTCATAGAGGGAATAGCTCTATACTATCACCATTACATAGTTTCTATTTTAACATTTGAGAAAATGCATCCTGGGAATCTTAGTCAAGATCCTTATGTGCAAGTAACAGAAACCAGCTAGCTAGCTAAATATGAAATGGGAACTCATTAAAAGGATACAGGGTTATCTCTTGGAACTCAGGAATGCTGACTGGCTGCTTGGGAACCAGGACCAGGAACTATCTATAAAACTGTCACTGTTATACCTCTGTCTCCTATCTCTGCCTTCTGGACCTAGCCAACAGGCTTTGCTGCCTTCTTTAAATGTGGCAGGCAGTACTTGGCCATCCAATAGCTTCTGAGGCTCATTTACAACCTTTGAAGAGTCCATATCAGACTGACTCCACTGAATCTCATTTCTAATTCCAAATACCCACTTAATTGACCTAGTGTCCATCCAAAGTCCAATTGGCTGTCAGGATTTTAATCCTATGACAAGAATGCAGTTCTTAAAGAAATAGCAGTACAGAAATCCAAAACGAGTTTTAACTCATGGCATCTCAAGATGATACCATGATCCAAGATGACTCCAGTGGTACAGTGGGTATTGATAGTAGTAGCATGGATATGGTCAGTAAGGCTCAGGGTAGGTGTGTTTGGTTACATGGATTCCTTGTTATCTCTTCCAGTTCACCTAAGAGAAGATACCTCTCTACAGCTGTAGCCCTGCCGGTCAGCCCTAAGGGTGTTGAAGAATAAAGGGCAGTTGGGATGGGAGAAATGGGGAGATGGTGTCAAAGGGTACAAAGTTTCTGTTACACAGGATGAACAAGTTCAGGGGACCCAATGTACAGAATGGTAATTATGGTTACTAATGCTGTATTATATACTTTAAATTTGCTAAGAAACTAGGTCTTAAGTGTTCTCACCACAAAAAAAGAAAAAGGTTAATGATGTGAGGCAATGAATATGTTAGCTTGACTGTGGTTATCATTTCACAGTATGTATACATATATACACACATATACAATAACATTGTACATCTTGTATATTTTTTATTGGTCAATCATACCTCGATAAAGCTGAAAAAAGGATAAAAGGCAGTTGTCCCCACTGACACGGGAAAATCAAAATGATTTCTGATATCCCTTCTCTTGCTGTATAAGGTACAGACAAGCTCTTGTGTGGCTGGGGTCAGCTAGGCCTTTTACAAAAATCTTGTCTATGTTTTCAAGCTTTATTGAGATATAGGAGTTTGTTGGATCCCCACACTCATCTTACAATACCAGTGACCTTTCTGCTCACTTCATAGGATGGGAAACTGAGTCAGAGTCAATGTGCTGAGGTGGAGAAACCCTGATCATAGATTCATGAAAGTTTGTGTAATTTCTGGGAAATCTCATGGATTCTGATCTGGCATTTCCTTCCTTTTGTGTGATGATTGTTTTTTAAAACATGAAAGTGATGTGAAGATGAGTTATTATAATTTTAATATAAAGCATTTACAAAATGGAGTGGGAAAGCCTCCTTGTGTAAGATAGCAGTAAGTAGTAAAAACCTAATGGTAAGCAAAGCTGGCTGATTGATAGTATTCTCCCACCCTCTTCTGTGATCCTCACCTGAGTCTCTGTATTTCACATGCTCTGGCCCTTAGATGTCTAGGATCCACTATGATATCATCTTATCGAGGCCAGCTCTTCCCAAATTACTTCAGGTGAGAGCCCCCCCCCCCTTTTTTAATCTGCCTGTAGTGCACATGGCCATTAAGACCATTCTGACATTTCCCAACATATTTCATTTACCAGGCATAATTGAAACCCTCGAATATCCTTCCCTGTGAGGGAATCACTCCAGAACCCTTTGTTAGCTTGACTGTGGTTATCATTTCACAGTATGTATACATATATACACACATATACAATAACATTGTACATCTTGTATATTTTTTATACAAAGTCCTTTTGGACTAAAGGATTGTGTATGTTCTTTACAACTTAAAACTCATGATTCCTTCTGATGTAATTTCTTCCTTCAGCTGCAGAAATCCCTTGTGTTTCGTGTAGGAGTTTTTCCTTCAGCCACCGTGGATATTTATTATCAGTAAAGTTCATGTCTTTTGATAGGTACCTGCATTAATTTTTCTTGCACAGGTACTTAGCAGTGGAATTGCTGGGTCATTGATTAGGCATCTGTTTGCCTGTCCTCGATTCTGTAAGTCTTCCAACCGACTCTCCCACATGTAACATATGGCATCCAGCTGCTGCGATCTTCACGAAAAGTTGGCATTGACAGTCTTCTTCATCATAGGCTTTCCTGATGGTGTGAATAGTTGTCTTGTGATTTTAATTTATGTCATTAATTTAATGACTAATAATGTTGAGTACCTTTGCTTTTTGGCCAAGATGTCCTCCTTTGGGAAGTGCCAGTTCAAGTGTTTTGCCCATATTTTTAAATTGGGCTATTTGTTTCTCATTCATTTGTAATAGTTATCTATGTACTGCAGATATGAATATTTTCCAAGATCTATGTACAATAAATATCATCTGCTAGAAAGTAGCTTGCTCTTTCACTTTCTTAATGGTGTTTTTGATTAAAAGAAGTTCTTAAAATTAATAAAGTCTAATCTAATGATCTTTTCTTTCATAGTAAGTACTGGCTAAAATGTGTTTGTCTTCATCGAGATCAGAATATATACTCCATTATTTTTCTCCAGAAGTTGGACCATTTTACCTTTCACAGTTAGGTCTACAATCCATCTAGAACCAATATGTGTGATGTGAGGTAAGAGTCAAGATAGATAGTTAATCAAGAATCATCAAGAGGCTTGAGTAGAAAGAGACACAGAGAGCAGTGTAGCTCAAAGAGTCTCAATCAGGCTGATGGGAACACCAGAGCAAAGACTGCCCTCAAAGGAGTCCTCTATGAAGCAGAAATGTCTGACCAGTACACCTGGCATGTTCCATTGTTGGCTGAGAGGTTTCAGGAGAGAGCATGGCCTTGGTATAAACGCTATAGAAGATCTTGAGTGTAGCAGCTGAAGGCTGTCTGCTAACTACATCTCTGACATCAAGTTCTCTCTTGAAATGTGATCTCAGCATCACACTTCCCTGACTACCACAGTGTTGAAAATTCCCAATCTAGGGGTGCCTGGGTGGCTCAGTTGTTAAGCGTCTGCCTTTGGCTCAGGTCATGATCCCAGGGTCCTGGGATCGAGCCCCACTTCGGGCTCCCTGCTTGGCAGGGAGTCTGCTTCTCCCTCTCCCTCTACTGTTCTCCCTGCTTGTGCTCTCTCGCTCTCTCTCTGTCAAATAAATAAATAAATAAAATCTTTAAAAAAAAAAAAAGAAAATTCCCAATCTCTTTTTTCTATAATTTTGAGCATATCAGTCACAGTGGGGTTGTTTGTTTCATTAAAGAGTTTCAGCCTGGTTACCCCAGTATCTGAATCACTCTGGGTTTCTAGTGTCTATGGTTTCTACTGGTTCTAATCAAGTGCCTTTATAATCAAGACTCCTATTTTTTTATTAATAATGCACATTGTATTTTTAAAAAATCATCTTCCTCCAAAGAGGTGGGCAGATACAATGGCAATGGATCACTCCGTTGTAGCCTGACTTTTCACTGTAGTTACTATTTCAGAATTTCTTTTACTCCTAGGGTCATAGCCCTTGTTCCTAAACCTTTGCTCTCATTTCTTAGATACAGGCGTTACTTTTCTAGCAAGAGCCTTCTGGGGTAAAGAAAAGCCCTTTGAGTTTTCACAGACTGCACCAACTTGGAAAATCATAAAAACTCTGGTCTCTGGTTCCCTAGCACAGGTAAAAATGGACATCTCAGATCAAAACTTGAACCTCCTAGCTGTCATTGTCTCTTATATTGTTTGGATGCTCACCTTACACACATATAGCTTAGGAGTCAGCCAACAATTTGAGTGAAATTTGTACATAGGTTTTAGGGCCACTTTCTCTGGCATTCTCTCCTCTAAGACTGTTAGCCTCTAGGTTTCTGTGGCTTTGACAACCTTGAACTCTAACCTCTGTCTCACAGCTGTGAGTAAAATGTGTTGCTTTATGCTGGAGTTCCACTCCCTTGCCCTGCAGCAAACCAAAATCTTAATTTCTGAAAGTGCATTTTTAAAAAGAAAGCCCCCCCTGGGGCATCTGGGTGATTCAGTCGGTTAAACTTCTGCCTTCCGATCAGGTCATGATCCTGGGGTCCTGAGATCCAGCCCCGCATCGCATTAGGCTTCCTGCTCATCTGGGAGCCTGCTTCTCCCCCTCCCTCTGCTGTTTTCCATGCTTGTGCTCTGTCAAATTAATTTAAAAAAAAAAAGAAAAGAAAAAGAAAAAAAAAAGCGCCCCCCGCTCCGTGTGGTTCATAAACAAAGTGAAGTTTGAGAACTGGAGACCTAGAATCTAGATCTAGATATATTTTGTTCCTGATTCATGGGAATCCCATCCTATTAATGCTCTCATCTCTACCAGTGAGTAAAGCAAGACTGGGGTAACTGAGGTACCGTGGGTCATGGCATGCTGTTTTATTCCACACTCCAATTCACGCGCTCAGTCCATGTGACCAAGGTTTCATGCTTACTTCCCAATTTCCCCACAAAGCCCTGCTCTGAATTCTAGCCTGTGTGGAAGGCTGGACCCCAAATTTCCTTCAGCCAATCTTTTTTCAAACATTGGTAATATTTCAAGTTTTATTTATGACCAACCAGATGAATGTGAAATTGAATCCTCTTGTGGTTTTAATTTAAATTTTCCTGGTTACCAGTGATGTTGAGAATCTTTCCAAATAATTATTAGCCATTTATGTTTACCCTTTCTGAATGGCCTAATTATATTTCCCCCATTTTCTATGGGATCAGTTACCTTTTACTTACTGTTTGTAAGATCTCCTTAAGTCTGTTCAGAATTTTTATATGGAAGTTATATGTATGTTTTTAACTTTAAATGAATACAGTATGAAAGGTTTCAGAGGCTATTAATATTTGACAGCCATTCATAAAAATCTAACACTTTTATCTCACTAAAGCAGACACTGAATAAATACATTACTCTTCTAAGGATATCTACATACTCAGTGGCAGCCAGATATAGGACCTGCGTCTCCTACACCTTGCCTGGGTCTTTTCCAATTCTATCCAGCAAACTTACCAAGAACCCATGCAGGCCAAGCACAGTTCTAGCCCCTGAGGATGTCAACATGAACACCATAACCAGCTTTCGCCATGTGACACTTCCCTGCTGTCCTCAACTTCCCAACAAAGCAGACAATGCCAGCTACTTGAGGTTCTAAAACACACAATGTCCCCTTTCTCCTTGGGTTTCTGCAGATGTTCCATCTGTCTGAGGCAAATCTTTACCATACTTCTCCCTTTTTTTTTTTTTTTTTACTATTTCCAGACTCAACCTAATCATATCCTCATCTGTAATGTTTTTCCTTAACTGTCCTAGGTACTGTTAGGCATTTTCCCCAGAAGACTGTATGCATAATATTTAGTTTCAGGTCTTTCTCCAAAAACTGTGATACTGGAGGACAGGACCCATGTGATTTGTATTCCCAAGTACCAGATACATGGCAGGTTTGTAACAACTATTTGTTGTTAAGAAAAGCTGGTGGGCAGGGTGGTCAGACCCTATTCAAATAACTATATGTTCTAATATGATAAGTGTGAGGAGTGTGCTTTAAGTTATAATGCATGCCACCTTCTGTAGGTATAACATTACTAATAAAATGGTTCAGAGCCTTTTAAACCTTTTTCCCCTTCCTGGGCCTGTCACCTTTTAAGGGGTTTGAGGCAGATCTCTAATGATTGATATGAGTATTTGACTTATTGCCACAGATATAATTTAGGAAATGGTTAGCTTTGAAAGACAAGCAATTACTTAAAACTTGCTCTAAATTTTAGGACTTAGCCTAATTTGATCAGAGGTCCTTTCGAGATGCATGCTCAGCAAAGATGTTAAAGATGATCCTACCCTGGCTGAATCTGTTGTCTACTGAGACTGCATCTGCCAGATGTCTGAAATGGTAAGGATAAAGTGAAATTCATCACCTACTTTTTACAGCTGCACTAAGTGAGAAAATGACAAATAGACACCCCAAAAGATTGTGACACTCTTGATACGTATAAACCTTTTTGGATTGCTTTCCTGATTGATAGTCATCAAGGACATCCTGCTGTAATTTATCATAAAATCAGGAGTCACTAAAAAACTTCAAGGCCAAATTCACTTTAGTTCATTTATTGCTTTTATTATATCTAGTTTAATGTTGCTAAACATCTTAAGGAGTTTGGGAATTACAAATATTTCCACCAGAATATATTAACTAGAAACAATTTTCCCCTCATGGTTTTCCTTCTCAAATTGCAGACATTACGTGAACACCTCACTAAAATTAAAACAATTGACTCAAATACATTGTGCATCTAAGTGTGAGTCAGAACATTCTAGTGTGTGAGGCTATTTCCTGCTTGCAAATTAAGCCCCTTTAGTTGTTCAGTGAATAAAACTTAAACTCAGTAATAAGTAGCATGTTATATATTGTTCTCTGCTCTATCCTTGTTACGTGAAACAGAGATTGGAGCTTACATGTACCTTTGAATGAGGCAGCAAATATCGTAGAACACATTTGAGATGGAGAAAACAAAAAGTAACATTTTCAAAGGCCAAGTCCTAATGGCAACTCAGGAGTTTGGAGATCAGCTGTTTGTAGGTACTACATTCTAGCTGTTCACAGGTACTACATTCTCCTCCAAACAGTGACATATATTGTATTTAAAGCCTGAATCTGGCAATCCTGTAGTCTGTCAGATTCCCTTTCACGGCTCCCTCTAGAAGTAAGAAAAGTTCTATCCTAAGGTCTTCTCTTAGGAGTCCTTTTTTTTTTTTTTTAAGATTTATTTATGGGGGGAGGGGCAGAGGGAGAGGGAGAGAATTTCAAGCAGACTCCCTTTTGAGTGCAGAACCTGATGTGGGGCTCCATCCCAGGACCCTGAGATCATGACCTGAGCCAAGATCAAGAGTCGGGTGCTTAACTGACTTGAGCCACCCAGGTGCCCCTCTTAGGAGTCTTATTTTAAGGGAACATCCTTTTTCATACGGACAGAAAGAGGTGACTGCCATTTACACAAATAACATGTCAATAAGTTAGCACGAGTGACCTAATTATTCAGAGGGGCCACCAGACACCGTGGCTCCCAGAAAAGAAAAGAATCAATTTGTTCATATCACATTACTCTTGTGCACTGTGTGGTCACTCTGGGGTTTCCCCAATGCATGCCTCACTGGTCCTCCTTATACATGCTTGTTGTCCTCTCAGAATTCTGCCCACACACTTGCATTCTGCTCCATCCTAATGGAGAACCGTGCAGGATGAAATATTGGGGGCTTAATAGTTAAAATTCAAATAACCAAATCTTGGAGTTTTCTATTTGCAAAAGAGGGGAGATTATTCATATATATTATATATATGCTAGCCACCTAGAAACTGAAGCTTAAGGAGGCAAAGTGATCCAATTAAGCCTAACAGGTATATCACACAGGGTATTAAACAGTGTATTAGAAGTTAATAAAATCTATGGAAAACAAATGAGATGTGAGAGAGGTGGTAGGTGGTGGTTTTTCAGAGAAGAGGAAAAGCACTGAGAAGACAAGATTGGAGCAAAGACTTGACAGTGTAGTCATCCTAGAGGTGATGAGAGCAATGCAGGCAGACTTAACAGGGCAAAGACCTTAAGGCAGGAGGATGCCTGGTATCTTTTAAGAGCCAGGAGGCTCGTGTGGCCAAAGTGGAGGGCCCGAGACTCAGCTCAGTGGCAGAGTAGGTCAGACAGGTGGGCGTGGGGTGGTGAGGAAGAGCTCCTAGAACCAAGTAAGCAACTTGGAGGCTGCTGGCTTTTACCCTGAGTAAAAAAGAGAATGACAGCGGGATAGTGAACCCCAGGATATAAAATTCCTGGCATGATTTGATATGCTTTTATGAACTAGTATGTTGGTCCTTTAATATTTCCCACTAATTGGGCCATAAAGCAAAATTCAACACAATTGTACAAACAGACATCACCCAAATTCATGAATCAAAGAAGAAATCATAACATCTAGAACAGAATCAAAATGAGGACACATAGCAAACCCATTATTTTTTTTTAGTGTATTGTCTCAAATAGATCAGAAAAAAAAAAAAACTGATACGATAGTAAATGAGCTTAGCATCCAACTTAAGTAGGTGGAAAAAGAACACTGAACATATTTAAAGAAACTGAAAGAAAGTATATAATAAAGCAGTAGAAAGCCTAACGATCCAGTCGGATCACTAAAACCAAAAGTTGATTCTTATTATAGACAAACAATAACAAAAATTCTGGCAAAAGTGATCAAAAAAGAAAAAAAAAAGGAGAGAAGTTACAAACATCTAATGTTATAAATGTAACCTAGAAGAAAACGGACACAAACTATACTAAAAGAATGTCATCAACTACTTAACCAACAGATATCAAAACATGGACCAAATAGACAAATTCTTAGAAAAGACATCTTTCCAAAGTTAGTCCAACAAGAAATATAAAGTCTAAATGATTTTATAAATATTACAGTATTTGAAACAGTAGTATAGTGTTTCAAGATAAACACCAGCCTCAGGTTTCCAGGAATTTTCTACTAATGGTTTTAGTTTCAGACAATTCCCCTCTGGAAATAAAAAGAAAGAAAAACTCTCCATCTCATCAGTATAATCTTGATTCCAAAGCCAGAAAAGGCAGTTTAGGAAAAGAAAATCACCAGCCCATGAACTATAGGATACAGATATAAAATTCTTAAAATATTAGGAAATCAAATCAAACCAATGTATAAAAAATATGAAACCCACAACCAAATGAGGTATAATTGAGGAATGCAACAGTAGTTGAATTTTAGAAAACTTAAAAATTCCATTCACCGTATTAACAAGTCAAAAGATAACATTTCTATTTATATGTTAAGAGCTACAGAGAAAACATTTTATAAAGGTCAACACAAACACATGACAAAAATTCTTTATAAATTAAAAAGTGAATTTCATTTGATAAAGCAGATCTACCAATGACCTACCATCTAGCAGCACTCTAATTGGGTAAACATTAGGAGCATAACCGTTAAATTTCATACTATGAAATTGTCTGGAATCAAGGATTATTTTGTAGACCAGAAGTAAAGGGGAACAATTCCCCAGAGGGTCCCCGAGTGCTGAAAACTCAGGGCACCTGAAGTTGATGCCCTTGAAAGCCAGAGAGGGACTACAATTCGGAACATCTGATGTCAATATGTTACAAAATAAATACCTTGGTCACTCTGGTAAAATCCTCTACACCATAGTTGCTTTTCTAAAGTAACAGTATCTCTTTCCGTCTTCACTCAGTACTGTACTTTTAAACCCAAGCAATGATTTAGATTGTGGTTTGCTCCTCTAGAGTTTGATGACCTTAACTTCAAGGATTAACATACAATTCATGGGCAGAGGAATTTGGTTTATAAACTTTCCTTACACTTCCTTGAAATCACTCCACAGTAGAAAGAAATGGGGTAGAGATGGGAAAGAAGAGGGGCCACATAGCACTTCATTTTCTAAGGGAAAGAAGTGGGATGTACACGCTCCATAATGGTTATATTTTCTCTTTCAATGGTCTATCCATCCTCTCCTTCTCTTTGATCTTGTGAATACGAAATCCTCCTCCCACAGGCCCTGGGCTTTGGAATCAGAAAGGCTTGGTTTCTAGCTCTGGCTTTGTTAGTAATGATGGGACTCCCGGCAAGTTTCTTGGTGTATTACTTTTCTGTGGCTGCTGAAGCAAATTACCACAAACTGGGTGATTTAAAACAACAGAAATTTGTTCTCTTACCATTCTGGAGATCAAAAGCCCAAGACCAAATTCTCGGCAAGGCCACAGTCCCTCTGGAGGCTCTAAGGCAGACTCTGTTCCTTGACTCTTCTAGCTTCTGGTGGCCGCCGGCACTCCTTGGCGTGTGGCTGCATCCCTCCAAGGCCAGCATCTTCCAATCTCTCTCAGGTCTGTCTGGTCTGTCTGTACATTACAGTCTCCTCTGTGGGTGCGTAGATGTCACTCTGTCTCGCTCCTATAAGGATGCATGTGATTGCACCTAGGGCCCACCTGAATATTCTCCCCATCTTAAGATCTTAATTTAATTACATCTGCAAAGACTATCAGGAACATCCACAGCTTCCAAGGATTAGGATCTGATTTCTTTAGGGGCTGTCATTCAGCCCACTACATGTAAGCCTCTCCATGTTTCTGTTTCCTTATTTGCAAAACAGAGATAAGAATACCAAACACATGGGATGCAGGTTCTGGGGGTTAAATAAGAAACATATAGATATGAACTCACAAATATTTCCACACAAATTCAGCATGACCAGTAAGTGGGGGAGCTTAAAGAAGACTAAAATTTACCCCTATAAAGCTTTGTGAGTTATGAACATTTCATAACTCTCTGCAACTCTTAAATACTTAAAGATATAACTAATTTTATATTCAGTTTGATTTTGTCTAGCACATAGCCTTTCCACTTTTTTCTGGATGTTTTTCTTGTCTGTCTCCAAAATTTTAAGTTAACAATAAAATGATATATTACATGCTGTCCTTGTTATAAGGAGTACCTTGCCTGGAAGAGGAGATAAACATAGAAAATGATGGGCACTATATTTTTTAATGGATCAGATGTGACGAGGAGCAGAGAAGGTGACAGTTAACTCTGCCTGGGTTTTCCCAGAGGGGATGGCTCCTGAGCTGGACCTGCCAACTGGCCACTAGTGCCCATACTTTCTTTAAGCCATGCTTTGTCCATCTTTGCTAGGTTCACTACAAGGGAAATCTTAATCACATTGATATCATCTTTTAAAATTTTCATCTGGGCACCCAAAGCAAAGTAACTGGATCTAAAGTCTTTCGGATATGTTCAAATGCTTCTTCAATAAATTTCCCTTGTTTTATTTTCTATAGATCACTTCCCCTGAGATGCTGGTTTCTCTGCTCAGGACAAGAGTGGCAGACAAGGCTTTTGGTACTTTGGGATAAAAGCTGGGATAGTCTGAACAGGCATGAGGGAGGAAAACAACAGTGGTCTACCAGGGGACTGCATTAATGCTGCTTGTTTTGACTTTGTTCAGGATGACTAACTTGTGCCCATATGAAGAACATGCAGGTGCAGAGATTCCATGGGCCTGACAAGAGATGACTGCTAGAATTGCTGTCAGACCCATCCACACCAGCATCTGAGCACCAAAGCCGCCATCTTCTTTCTTGCAGAAGCATTTTCCATCTGTGCTCCACGTTGCTAGGATAAGAGAATATAGGAAACTTTGGATTATTTGTAGCTTCCTAATGTGCCTCTTTCCTCTTCCATTAACACTGTACCCTTACCTTCACATTACCATCAGAATTCTTGAAATAATGATCAAAAACCACTTTGCTGCATTGTAGGATCTTGTAATCTGAATTATTCTACTGATATTACCAAAGTGAAATCAATCCATGGAAATCACTGAATGTAATGACCTTTCATAAATCCTTCATCTTTAGTATTAATCTGTCGTATTTTCCACAGTTTCTAACCCCTGCTTTGTGCTCTCACTCCTCACTCCTGTTTTCCATGCCTCCAGTACTGTTCCAATTCCATTCTTTGTTCTTTCACTGTTTTTGTTTGTTTGTTCTTAATTCCTCCTTCTGGAATATTCTTTTTGTTGTGACTTTGGTATTCTCTTTTTATCTCTCATTACACTCTACCCTTCATGTCTCCTCTGTGGTTTCCACCATTATGACCATTTTGGTTTTAGGCTCACCTCTCTTAGCCACGGAAGTTCTTTGGTGAAAGGGAGGTTGACACAAGCAGACACCCTTGCACATCTTTGCTTATGTGTCCTGTTGATAATGCCAACTCAGCATGCTTAAAACAAAGCCCATTATCTTGACCTTCCACCCAGTCCTTTCCCTTTCACCATGTCTATTAATGCCACAGGTTATTAGCCTCTCCATTAACCTGGTTTAATACCTTTCATTCATCTGTAAATTTCCTTCCACTTTCATTCAATTATAAAAATCTATAGAATCTGTCTGCACATAGCCATTCAGCAAGTGACCAAATCTACATTTCCACACTTCTTTTCTACTGCTTAAAGTTAAAAGTTCACAATTATCTCAAGTCTTATACTGTCTAAGTGCATACTTTATTTCAAAAAGAAAGAGGGTGGTGTTTCCATTATTCTAAATTTTCAAATGTGCTTTGGAAAGGTTACGTTACTTGCCAAATGCCACACCTCCAGTAAGTAACATGGACAGAAGGAGAGGCCAGGTCATTTCATGCCAAATAGCCTGCTTTTTAACAATGTAAAATGATATTTTCTAGAGGTTTTCCAAGCTGCAGTATTGCTCCTCAGTATCCCCTTACAAATATACTCCCGAGCAAAAGCAACCACTATCCTGAACCTCTTTTGGAATCATTCCCACACTCAATCATTTCCATGAAAAATGTTCTCATCAGAAAATCCCAGGTTGGATTGATGACTGCTCCATGCTCTTTTCTCACCAGAAGAACCACTTCCTGCTGCATATCTATGGCTCTCTGTTTATACTGCTTTCCAGACACGTAAGACACAAGACATGCGTCAGAGTTATTTGAGCACTTAATTTCATTCCTCATCAAGTATTCAAGTTCCAGTCTTGTAGCTCTTCATTTCTCACAGAAAAGAAATGCCTGTTCCAGAGCCTTGACCACAGCAGGTGCATAATACATCCTTGTGGAGTGAATCATTATTTGATAGGCTTTGGGGTTTCCTGTTGAAATAGTTTGAAAGTTTAAATTTTTAATGAAATCTTTCAGACATGCAAAAGGTATAAAATGATATAGTGCATCCTCTTCAGCATGCTGTCTGGCTTAGAAAGGAAATATTACTGATCAAAGTTTCTTGTGTATTCCCTAGCCATCTACCTATTTCCCATGTGTCTCAGCCTTATTCGTTCAGTTTTTACTTTTTTCTACTTATTTATGATTCCTCGAATATTACAAATGCCCTCCCTAGCAAAAGCAAATTCACAAGGAGGCAGAAAAAATGGGTAATACATTTCTCTAAGGCTCACTGAGTTTCTTAGATTTGCAGTTGGATTTCCCCTAGGATATGTGGATTCATATTCAGTTGAAGAATAAGGTTAATATTTATTTTTGGTCTAGAAAAACATATATGGTCAGCATCTCAGTTCCCTAGAGGAAAAACAGGAAAATTTCTGTGGCTCCAGCTATTTCAGTGAGCCTGAGAAGACTTCCTTAATTAGACCCTTGTTTCTGTTCCTCACTAACATCTTTTGATCCAAAAATGAAGTATCAGTTATAAGTTCTTCCTCTATTAGGAAAAACTTTTAAAAATATTTCTTTTTCTTTGTACTTTCAGGATATATATTTTTTTAAGTATGAGAACATTTTTCATGGAACTTAGACACTACTTACACAATTATGGTAATATTAAGGAATTCTGTGGCATATACAATATAATGTAATGTCAGATTTTGGATTTTGATGTTTTATTTATGTAATTATATTTTTTGTCTTCCCCTTTAATTCAAAATATTTCTACTTATTTAAAATAATATTTTTTAGGGAATAATAAAATGAATATCCATGAACTCACCACTCAACTTAAGGACTAAATTGTTACTAATATAATGTATATGTTATATATATCAATCTATGAATCTTACCATATTACATTTCCTTTGTTCCTTTTATTCCTTGAGGTTTTCCATTAACTTGTTTTTATTTTTTATAGTTTAATCACATTTGTATATATATCCCAAAAAACAATATTGTGAATTTTTGCTGGTTTTGAATTTCATAGAAATGTTATACTGTAGGGAGCCAGGTGCAACTTCCTTTTGTCTCTGCATGTTAAGTACTGATGCATGTAGCCATAATTCATTTTTAATTGCTCTGTAGTATTCCATGTTTTGATAGAAAAATTTATTGATTTATTCTCCTATCTACATGCTTGGATTTCTATACTTTCACATTTCAATTAATACTTCTATAAAAATTCTTGCACATGTCTCTAGGTGCACACATGTGAAAGTGTTTCTACTCAGTACTTGTCTTTTCTTGATGATTTTTGGGAGTTCATTGTGTATTTTTGGTTCTATATCTTAGTTTTAGGCATTACAGATAACTTCTTTCAACTTATGGACTGTAAAAAAAAAAAACAAACTTATGGACTGTCTTTTCACCTTCTTTATGATGTCCTTTGATAAATGGAAGTTCTTAATTTTAATGTAATAAAGTTTATCAGATTATGATTTCATGCCCCATCACAAATATTTTTCTACATTTTCTTCTCAGAATTTTGAAGTTTGTCTTTCATTTCTAAGTGTTTATTACATGAAGAATTGTTGTCTATGGTGTAAGAATGTAATTTCATATTTTTAAGATATACAGAATTTATTGAATTTCTATTTTTTCCCATTACTCTCTAGTTCCACCTCAGTTTTATGCCAGCTTTACATATTTACTGGTCCTGTGGCCACTCTTCTACTTTTCTGATGCTTCCTGATGGTCTCCCAGTCAGGTTCTGTTAGATAATTATTCCTTAGACGAGGTTGATAACCCCTATGCTTACTAGCTGAACCACATAAAACTGCCAGTATTTAGTTAGATTTGACCAGCAAAAATGACAATTTCATTTGGTGCAAAATAAAAAAAGAATCCCATCAATATCCATTCAAATGTCTTCAGCTCTAATATCCAGTATTGATCCACAAATATAGAATTCTCTAATATTGCTCCTTAGCTTTAAGCAAAAATTTTCACCTCCTTGCTACAGGCTGTATACACGTGCCCTATTGGCATCTCAAACACATGTTCAGGCTTTAGCCCCCCTCCCCTTTTTTCTCATTTGTCCTTCAGGCTTAGCTAAAGTATTTGTTCTCTTATTTTCTGAGACTGCTCTGTATCGGCACTTATATTTTTCACCTAGGCAAGCTACCAGTTTTAGGATCATTCCTTACTCCTCCCAATTTAATTTTTTTTTGCCATATCCAATTGGTTTTGTCTTTTTATGGTATTAAAATCCATCCATTCTTTGCTTTCCCATTGAAATTGTCCCAGTCAATCCCTCTGTCTTATCATGATTATTGCCCCATCTTAATATCTGGTTCTAATTTTGTGCTACTTTAAAGTGGAGAGAGATGAAGGAGTCAAGCAGTTGGTGATCAAGGAGTCAGCTTTTCATATGGCCAAGTAAGTTCTTACTGGACTGATACCACAGATAACAACTATATAACCTGGAAAAGACATGGAAAAAAAAAAAACTACTTGAGGGGCGCCTGGGTGGCTCAGTCATTAAGCCTCTGCCTTCGGCTCAGGTCATGGTCCCAGGGTCCTGGGATTGAGCCCCGCATCCAGCTCCCTGCTCAGCGGGAAACCTGCTTCTCCCTCTCCCGCTCCCCCTGCTTGTGTTCCCTCTCTTGCTGTCTCTCTCTCTGTGTCATATAAATAATAAATTTAAAAGAAAATAAAAAAAACTACTTGAAAATACTAGACAATGCACAAAAGTAGGCAAATTCCACAGGGAATCAACATTTGAAAGGAGGGAGCAGCATAGGATGTGTTTCTCATGTTATGGCTTTACTAATAGCATGGAATCAGCTGCAACCAGTGACATGTGGAGTAAAAAACTTTTCTAAAAAACTTCAATTTTTTTAAATCTGAAAAACCAGAGGCTGAATTCAGGGCTACAACAGCTACCAGTGAATGAGGTAGAGATAATAGCAGGAAGCAAGCCAAAGAGAGGGAGCCTCAAATTTGGTTTATAAACCCTAACAAAATTTGTGGGTGATCTCTGAATCATGCAGATGTGAAGAAGACTCAATGCAGTCCAGCTCAGAACTGAGACTTGACCTTCTACTTACCTAACTGCCATGTAATTTGCATTTGAATTCAGTAGAGTGAATTTCCTGATCAAACAAGACAAAGATCAATACTTTTGGAGATTATAACAAAATTCATTTCCTTGATATGATCCAAAAGTATGTGACATACTAAGAACCAGGAAAATGTGAGCCATTCTCAAGGGAAAAGGCAATTAACAGAAGTAACTCTCAAATGATCCAATGTTGGGAGGAGCATCTGAACGTTTTACAGCAGCCATTAAAATTATGCTCAGTGAGCAAAAAGAAAACAGGGTTGTAATGAATAGAAGAAGAAGAGCCGCAGTAGAAAAATGAAACTACAAAAAGAAACAGATGGAAAATTCCAGAACTCAAAAATAACATATCAATCATTAGAACTTAACCAGATGCTTATTAGCAGAATGGAATCAAAAGAGAAAAGATAAAGTGAACCTGAAGCTGAGTTAATAGAAGTGATCAAATCTGAAGATGACCCACAAAAAAGATTGGGGAAAAAAAAAAAGTGGACAGATCCTCACAGACCTGTGGGACAACATCAAGATCTAACACACATGTATAATTGAAGTTCCAGAAGGAGAGGAGAGAAAATGGTGCCAAAATTATTTAAAAATATAAAGGCCACAATGTTTCCATATTTGGTGAATGTAATAAACACACAGATTCAAAGAATTCAGCAAACACAAAGCAAGATAAAGGAAACCAGGTTTGTCATGTCCTATTTAAATTGCTAAAAAAAAAAACAATGATAAAGAAAATACCTTGCAAGAAGCCATGGAAAAATGACACAGTACATACAGAACAGCTTTTCCAAGAATGCTGACTTGGCACAAAAACTACAATACTGTCGGGACGCCTGGGTGGCTCAGTCGGTTAAGCGTCTGCCTTCAGCTCAGGTCATGATCCCAGGGTCCTGGGATCGAGTCCCGCATCGGGCTCCCTGCTCCGCGGGGAGCCTGCTTCTCCCTCTGCCTCTCTCTCTCTCTCTCTCTCTCTCTCTCATGAATAAATAAATAAAATCTTTAAAAAAAAAACTACAATACTGACATAAGGTAGAACATATCTTTATGTGCAGAAAGAACAACCTGTCAACTCAAAATTCTATATGAAGCAAAAACATCTTTCACTAATGAAGTTGAAATGAAAACATTTTTAGATAAAATAAAACTAGTGAAATTTTCTCCCGCAGACATACGCTATAAGATATGCTAAAGCAAATTCTCTGGGATGAAAGAAAACTGCTACTAAATGCATAGTTGGATATTCAGGAAAAGTGAATACCAGCTGAAATGTAAAATTATGGATAAATATAAAAGGCTATTTTTTCCTTTTAATTTCTTTAAAGTACATAATTCTTTAAAAGCACAAATCATAATATTGTTGTATAGAGTTTTTACGGCATACATGACAATACATATGACAAACAGCTTAAAGGATAAGGGGACACATGGGCTAATACTTGTGTAAGATTTCTACAATTAACATGAAATGGTGGACTATTTAGCTTAAATAGACTGAAAAACAAAAGATTAAACATAAAATATAATGCAAGGGACTATAACTGAAGATGAATGTACAATTCTAGAAATATTCAAATAATTTAGAAAGGAAAATAAGTCAAAGAACAGAAAATCAAGAAACAGAGAGATACAGAAGACAATAAAATAGTAGACCTATATCCAACTATGTCAAAAATTATAATAATTGCAATGGTCAGAGCATTATGATTAAAAGGCAGGAATTATCATAACTATAGGCTGCCTATAAAAATGCACTTTAAGCACAGATAGTTGCAAAGTAAATTAATGACAAAAGATGTAGCAGGCAAACAGCCTAAAAAGGCTGAAGTGGCCATATTAATATCAGAAAACAGACTTAAAGAAGAATGGTATTTCCAGAGATAGAGATAATCATAATGATAAAAATATTTAATTCTTCAGGAATATATAATAATCATACACGTGTGTGAATCTAGTAACAGTGCCCCAAAAGAATATTGTTAGAAGGTGGAGAAGGGTCAGTAAATTATCTTCCAGACTGAGAAGTCACTTTAAGATCGAAAAACAAAGCAAGCCACTCCATGCCATTTCCAGAGTATTATTCAGGGTACCTTACTGACAGGAGAGAATCAGACTTTGAATGCAGGATCCCAGCACTAAGAAGCTACTCTCCACCCAGTCCAGACTCGCCCCACAGCTTTTGTAGAGAGGGGGCATTGCTGTGAGGTCAAAGTGTAGTTACCTAAAGTAGTACCATCTTTGTGTGCCATAGGATCTCTACTAGTTAGATAAAGTGGGGCCTTCTGTGTGTCACTTTAGGGAAGATCAGAATAAGCCTTCCTGCATTCCTATTGGGGCTTACATTAATCTCCACAGCACCTGGAACATGTGGCCCCAAGGGAGGTCATTGCTCCAGCATGAACAAGATGGAAGGCCAAAGATAGAGTCAGTGTTGTCAGCACTCCTACACATATGAAGCACAAATTGACATAATTTTACAGAGAAATAGACAACTTGATAAAAGATTTTAACTCTCCTATCTTGGCAATTGGTAGAACAAATAGACAATATTAGGGAGAAAATAAGGTAATCTAGATGATGCTATGGACTGCCTTACCATTGGTATTTACACACCAACAATTATAGGGTACACACTTTTTAAAGTGTGTTTGATAAGTTCACCACAATAGACCATATACTTAACCATAACACATCCTTCAATTATTTAGAAAAACTGAAATTACACATCTTTTACCCAAATGGAATTAAATTAGATATACCTAATAAGATGATATTTAGGAAAACAATACTTAGGTTAAAAAATATAAGTGGGTCAGAGAAGAAATCACAAAGGAAAATAGAAAATATTTCTAACTGAATGATGGTACACATACATTTCAATATTTATGGGATGCAACTAGCTAAATCGAGGGAGATATGCAGGTTTATATGCCCTTATTTGAAAAAAGAAAAGAAAATCATGACTGAAGATTCAACTTTAAGAGTCCAACAAAAAAATTATAAGTAAATTAAAAGGAAATAATAGCAACAGTAATAATAGCAAAAAAAAAAATCAGTGAAATAGAAATGGGACAAATGATTGAGAAAGTGATCAAAATAAAAGGTGGTTTCTATTAAAAATTCTAAAGAATCAGTCAACCCCATCTAGTTTGACAAAAGAAAAAAGACAAAGGACATAAACTAATAATATGAAGAATGAAAGAGGGGTTGTTAACTACAGATCCTATAGGTACTGAAATGATAATGATATAATATTATAAACAGTTCATGTCTTAGAAATCTTAGGAAAAATGAAGAAATTCCTTGAGATAATGGTATCTGTCAAAACTGATGTATGATAAAAAAATCTAAATATTTCTACATCTATTAAATAATTTGAGCTCATTATCATAAACCTCTACAAAAATACAATTCCAGACTGAGAGTTTCACTAGTGAATTCTATCTAATATTTGAGAAAGAAATTAATCTTATTCAGAAATTATAGGCAGAAGGAATGCTTTCTAAATCATTTTATGAAATAACAATAATAGTCACACCAAAACCTGACAGTCACTACAGATATCCATTGAAATAATCCTCATAAACATAAATATATGTAAAAAGTGTAATACTTCATGACCAAATAGTTTTCTCAATATGTAAGGTAGGCATCAATCAATGTGAGCTGACATATCAACAGATCAACAGCAGCATACACCATTTGATTACATCAATTGTGCAGAAGAAGTATTCAACACTCAATCATGACAATTACAGTCAGCAAACAAAGAATACAAAGGAAATTCCTCCAACCGAAATAACAACTACGAAAAATCTACAGCTAGCATCATGCCTATTGATAAAATATTGATGTTTCCTCCTAAATTTGGGGACCAGGCAAGGATGCATACTCCTACTACTTCTATTTAAAATTGTAAGAAAAGGTAGCCAGTAAAAAAAGAAAGAAAGAAGGTAAGAAAGAAAATAAAAGAAGTAAATTTTTTCCATATGCAGATGACTTGTTTTGTGTCATATCCTAAAGAATCTATAAAATAACTTCAGAAACTAATAAAAGAATTTACTATACTTTTAGGATACAAAGTTAATGTATAAAAATCAACTGTATTTTTGTATATTAGCAACAAACATATGGAAAATAAAATAAGTCAATTATTATACAATAGCATCAAAATATTAAATCATTAAGATTATATTTAATCAAGGATATACAAGAAATCTACACTGTAAAGTAAAAAAAAAAAACCTTCTAGGAAAAATTCAAGAAGACTTAAATAAATGCAGAGATAAACTATGTTCATGGATTGGAAGACTTGATATTATTAAGACACTATTTCTATCCAAAGTGATCTATAGACTCAACACAATTCTAAATCATTATTTTAGTAGATGAAATTTTGGTATAAGTACACATGCAAATTCTGAAATTTATATGGAAAGGCAAAGAACATAGATGTCCCAAATAATCTTGCAAAAGAATGAATTTAAACATTTACATTGCCTGGCTTTAATACTTCAAGTAATGGTAACTGGGAAAGTGTGATATGGACATAAGTATTGACTGATCAATAGAGCATCATACACTTACAGTCTATACAGCTGTTTGATTTTCAGTAGAAGTGCCAAGGGAAGCAAAGAAGAAGAAGAAGAAAAAAAGGCTTTTTAACAAGTGATGCTGGAATAATTGGATCTCCACATGGAAAAAAAATAATGTCCTACTTTCTACCACACATAAAAGTAATTAGAGATGGAATATTGACCTACATGTAAAATCTAAAACTATAAAGGTTTTACAAGAAAACATAATAGAATACCTTCATGACTTCAAAGTAGAAAAATATTCTTGGATCACAAAAAGCAATAAGAGAAATATTGATGTCAGGTTTCATTAAACTAAAAAATCTTTTTATCAAAAACAACATTAAGAAAATTAATAGGCAAGCAATAGACTTGGAGAGAATATTAAAAAAACATATCTGACAAAGTACTGGTATCCAGGATATATAAACTTTCACAACTTAGTAACAAAACACAAGAAACTCCCTAAGATGGGCAAAGTTTAAACAGACATTCCCAAACAAAGTTATCTAAATGGTCAATAAGCCCATCAAAAAAGTTGAAGTCATCAGATACATTCAAATTAAAACCACAATAAAATAATACTCCATAGTCAATAGAATAGCTAAAAATACAAAGGTGGCTAACATTAATTATTATTGAGGATGTGGAGCAAGTGAAATTTTCACATGTTTTTGGTGGGAAAGTAAAATGGTACAACTAGTTTGGATAAAGAGCTGGCATTTTCTTATAAAAATAAGCATATGACTACCCAGCGATTCTAATCCTACATAGTTACTCAAAAGAAATGAAAATGTATGTCCATCAAAAGATTTTTGCAAGATTAGTCATACTATATTTATTCTAATAACCCTGAGTTGGAAAAGCCAAGGTGTCCCTCAGTAGGAGAATGGATAAACTGGTATTTTCATACTATATTCATACAATGGAATATTCCTCAGCCATAACAAAAGAATGAACTACTAATACATGGGATGAATAAATGAGTCTCAAAAACATTATGCTGAGTGAAAGAATCTTAACATAAAAATCTTAACATAAAATCTTAACATAACATACTGTACATATGAACTCCATTTATATAAAGTTCCAGGACAGGCAAAGTTAGACTATAATATAAAAAAAAAATCTGGGCAGAAGTTGCTTTTCAGGCGTGGGGGGTAAGAATTTACTGGGAAGCAGCATTAGATAACTCTGGTAATGTTCTAAACAGGACAGGGGTTTGGGTTACCTTAGTGTATGCATTTGTCAAAACTCAACATATGTACACTTAAAATTTGTGTACTTCTGGAATGTTTGGCTTATTTCAAAACAAAAATAAACTATAATGAAATGCATGCTGAAGCACTTAGGGGAAAATTCAGTGTGGTCTTATTTTAAGACATTACATTGAAGTGCCTCAAAATACCTGATGGGTCAACTGGTGGGCAAAGAGATGGATACATGGATAGTTATATGTTAAACACGTTGAGTAAAATGTGAATGGTATATGAGTATTCACTAGAAAAAAATTTTAAAAATTTGCCGTGTTTGAAATTTTTCATCGTAAAATGTTGAAAAAGGGGGGCACCTGGGTGACTCAGTCAGTGAAGTGTAGACTCTTGATTTCAGCTCAGTTCATGATCTCAGGGTTCTGAGATCGAGCCTCATGTTGGGCTCTGCGCTGGGTGTGGAGTTGCTTGGGATTCTCTCTCTCCCTCTATGCCCCCCCCAAAAAATGTTGAAAAAGGAAATAAAGTACAAATAAAATTAGAAATGAGAAAGATATCTACAATATACAATTAAGTAGGATAATAAATCAGCTGATAGAGATGTTGGAGAACAAGACTTCAGAGTGTTCACCAAATGGGATTACTACTGGCGACTCTAGATTTAGACACTGCTATAGCCACTCTAGGTTCTCAGTACCACTGGGGGTGAGGGGCTTCTCCCTGGGCTGAGTTTGCTGTGTGACTGGGACACAGCCAGGCATCTCCTGAATGAAAAGAAGGGTGTCAACTGAGATGTGTTCGCTGTTGTTTAACCTAAATTCAGATCCTCCCCCTCTGCTGCAGAGGTGCAGTGAGGAGGTGAAAACAAGCGAGGAGACAGCTCAAGGTCATCTTCCTCCAGGTCAAAGGACATAGCAGGAGAGAGGACAGGGGTTTGCAAAGACACTAAAGGCCTCAGGTCACTGACGCAGCTGACCTTGGAAAGGGGACCAAAGCTGTCAATAGTTGTCTTCATGCCACATTCCTGAGTGGCTTGTGTCCACCCAAGTTAATCCTTATTTTTGAATAGCTAGTAAGATATCTCAAATACAATCAAATAGGCAATTATGCAGCATCAGATTTAAATTCAGATATTCAGTGTATGTGATACGGATTGGGAAGCCATGAGAGTAAATTCCTGATAATAGGACAATTATCCCCAAATTAAGACTTAGGGGATGCTTATCATTAGATGGTAGAAAATATAAAAGTATTCAGGAGCAAGGAGAGTAAATCAGCAGAATATCAAAGCAGAAAAGGTAGGAGAGACTTAGGAATAAATATTAAGAGAGATCAATAGAAAGAGGACAAAACAAAATGCTGGTGGATTGTGTGACTAAGTGGTCCCTGGTTGTTTACAGTTCACACCAGAGAGGAGGGAGTGAAAAAGGTGACTAGTAAAGTCTCGGTCCCTTTGAGCTGCTGTAACAATCAATACACAGATTGGGAAGCTTATCAACAATAAAAATTTAATTCTCACAGTTCTGGAGGCAGAGAGTGTGAGGTCAAGGTGCTAGGCAGCCGGATGAGGGCTCTCCTCCTGGTTCACAGCCAGGGACCTCTCGCTGTGTCCTCACAGGGTGCCAGGGGCTGGGGAGCCCTCTGGAGCCTCCTTTATAAGGTGCCATCCCACTTATGAGGCTCCATCCTCATGGTTTAAGCATTTCCCAAAGGACCCGCCTACTAATAACCTTTGGGGGTTAGGACTTCAACATATCAATCTAGGGGACACATTTAGACCACAACAGGTAGACAGGACATGGGGGAGGCAGATGTTGATTGCCTGGAGGTTTTGCCTCAAAAAAAGGAAGGCTAGACTCATCACCCAGATCCCTAACCCTACCACCCAACAGCCTCCTAATGAATAGTGAGGGAGCACAGCTCTTACAGGGCAAATACCCTCCCATCACCATAAAGAAGTATCCCTCCTATAAATGTCACACCCAGGGCACCTTAGTGTGTGTAGCCAACCCCAAACAATCCTTTTGTGAATGGAAATCTCAGGGACTCACATGTGACTCATTAGATTGCACATGACCTGAAATAGGGCAGACGTGTCCCTTACTGTTTCAGCAACTGTGTTCAAAGGGAGAGCAGCCCACGCCTAATCTCTGTTTGCCGTAGCTGCCAAGACACATTACAACATATAAAGGAGGCAGTCAGCTGAATTATAAGTGAATCCCTTTCTTAGAAAATGACATCTCAGTATAGTCTGCCAAAAGAGCGGCAGAGTCACTAAGTCAAGCCAAGAAAGGAAAGCTGAAGAACAGAGGGGGCCGCCTTTCATGTCCTGTGTGAGGCAGGAGGGTTTCGGCGATGGAGCAGTCAACCTGAATTTACCTGGGGAAGAGGGGAGTGGATTTTTAATCAGTACAATCATGCCTAAGCATCAGAAGTGTGGACCTTCAGGCTGAAATACACATATATGTGCTTTGGGGGTAAGGGTGAAGTCTACGCTAATAAAGAACACAAATGTAGCCAAAAATTAATTCTGGAAAACTGAATTCAATGAGCAGAAGGCTACCGTAAGCAATCCCTGTGCATGATGAGGAAGACTTGAACCCATCTTATAGTCACTTACCATTTACTCACGATGTTAGGGCCCCAACATGGGTGTCCCTCTCTTCAATTAAAGACTTGTTTAATTAATTGGGTAGATAGTACATGACACAGGAAGTAGATGCAGAGGTAGAATTAGGAGGGCAAAAGACTTCTTGAGGAGAAACACCTATGTCAGAAAAGGTTTGGGAGGAGGGAGCCATCCCTCCAGGATGCAGACAGCAATCTCTACCAGCCCCATTCCTGAGCAGAGCGTGCTCAGTTGTCTGACCTGCCTCGGGGCAGAAATGAGATTAAGCTGTTGTTCAGTGCCTGGGGCAGTCTTGAGCATAACATGGGGCAGATCTTAAAGCAACAAACAGCTAAAAGCCCTCAGCTAACCACAGTCCTCACAAGGAGACAGTCCTAAAGGGGGATCTGAGAGGCACATCTCTTTGTACTCATAATCCCAGAGCACAGATAAGGACCATCTGCATCAGCTCCTACAGAGCCCAGAGAATAGGCTACCATAGGGCTCCCTTCAGGTGTTCACTCCAGAGACAAAAGCAGACCATGACCAGTCACCAGGAATCATAAATGAACATGAACTAGAAGACTCTGGAAGATCATCACAGAATACTGTTCACACCACCGAGAAGGTGGATGGCTAAGGATGATCACAGAACATCCCCCAGCTGGAGGAGGAAGAACAAACTAACTCTTCCCCCTGACTGTAGATGGGTGGATTCAGGGAGACGAGGGGCTGGGGGCTTATGGTTATAAAACAAGTAGTACTCATTCCTGTCTCCTTGTGTGAGCAATCTGCTTGGTGCCTCTTCCTCAGAAGGGGAGGCCATAAACTATATAATGCAGAGTTCTGGTAACTCTGGGGGAGTCAAGGATGCCAGCACACAACACCAAGAGTTCCCATGTTTCTTCTCAGGTAAGATTCTCAGAAATGATGACCACTGGGAAGCTGTAGGCCAGGATGGATGCAATCAGCTGTGGAAACTCAGGGAAGCAACACATTCCTTGGAAAACATTATCTAGATACAGAAAACATCCAACAATTTTTGCCTTTTGATATTTCTTATGTTTAAACAGTTTCTCACTAAGTTCAATGATTACTAGAAAACTGTGATGATCAAAATGCAAGGTCAAAATAGACATTAGTGTGTCTGCTTAGTATGTCCACTGTTGATCTAGAATATTCAACAGTATTTAAGAAGATGAATAATATCACTTTGAAATGTAGTCTCTAAAGATGGGGCTGACAGGAAATCAGAAAAAAAGGGTGTTTGGGAGTGAAATAGCTAAAATATTATATTTTATCAACATTTTTATTCCACAATGGCAAGGCAAATTCTTGACCTTTATATTTATTTTTAGAATTATTAGGGAAGAGAAATTAAATAAAAGGCATTAAATATTGTACCTGTTCTATTGACTTTGGGAAATGACCGTCAAAAAAATCACCTAGGTTCCAACAGCCATGGGGACTTTCTGAAAGGCAAATATTTTTCTATTTTATGCCCTTCAGGAGGATTTCATATCCTGCCAATGGCCCTTGTTCTCAGAAACAACCTCTACTTTGCTTGGGTTGCAGCAAACTCTGCTCCTTCCTCTAACTCCCGTGGGTATCTTTCCTCATCTTCTGTCTTCCTGCTTTTCTTCTACTTCTTGTCTGTTTCCTTCACTATCATTGAGTGCCTTCCATATATATCACACGGAACATTCAATCCTTGTAGAGAACTTGGAACAATAACAATATCCCTGTTGTAGAGAGGGAGAAACTGAGGCTCAGCAAGTCAGAGAGGTATGCTCACATCTCTTCCCCCCACAGCATCACCCTCTGTTTTATTTGCCTTTATTTATCTGTTTATAAAAGGAGAGCCACGAAGTATATTTTAAAGTGTCACTCTGGCAATTTATTTAAATATTTTCCTGACGTAGTTTTTTTTTTTTTTTTTTTTTTTTTGTAACTGATGATGGACATTAATGTGCTTGTGAGTAGTGAAAAAAAATCAAAATTAAAGCAGGAAGAAGGTGGTCTAAAATGAAGGATGTCCTCAAGGTAATTAGAAGCTGGTACATGCATGTTGCTAAGTGAAAGAAACCAGTCTGGGGAGGCTACATAGTGTATGATTCCAACTCTAGGAGATTCTGGAAAAATGAAAAATTAGAGACAGTAAAAAAAGATCAGTGGTTGCCAGGCTTGGGGCAGGAGGATGAATAGATGGAACAAGGGATTTTAGGACAGTGAAACTATTCCATGTGTTAATGGAATGGTGAATGCGTGGCGTTACGTGTTTGGCAAAACCCATAGAACCAGAGAACACAAAGAGTGAACCCTGATGCAAACCAGAGACTTCAGTTCATGACAATGTACCAATATCGGTTCACCAATTGTAACAAATGTGCCTCACAGGGCAAGATGTTAATCATAGGGGAGACTGCAGAGCTGGGGGGTTTGGGGGCAAGATCCAAGATATGGGAACTCTGTTCTTTCTGCCCAATATTCTGTAAATCTAAAACTGCCCTAGAAAATAAAGTCTGTTATTATTTTTTTTTAAAAAAGGACTTCCTTAAAAAATAGGTGGTACAGGAAGAAGGTTGGCTAATGTCGATACCAAAATATACCCCAATTTTAAGACGTATTTTAAAGTTGTTAGATAGGCTGCCCACTAAATGTCTGAGTCCTGAAGAATGCCAAGTGGCTTTAAATCATGAACAAAGAACAAAGAGAAACGATTCTAATACAAATTTCCATTTTTCTCTATTCACTGCAGACAGCATGCTCATGCCTTTAAGTCATGGGCAGATGGCTCAGTGACAGGCGGTGGGTATTCATATGTGCAGGACTGAATCTCATTACACTCTAACAAGAAGATCATAATGGTGACAATCAAAACCAAGTCTGGCTAATCACATGCAAGAGGCACTGATTTTTTTTTTTTTTTTAACTTAGGGCAGGGACATTTTCATGCAATCCGAGAAGTCTGATGATGAATGTTACTTTCATTATCTTTTATTTCCTTTTTCCCTTAAAGATCTAAGTGAACCAATGCAATTTAAAAACTAATTTCCAATTACATTACAGTTATTTTTATTATTGTGTTTTCCCTCAATATTACATAGATGAGACCATCTCTTCTTCTTGCTTATTATTATTATTATTATTTTGCCAGAAGTCTTTTAAAAAATCTCTGTAATAAAGCACATTCTACCCCTTAAAATATGTGCAATCGATAACAAAAAGAGTCTCAGCATAACCCACCGGTATCATCATCAACAAATTCACTGAATTTCAATACATAGCAAATTACATAGGCCTCTTTTTCAGCTTATAATGTAAACTACATAGCATGGAGCAGACTTATTTTAAAATGCATTGAAAATACTAGCAATCTCATATATTTTGCGGACTTCGTTTAATTAAGAATATGCATCCATGCAAGACTGTTTGGGGAGCAGAAATAGTGAAATATTTGTTTTTTCAAAATTCTGAAGAACTTTAAAAACCCATGTCGATTTTAAAATTATCACTCTGTTTGTGGCTTGTAAACATCCTGGGACAGGTGCAATTTCAAGAAAGTCTTTCATCCATAAGAGGGAACAAGCTTAGTAAACCTGAAAATTCTAACACACCAAGTGCTGTGGATATACATGAAAGAAACTGAGTTAATAAACCACAGGAGAGGTAAAGGGATGACAGATGCTTCTCAGGGAACTGGGGGTTCCAGGGCTGTCATTTCTTTAGGAAGCCAGGAACAGCGGCCTTCAGCCTGCATGGAGTGAGTCACAATTAAAAAAGTCTCTGTACCCTCGAGGAAAAGAATCAGTTAATGAATTCATTTATCCACATGAAAAGGCAAGGAGGAACCTTGTCTACCCCTGGCCAGCTTGTAGCGCAAAGATGTTTCTAAATCCCAGGCCTGTCCATTAAGGTAGTTTGGAGTAGGAAAATACAGTTATCTGATCCAGGAAACCAGAATACCAGAAATTTACCTAAAGTAGGTTTCCTAGGCCTGCGGAGATACTAGCAGGTATTTAGCAAAACAAAAGATGAAACTGCCTTGGATCCATGCCATGAAGATTCCCAGATAGAGCTCTTTTAATTTAGGTCCCCAATCCAAAATTATAAAACATGCCGGAGAACAAGCCTCCACAAGCAAGAGATAGCACACGCAAAAAAGCAGAAATCGAGTCCTGAGAATTTCCAGTAAAATAATCATGCAGTAGAAGCTATAAAAGAAGTAAATTTAAAATGTTTAAAAGTATTTTTTAAAAAAAGATGCTGAGATCATAAGAAAGTGGCACCATAACAAAAGAAGCAGATCAATTAAAAAATAGTAATAGATGTCCCAGAAGTTAAATAAAAGCATAGTCATTCAAATTAAGATCTTTTTTTAAATTTTTTTTTTTTTTTAAGATTTTATTTATTTGTGAGAGAGAGAATGAGAGACAGAGAGCATGAGAGGGAGGAGGGTCAGAGGGAGAAGCAGACTCCCTGCCGAGCAGGGAGCCCGATGCCGGACTAGATCCCGGGACTCCAGGATCATGACCTGAGCCGAAGGCAGTCGCTTAACTAACTGAGCCACCCAGGCGCCCTCAAATTAAGATCTTAATGGATGAATAAAATTGTAGATTAGATACAGCGGAAGAAAGAATTGGTAGGAAGGAAAATTAATCCAGACAGCCATTCTCAATCTTGGCAGCATATTCAAATCTCCTGAAAAATTTTAAAATGCTGGTGGCCAGACAATACTCCACACCAATTAGATCAAAATCTTTGAAGAAAAGATTTAGGCATCAGTCTTTTTTCCAGTTCCACCAATGAGTACAGTGTGAGGCTGTTCTAGCAAGAGCTGCCTGAGAAACAGCATGTAAGAAATTGGTCAGTGGAAGTAGCATGATCCAGAGGGAAAACACACACACACCCCTGACACGTGAGTCTTGTTGTAGTTCTTTATTTTTTGACTGCCTTTTCTGTGCCAGACACCATAGATAAATGAGACACAAAAATTAAGAATTTCAAGGTGCATCATGAAGCACAGTTACCACAAAATCCAAACCTACTGATGTGCTGCTTTTACTAGGAAGCTAGATGGTAGCTGAAATTTCTCTGTACTGTGGTCAGAGTTGCATTGCAATAGAGGAAAGTTCAGAAATCTTAATCCATTGGTGTTCACACCTGTAAAACTATTGTGTATTTTCCCCAATACCTGCGCCCAGCTGTGCTGTACTGAACACACACACTTAGGCTTTGCTCCTTCTGCTCTGGGAGACCCAGCAGCAACTGAGTTTCCTCCTCAGCTATGGCCAGCTTTCCAGTATCTTCATGAGTAGTCTTTTAGGTCTCCCCTTGCCTGGAGGATCTCAGCGCCTTTCCCATCGGGAAAGGAAGGAATAGTCTCTCCATGAGCAGCAATCTGACTGCTTTGACCCCATCCCTCCTAACGTGCATGCTGATGGCAGGAAAATGTGGGGTGCGGTGGATGGTAGTAGGGTCTGAACGGTGCCTTTTGGGACATCTGTGGGAAGGTGGATGAGCCCCAGTGGTGATGACTCAATGATTCCAGAATGTGCTGTCCTATGTGTGAAGCCATCACCTGAGTCTGGGGATCCTGGAAACATCTCACTTCACACCATGCATGGGAATAACATGAATGATGTTTCATGAG
The DNA here is from genome assembly GCF_002201575.2 of Neomonachus schauinslandi. Taxonomy (NCBI): domain Eukaryota; kingdom Metazoa; phylum Chordata; class Mammalia; order Carnivora; family Phocidae; genus Neomonachus; species Neomonachus schauinslandi. The sequence continues at coordinate 182,700,309 of NC_058405.1, read as the reverse complement.
CCCAACTTTAAAAATAAATTAAAAATGAACACAGCCTTAGAAATAAATTTAAAATGAAAAAATTAATAAACCATTTCCCCTGGCCATATCTTTTTCTCTCAATTAATAATTCATAACACCTATTTTTAAAAATAAGCAGTGTACTTGATTGTTATACTTTTTCAATAAACCTTTAAAATTCTTGAAACGTTGAGAAATCCCAATATTTCAGAATTATTTCTTGGAATGAATTCCATTTAATTTCATTTCTTGGAATGAATTCCAAATTTAAAGTTTAAAATGTTGCCCATACTTAAAAACAGTCAGGCAGTGATATTAATCTTCCAGTTCACTAGTTTGCTATAGTTTATATTGATTAAATAATTCTCATTATAGACAATGGAACAAAGCACATCTCATATAGCTACAGAGCCCTGATTCCTACCATTTTCTGCATGGTACTGCCACCTACTGGCTAATTTTATTATGGCACATTAGGTAGAACAATCATTTTCCATTACCAGTATTTAAAAAAAAAAATTCAACTGTGAATTGTGCAAGACTGTTGAATCCCAGATCTGTACCTCTGAAACAAATAATGCAATATATGTTGAGAAAAAAAAGAAGAAGAAGGTAGCGGGAGGGGAAGAATGAAGCGGGGGAAATCGGAGGGGGAGACGAACCATGAGAGAGTATGGATTCTGAGAAACAAACTGAGGGTTCTAGAGGGGAGGGGGGTGGGGCGTTGGGTTAGCCTGGTGATGGGTATTGAGGAGGGCACGTTCTGCATGGAGCACTGGGTGTTATGCACAAACAATGAATCATGGAACACTACATCAAAAACTAATGATGTAATGTATGGGGATTAACATAACAATAAAAAATTTTTTAAAAAATTCAGAGCAAGGACAATCCAGACATCAACACATGCCACTATTATACACCATTATTCATCTATTTTGACAAAAGACTCATGAAATCTTTTTTTAATCACTATAAAAGAGAAAAATCCCAATAATTTTATTGACCTTGTTGGGTTATTTAATGAAATCAAGCAGTATTATATTTTTAAAATATTTTGGTTAAAAAATTTTAAAATCAGAGAAATAGAGGATTGCTAGAAATAATTTTTATGTTATTTATTTATTTATTTTTAAATATTTTATTTTTAATTAATCTCTACATCCAACGTGGGGCTTGAACCCATAACCCAGAGATCAAGAGTGGCACATTCCACCAAATGGAACCAGCTAGGCACCCCAGAAATAATATCTTTAAATTTGCTATTCTCCACATGAGAGAACGTAGGGCCAGAAAGAAAAACATATAAGCATTTGTTGCAGGCCTCATAGCTAGTTGGTAAATTCAGATGAAAACCCCAGGAATTGTGACTCATGGCTAGGGACTTTTCTGCAATTTGCCTTTACTAGCTAAGAAAACTGTCTCACTACTTTATTGGAGAAAGCATCAAGGAAATAATTAGATGAGAGATGAGGAAAGCTCAATCATCATTTTATGGAATAAAATTAAAGGTCCTTTGAAACAACCATGTGGATAAAGTTTTGCTGTGTAGAGGGGAGAGGGAGTTTTGGAGGGACATGAACTCAAGGTGGTGCATCAGCTCAAAGTGAAGCTCATTAGTGTCATACAACAAATATTTTCATCAAGACAGAAGATATCTATCACTGTTGCTCTATTTGTAGTTACATGAAAGAAAAATACTCTATAAACCCCAGGAATAATATAGGAAAAACAGAGCTAGGTTGAATTATTTTGGTCTTAATACCTGATCCTACATTGAAAGAAAAAAGAAAAAAGGAAAAAGACTGACAAAAAGTTTTTCCTTTTATTTTTTTCAAATCTTTGTTCGATTTCATCACAATTTCTCAATATAAAACCTGCTACGCTTTCTTGAGGTTTTTAAAATTTATTTTTTTTAGTGTTAAATCATGTGTGAGTTCGACAATTGCAAGTCATGTTCAAAGAATGATCGGAGTAGTCCTTTAACTGGAATAATTGAGAAAATATTACAGAAGTTATTCTTTTTCTTTAAACAGTTCAAAAATTCCAAAATTAAAAGAGATAATAATCTTTAAAAGCAATCAAATATACAATTGGGCAGGAATGACCTTATTTTTAAAAATTCCAAACATGTGCTTTAAAAAGATGAAAGTTTTATGAGGAGAAAGGGGAACCCTCCTACACTGTTGGTGGGAATGCAAGCTGGTGCAGCCACTCTGGAAAACTGTATGGAGGTTCCTCAAAAAGTTGAAAATAGAGCTACCATATGATCCAGCAATTGCACTACTGGGTATTTACCCCAAAGATACAAAAGTAGGGATACGAAGGGGCACATGCACCCCGATGTTTATAGCAGCAATGTCCACAATAGCCAAACTGTGGAAAGAGCCAAGATGTCCATCGACAGATGAATGGATAAAGAAGATGTGGTATATATATACAATGGAATATTATGCAGCCATCAAAAGGAATGAGATCTTGCCATTTACAATGACGTGGATGGAACTGGAGGGTATTATGTTGAGTGAAATAAGTCAAACAGAGAAAGACATGTATCATATGATCTCACTGATATGAGGAATTCTTAATCGCAGGAAACAAACTGAGGGTTGCTGGAGTGGTGGGTGGGGTGGGAGGGATGGGGTGACTGGGTGATAGACACTGGGGAGGGTATGTGCTCTGGTAAGCGCTGTGAATTGTGCAAGACTGTTGAATCTCAGATCTGTACCTCTGAAACAAATAATGCAATATATGTTAAGGAAAAAAAAAAGAAGAAGAAGGTAGCGGGAGAGGAAGAATGAAGCGGGGGAAATCGGAGGGGTAGACGAACCATGAGAGACCATGGACTCTGAAAAACAAACTGAGGGTTCTAGAGGGGAGGGGGTGGGAGGATGGGTTAGCCTGGTGGTGGGTATTGAGGAGGGCACATTCTGCATGGAGCACTGGGTGTTATGCACAAACAATGAATCATGGAACACTTCATCTAAAACTAATGATGTAATGTATGGGGATTAACATAAGAATAAAAAAAACTGAAAAAAAAAAGATGAAAGTTTTCCTTTTTTTTTTTTTAATGTTTTTTTATTTATTTATTTGAGAGAGAGAGAGAGAGTGAGAGAGAGAGAGCCCAAGAGGAGGTAGGGTCAGAGGGAGAAGCAGACTCCCTGCTGAGCAGGGAGCCCGATGTGGGACTCGATCCCGGGACTCCGGGATCATGACCTGAGCTGAAGGCAGTCGCTTAACCAACTGAGCCACCCAGGCGCCCTTTTTTTTTTTTTTTTAAAGATTTTATTTATTTGACAGAGAGAAACATAGCGAGAGAGGGAACACAAGCAGGGGGAGTAGGAGAGGGAGAAGCAGGCTTCCTGCAGAGCAGGGAGCCCGATGCGGGGCTCGATCCCAGGACCCTGGGACCATGACCTGAGCCGAAGGCAGACGCTTAACGACTGAGCCACCCAGGCGCCCCAAGATGAAAGTTTTCTGCTGCTTGTATGTGATAACTGAATTCGAAGCAATCAGACGAACAAATACAACGTACTTTAACTGTGGTCTTGGTGATAAAAAGAAGTGTTAAAAATAGGATGCTCTTCAGTAGAAATAAAGCACCTAAAGATAAAAGAAGAAAACTTCTCTTGGAACTGACATCATCAGCATCACCTGGGAATTGGTAAGAAAGGTAAATGGTCAGGCTTAATGGAAACATCCTGAATCAGAACGCCCAGAGTGGGGCTCAGAAATGTGTGTTTACACATGTCCTGTAGGTGGGGCACCTGGGGGGCTCAGTTGGTTGAGGGTCCGATTCTTGGTTTCTGCTCAGGTCATGATCTCATGGGTTGTGGGATGGAGCCCTGCATTGGGCTCCATGCTCAGCGCGAGGTCAGCTTGAGATTCTCTCTATCCCTCTGTCCCTCCCCCCACTTTGTCTCTCTCTCAGATGGATAGATAAATCTTTAAAAAGGAAAAAACAATGACAACAAAAACCAAAACATGTCCTTCAGGTGATTCATATGTACCCAGAGCATTAGAAGTAATAGTCAGTCCTAGATAGACCCTGTTCCTTTTCGTCTTCAGAGAGTTTACCCGTAAAGAGCAAACCCTCACTGTTTACACCACTGGTGGTAGCTATCAATTTATTGCCTCTCAGCTCCAAATCACATTTTTTGTTCAAATGGAATGGCTGCATGGTTTCTGTCTCTCTGACTGGACCTCAGATGATTCATTTAGATTTTCCATCAGATCCTTCTAGAATATAGGATCAATTCATGGGTTGTATCAACTTGCAATTCACACTGACCCTAAACACATCTAAATCGCATCCTTATTTAGATAGACAAATAATTTCATTTTTATTAAGGAAAAACTCTCATCAGGCTGTACATATTGAATAATTTTTAATATCGTTCAGGATGATCCATGCTGAACCTCTACCTGCATTTAGTAGTAATAATAATGCCTTACAGACATCTAATCCGAATAGTTTTCAAAGCATTTTTCCTTTTATTATTTATGATTTTGAATATAATTCCTGTGGTAGAAGAGACTTAAAGCAGCACCCGTAACAGTTATCACAGCGATGTGAGGTGCTTCACAGCGGGCCATACCGAACACTGCCATCAGTGGATGGCCCCTTGGTCAAACCCTCTGAGTGGCCGGTGTAAGCAGAGAAATCTTCATTATGCAGTGCTCCCTGACCCTGAACCCTGAATGAACAGTTCCAGTGTTTATGATGTGTTTTAGGAGAAAACAGAGAAGGTTTACACTAGTAGCATCTGGGCCCTGTTGACAGCATCCCTGACCCTATGGAAACTAACATCAAATGAGAATTTAAAAGACACGACTGGCCCAAGCTGCAGAATGCTTGGGAGACCTAACTTCCTTCCTTCATGTTATTGGGATTTTAGGATTCCAGATTTCTAGACTAGGTCACCAACAACATTTCTGAAGTTTCTTTCAGCTAAAAAGAAGTCATTGCTCCTGTGGTACCTGTCCCCAGCCTCTGCTAGTTTCCGAACACCCACCCCTTCTCACAACATAGTCATCTGCCCTTGGAATCAGGGCTGAGGATGGAAGGTTGGGCATCAGGAGAGCCCAGTGCATGGTGGGTATTGAGACCCATAACATGAAGATGATGCTTCTTCTTTTTTTTCTTTTCTTAGTGGAAAGGCTGTGTTTTTCTCAACATCACTTATTATCATGTGAGCCACTATAGATCTTATTATAATTTTTGCATTATCTGTCTCTTCATTCACCCGCCCCCCCAAGCTGCCAGGTAAAAAAACACAGTCCCCCAATTAAATTAGAATTTCAGAGAATTAAAGAATAACTTTTTAACACAAGTATGTCCCATGCAGTATTTGGAATATACTTACATTCAAAAAAAAAAATGTTGCTTAGTATAAGTATCTTCCATGCAATATTTGACATATACTTGCACTGAACAAGAAATATTTCTGTATGACCCGAATATTATATGGAACAGTTATACTAAAAATTATTCATTTATTATCTGAAATTTAAACATAACTGGGCCTTCTCATTGCCCTCCCCCCACTCTTTGCCCCCCACTCCCCCAGTGGCTATGGGGGAAGTTTCAGGAGAACACTTGCTTTGTTTTCAATACTGCTTTGTGTTTCTTCTGTCCTCCTATATCCCAGAGGACTGCACGGCACTTAGTAGGAACCTGATGGATGTTTGGAAAGGAGAGGCTTAGGTTTCCTGGTGAATTTTCTTCCTAACAGAGTCCAGTCTCACAAAAACTAGAGAAGGGTATAGATTCAGTGATAGAGTCACCCCAACAGGACAGCCCAATGCTTGCGGGACACGCCGGTACCCCTCCCGCAGGATTATTGGAACATACAGTCCGGTATTTTAAATCAGGTATTGGCGTATACCGGAATAGATAAGGATGGGAATTAACTATAGGAATCAAGGATAAGAAGTCATTAAAAAGAAGGCAGTGGAACCGATCTGTAGACAAAGTATTCAAAACCCAGAACACTGAAGTGTTCTAAATGGCCACAGCTGACAAACAAAGGACACAGCCGAACACTTGCAGGATCCCCCTCCTTTGGGAATAAAATGGCACTCTGTCCTGCGCTCAGCGTGATCCCGTCTCTGCTCCACTCCCCGCCTCAGCTCTCAACACTGCCTTGTCTGTTTCCACTGCAGCAAAATCAAGCCTGCGAGAGTTCAGCGAGCATCATGCCTCTTCCCTTCCCGCATCCTTTGATCACAGGTCTCTACCATCCAGTCCATCCTCCTTTCATTCCTAAGGGAATCCTGCTCTACGCCCTCATGCTTCTCCAGACGTTCCACCACTAAACGCTGGGTGAACTTGGACCAAAGTCTTAACCTCTTTGTGACGTCTGACAAAAGCGGACAAGGAGTGTGCTCATGTCCCGAGGTTTCTGTGAGGGTTCCAGGTGATCATACCTAGAGAACACAGCACAGTGCCTGGTAAATTCTAAGATCTAGACAAAAGGATAAAATAATGATTTTGAATATGGTTGATACTATTCTAATGCTATGAGTATATGCAACCACTCATTCGGAGAGGCTGAGCCTCTGGACAATCCTGTGATCTGGCACAAATGTAGCCTTAAAGCAGAAGCCTTCCCCATTAAGATGATCTATTAGCCGCAGAGGACGGGAGGGCTTGGGGAGGAGGCAGGGAAGGCATGATTAATGGGCTCAGATTGCCCTCTGGTGGCAGCAAGGAGGAAGTGCGGACGGAAGGAACCATTGTTCTTGCTCACCTGCCAACACCCACTCAAGTTCCACCCCAGGCCCGTTTCTCTGGAGAGCCCTGGGCTAGGTGAAAATAATATCAGAATATGGACATAGCACTCATTGTGCTGGGTAAGCCTTCTCCTCCCCAACTCCCCCATGCTGATACCCACTCATTGGTTTAAGACTGAGATAAGAGTCTTCTTCTTGTCTCTGACCTTGCTTTCTCAAGCTGAATTAGGTAAATCTCCATGTTCCGAAACTAGGGACGCTGGGGATGCAGCTGTTGAAGCTCATGCATTTTTACAGAGCCCTCCCCTCCTGCAAGGTTTTGCCCAAAATCCTGGGGACAGAGCACGTTCCCCTTACACTCAGTTGAAGAGGGAGACAAACACATCCAAGACACTAATAGCCAGATTGCTCAGGTTGTGACAGGTAAGGGGGATGGGGAGGCCAGAGAAAGCATCAGGATGACCCAAGCATGGGGCAGGGGTGTAGTGGGGCAGTGGAGTCTCTGAGGACAGAGGTTTGGAGGGGACATCTGTAAAATGAGGAGGAGCTGCTTAGAAGAGAGTTTATAGTAGAAGTGGATTTGAAGATAAAAGGGTGATCCAACAAGAAGAAATGGGTAGATTTGCTGGAGACTGTGAGGCATTTGAGGTGATGCCAATAAAGTCAGTTGGTTTAACAAATGCCCAGAGCCCAAGATGATGAGTTGTGTGTCTAGACTCTTACCCATGGGCGTTGTATCACAACAGGCTTTACCTAAATTAGACTGCAATTGCTTCTCTTTTGAGAAACTCCTTCCTTCCTTCTTTCTTTCTTTCTTTCCTTCCTTCCTTCCTTCCTTCCTTCCTTCCTTCCTTCCTTCCTTCCTTCCTTCCTTCCAGAACCACCCATGTGGATAATTGGGGGAAGAACATTCCAGAAGAAGGGAAAAACTAGGACAAATGCCCAAAGGTAGGAGCATGCCTTGCTTGCTCCAGGAACAACTCAGGCCCATATGGCTGGACCAGGGCTCTTTGATCAGATTTAGAAAAGCTTATTTGGGGGTCTCCTAACTCCCACACTATTGTTTCCATGGTCCTGATCAAATCAGTGTAAGGATATAAGCGAAATTACTCAGAAGCAAGGTGTAATTCCTGTGGTTATTGTCGGGTCATAACAATAACAAGAGAGCATTTGTTAGGAGAGGATATTTATCTGCTTGTTTGCTTGTTTTTAAATAAGGTAATTTATTTCTCTGGATCTCTGTGGCTGGATACTAGATCATTGCCGAAGAACATTCTGTCGCTGAATGCAATGCCCGTGGGAGCTCAGAGTGTGGGTGGTTTCATGGGCAGGAAGTAGGGGAGAGCCATATTCTATTGCAAAAACAGTCGAACCCACAGAAACATTTTCAGATGTCAGGTACTCAGAGCAGAGACTGCCGTCTTCAGGCCTGAATGTCCGGAGCCCAGCATGGTGTCTGGCACAAAAGAAGTTCAGTAAATTGGGACTGAAGTTGGTTGAAGCAAACAGGAACATTTTGTGAATCCAACATGAGATAGCTAATCCAGCTGAAGGGTCCCAGTGAGTATTTCCAGGCAGGAGTGTTGAAGGAGCTTGTTTGTGCTGTGAGCCCTGCGTCTCCGTAACCAAAGCTTTCAAGAAGGCTACGCGCTTAGCCATTTTCAAGCAGAGCAGTTGGAGTTGGGGCATGGACTTCTTGCCCTGCCCACACCTTGCCCACAGCCCGCAGCTCCAGTGGGTTCAACTCCCAAATTGTTCCAATCCCCACTGGTAACCACCAGCAGATGCCTCAAGAAGAGAGGGCTTGTCCGGTTAGGCGGTAAACTAAACTGGTTTCTGAGGTTTCCCACTGCACCCCACCTGCCCCCCCCAACTCCCCTCCCATGGGAAACCTGATCATCTAGCTACATATTGGAGAAAACAGGTGGAGAAAACCAACTGCTTCTAGATCTACGCGCTCTGGTTTGAGCTACCACAGAAAAACTTGCAGCAACCAAATGAGTTACAGACATGCAGGAAATGGGACTCTTTGTAAGTGTGGTTATAGAAATGCCAGATCTGGTTCATGCACTCACCTCTGGAATGACTGGTAAATGCCACCGCACAGAAGGTTTTAGGTTTTTTCATTCCAGAGTCACTAGGTTTCATATAATTTTTTTCCCCCATCAAGTTGTTCGTCCTGGATATTGACGTTCTGCTGGTGTTCCACCAACACTGGGAATTACGGAAAGCAAGCGATTCTGCCACATCCACCAGGCTCTGCTTCTGCCCTTCGCTGTTGCTTAACCACAAGCAGGTCATTGAACCTCTTAATACCCACTTTGCTTGTCTGGGAAATGGGCATCATAAGCCTCCCTCCCAAGGCAATATTAAGAATATATATGGCCATCGGAACATGTTTTAAAAGTAAAGTAAAATAAAAGTTTCTAAATTTCTGAAATAGTATATACTTGTCAAACATATCTCTGGTCTAGCTGCCCTGTTTCTTTTCAGTCTTTCTTGATTTTAGACTCTTGGTCATATTTCATCACTACTTAAAGACCAGATGCTTTTTTTTTTTAGAGAGAGAGAGCCCATGGAAGTCGGGGGTGGGCAGGGGCAGAGGGAGAGGGAGAGGGAGAGAGAGTCCTAAGCAGACTCCACACTCAATGCTGAGCCCTATGTGGCGCTTAAAGTCCGATACTTAACTGACTGAGCCACCCAGGCGCCCCAAGAGACCAGATGCTTAACGTAAACCAATGGAAATGAAGATTCCCCCAAACACTGATTTTGAAGGAGACAAATGATAATTTTGTGGCCTTACCCTCTTTGGGGGTCATACCTTCCCCATTTCCCAGGATGGAGAAAACACATCCCACCATATGAATGACAGGCATTAAAATACAAACTTTCAATAAACCTCCCAAGTTGCATGTTAAATAATTCTAACAGGCAATGGTGTCTGATTCTGCATTTCCCAAGAAGTTTTACAATCTCCTCTGTGCAGTTAGCAGACTGGCAGGCAGCACACAGAAAGGGGCAGGCTCTGTCACTTACACACCGTGTGACTTTGGGCAAATTTTACCGAAATCCCAACAGCGGCACTTTTGTCACGTGTAAAATGGGGATGAGAACCATTCTCTCATGTCCCAAGAATTCTATGAGATAAGGATATTTATCACATATGAACTGTGTCATGAAACCCAGGGAGTTCATCTCAGTTACTTTTGTTTAATTTTTTTTAAAAAATATATCACTTTTGAGTGGTATTCATAAGCCACGGTGTAAGTGATGACATTAAAGATGAAGCTAAAGTTTCTCTTGACTATTGCCCTGCATACTCCTTATGCTCTACTTAGATTTAAATAAAATAGGATCCAGTTCTGAAATCCAGGCACCACGTTTGGTCCAAGTGCAAGGTCAGAGTCTTTTCCTTATTTTCTCTGGGAGCTTCCTGGGTTTGGGAAATGGGTGGAGTGCTCTTTCTGCCAGACGACCCTGTTTTGCTCTGGTGTCAGGACACCTTGACAGCGACCCCCTCCGCCAAGAGGACCTGTGGCAGGTCCACACACGGGCTCCCAAGGTCACGGGACATAGTTGCCAGCCCTCACCCACACAGACTTCCCCGTCCCTGGTCCTGTCACCTCAGGGGGCAGAGTTGGTCCAAGACTGGGAGTGTCAGTATCTGAGGAAACTCTCAACCTGTCCTTGTCAGCCTTAGTGGAGCCACTCTTCTCTTCAAGCCTCAAAGACACGCAACTCCCGGACCACCCCCTTGCCCCTGGATCACGCTCGCCTCCCTGTCTGGCCCAAACATCCCGAACAAAGGTGTGAGCAGTTTTCTAAAGAACAAAAAAAACATCTTTTTTAGTAAGTGACTCCTGCAAGAGAGGCTAGAAAGAGAACAGAATAAGGAGCACAGCTGGGCTGCCGTCCCACCTGCGGAGAGATTTGAGAGATTCATCTGTTCCATGAAACTCATACACAACCAGCATCACACAGGGTAATGTCTGTAGTGAATTCCTTATATCTGCCTTTGTCCAGGAATAACACGGGAGGAGAAGGAGGCTGCTGGGAATAGAGACTGCTCCACAAGGCGCAGCTACTATTTTTGGTATTATCTGGAACTTTCCAGGATTGTGTTTGTGGCTGAAGCGGAAGGCATCTCTTCATAATGCTAGACTGACTATCTTCCTTTCGTGCATGTTATTATTACTGGCTGGTGGAGCCCCCCTGCCTTCCCTTTTCCTTTGTGTTTCCTCCCTCTAGTGTTTGAAATTAGGTACTACATGCTCATCTTTCCTAGCATTAAAGGCACCTGAGAATCACAAGCCTGAAAAAGCTCAATATGACCTTTGGTGTAATATGGTTACTTACATTTCCTCATTTTAAGATGTCAAAAAGTCAGGTGGCTTGTTTGGGAGACAGGTGTATCATCGGGAGAAAACAAAGAATTAGAGTCTTATTTAAAAAAAATCCACATCTTGTGATACTCTCTTGTTTCTGTCCAATTTTATTAATGACATTTCCTCTTCCATTTCAGTTAGATTTAACAGAGGATTGTTGTTGCTTTTCCTCCTGTATTGGTACTTCATGTTACTTGTCAACTCTGATCCTTTTGCATTTAGTATCGGCAATTTAAACGTATGCCTTAATTTTATTAGCTTTTTAGATTATTTTCACATTTTGAAGGATGAAGACTTAATTTGCTTTTTTAAAAAGAAGAAGGCACAAAATGGTAATGATTTACCTCTGAGTTCATCCTTGGTGATGACCTTCGAGTCCTTACATGAGCCACACACGAGAGTCAGCCAAGTAGATTTTTCATCTATAATCCATATTTCTGATTTATATATATTCACTGTGGTAAAACTTCTATTTCCGTCACACTGTGGTGAAAGTACGTGGTGTGAACATATGGCAATTTGGAACTTTTGAGGACTTTCTTGCGGCCTAATATCTTCTATGAACTACTTGAAAATTTTAAAAACTAGTCTGTGATGAGAAGTCTATATTCTATCGACAGAATCCAACATTGATTCCTAATGAATCTATTTTATAATTTATATTGTATATATATTCCATGTGCTTATTTTTTCTTTGATCAATTTGAGTTCATAAGGACTATTACTTGGGAATTATTTTCTATTATTCCATTTTTGCTCATTTATTTTTCACATATTACAAAAATAATTAGTGCCCATTTGGGAAAGCTTGGAAGCTATTGAGAAACACAAAGAATAAATAAATTACCTCAAATACAAAAAAAAAAAAAAGTTGGCCATTCCATTCAGAAGTTTGTGTATTTCTCTTTCTGTGATCTAATATCTTTTTGTAACACATATGTATGTGTTAGTATATGATGGACAGCATGATGCTTTGAAACCTGCACTTATTCTTAACCATCACGGGTCAATTTTTTCTCATGCTTTTCAATACGCTTTAATTGGAAGGTCAAATAATATGAGTATTTTCTGGCTCTTGAAATATATTGCTAAACTGCCTTCCATCAAGGTTGCATTGTTTATGCTTCCACACATTATGCATTGTGTACATTTCCCTGCATCTTTGATTCCAAAGGATATAATTTTCATTTTTATTTTATTTTATTTTATTTTATTAAGATTTTATTTATTTATTTGACAGAGAGAATGAGAGAGAAAGCACATGAGAGGGGGGAGGGTCAGAGGGAGAAGCAGACTCCCCGCCGAGCAGGGAGCCCGATGCAGGACTCGATCCAGGGACTCCAGGATCATGACCTGAGCTGAAGGCAGTTGCCCAATCAACTGAGCCACCCAGGCGCCCAAGGATATAATTTTTAAAACCTTACCAACATGAGTGATGAAAATTATTTCCATTAGCATTTTTAGAGGCGGACATTTGATTAGTACCAAGCTTTACTGTTTTATTTATTGATTGTTTTTATTTTTTCATATTTGTAGAACCAATTTACTTTTCTTCTCAATTTTTATATTAGTGTATTCTTGTTTTCTTGTGAATTTGTAGGTGCTCTTTATATATAAAATATAGGATGCAAATAATAGCAAGGGAATCTATAAAGCCAAAACAGTTAGAAATAAAAACAAAAAGGACCAAAGTCTCAAGCAGGGTGTGTGTGTTCAATGTGCCCCACTCAGTATTTAATGTGTCGTAGTGGATTTGAATATTCTGCCTAATGAGGTTCATTTTTTTCCCCTTGTTCCTTCTTCGGAACCATTAGTTATCAGTATACCAGATCTCTTGCCTGATCACAATACCTATTTTTTTCTCTTTTTGGTTTTCTTTTTCTTTTTCCTTCTTATTCTTCACCTTCATTTCATTTTATTATTATTCTCTTAACCAGTAACTTTTTAAAAAGTAATCTCTATACCCAACGTGGGGTTCAAACTCACGACCCTGAGATCAAGAATCTCATGCTCTACTCACTGAGCCAGGCAGGCAGCCATTCATCTTCATTTTAAAACAGCCTTTCAGCCTTGTTTGGATTTTTTTGCAGTTTGTTTTTGTCTTTGAAGCATCTAATTCTGTTTATAATGATGTTATACTACTATTTGTATCGTTATTTTCTTCCTTTTTTTCAAGTCCCCTTTCTTTTTTTTTTTTTTTTTTTTTTTTTTTTTAAGATTTTATTTATTTATTTGAGAGAGAGAGAATGAGAGATAGAGAGCACGAGAGGGAAGAGGGTCAGAGGGAGAAGCAGACTCCCTGCTGAGCAGGGAGCCCGATGCGGGACTCGATCCCGGGACTCGAGGATCATGACCTGAGCCGAAGGCAGTCGCTTAACCAACTGAGCCACCCAGGTGCCCAAGTCCCCTTTCTTTTTAATGTGCTATCTTATTTCCTTTTTTTGTATCTTGATTGATAAAAAACATTTTGATTTCACTTTGATTTCACGAGAAATGCTATACTAAAGTGTTTCTGCTTCCCCATAGGAATTTATGTCTCTTCCTTGGTCTTTCTCATGCTAAGTCTCTCTCCTTTTATGTTGTAGGATATTTTGAAGTTCTCTTTTGTTGTTGGTGGCATTTATCCCCAAATAAAGTCAGGTATTTTCCTGCGACTTAAAGTCAAAGATAGTGTGATCCTGCCCTTGTTTGGTAGATTCTGTTAAGTCATCTTCGTACAGCATAAGTTAAAGAACTAGATGATGCAGATTGATGCTATCAATCCATTGCTCATGCATCTAAGAAGTATTGGAGGCAGGAAATTCATCTCTGTGCAGAAACATCAGTGTACAAGGCTAGTTTTTCCAGATGTGGACTTTTGTTCAGGCCCAACTTCTCTAAATATTGATTTAGCTATATTTGATCTCCCTTTGCTATTGCTACCAACCAGGTTGTCAGTGTCCTGATCCATCAGGGAAATCTCATTAAGTCTAGGAAATGAATGTCTCATCATGGAGAAAAGCAGCTACATTAGTGAGAAGCTGAATTGAGGTAAATGTCTACAGCCCAGAGAATGAGGTTTGATTTATGCACAGATGCTCTCAGCCTTCTCCCAGATGCCTCTGCATGCTGTTAGACTCTGGCCATCAAGGGCTCCAACAGGAATGGCATCTCCTACCACAGTCCTCCATCCCTGGTGATTGTACTGACTTCTTTTCTCATCTTTGAGGTTTTCATGCCTTTGCCTTATGCTATAGTAGCTCTTCATAAGACAGTTGCTTTTCTTGTTGAGGTTATTGGTTGTTTTTTGCATCTGTTTACTCAGTTGAGGTTGGAAGAGACACATGCAGGCGACGTTATCACTTTGTTTCCTTATCAATCCTATAGTTCCTTTGGATGCTAGCAGTTCCTTCCACTAGTAGGATCTTAGTCTGAAGGGTCATATGGATAACAGCCCTTAGTTCAAGTTTTAAGGTACAGAAGGCCTTTTTTTTCTTCTGGGGCAGGTCTGTTACTCCAACAGATATTCTCCTGCACTGACTCTGGGGATCTCTGATGGACCAGGGGACTCACTCTGAAGAGCGCTATAATATCTCCTTCCCTTAAAATGAGTCCAGATATTAGCCCAAACCTATCATGTCCTTTGGGGTCTGGGCTTTCCCAAATCTCCATCCTCAGCACATGCTCCCACCCATTCCAGACACACTAGTGTTCTTCCCATCCTTTTCTACCTTAGAGCTTTTCATGTGACATTTTAATTGTCTTGAGCACCAAAGAATGTCAGAAAGAAAAACATTTCCCCTCACTTTTCACTCAGCTAGCTCTTTCTCATTCTTAAGGTCTGCTCAGAAACATCATCCTATTGGAGAGGAGTCCTCTTATCACTCTTTGTAGATTAGCCCTTCCATCTTGTTATCAACCACAACACCTTCTTTTTGTCTTTATGCATCTATCACAATTTGCAAGCACAGGTATACTATGGTACCCAATTTCCTCCTATTCTAATTCTTGATACCAAATCTCAAAACCCAAATACATTTGAATAAATTTTCAGATATATCACTTGCATCTAAACATTCCCATCTCACTATTCAAAAATTATATTCAGATAAAGTAATATCTTTGAATATTTGAATATCTCTGAATAGAATAGATTTGATATCAAAAGATACTTGTAGGTATTGTTCTTATTTACTTTTTAACTTTATCTCTCCGCTGTGAGGGCAGGATCTATTTCATTTACTCTTGTGTTCCCAGTGCTTTGGAAAATAAATGCATGAATACATGGATGAATGAATGATACTTGCCCAGCATACACTTTTTCTGCCATTCTATCTTTTCTCAGAACTTTTCCTCATGTAACCACAAGACTTGGTTGCACTGTGCTTACTGTCCTTCATTTTATGGTGTGTTGATTTATCAATTTTAGTGTTGGTAACTTTGGTTTCTAAATGGATGTATTGAGATAGAAACTGATAGGAATATGGGTGGAGGTACGTTCCTAGTTTCAGAATAAATTTAATGTACATTTATGTGAGAGCTACCCATTTTTACGGTTAAGGCATGCTGCAGGGAGAACAGGCACTGAGGAGGGCAGTGCTGAAGCAAATTCTTTTTACCCACTTTTTGGGGGACTGTCTTCTCTGCTTCAGGGTTTGATGCATGTGACATCTTGCTCATCTTTCTCCTCCTATTCCATCAATATTTCAATTAGTAGAAATTTCTCCTGGAATTTAGCATATGGTCTTCTCTTAACTTTTAAGCTGCCAGAATTTGGCTTTTTGTTTGTCAGAATGAGCTAGAAAGGAAGCTCCTAAGACAGAAAGATCAGGCACTTCTAGTCAACCATGATTGCAGTCCCAAATTCCACACTTAGGTCTGCATTTCATTGGGTTGGGCATGTCTTTAATTGTGACCTTGGAAATTATGTGTCTTTTCTTATTATTCAGCTGAACTTAAATATTATTTCCTAGAGCAAGAGTGAAAGATGAGATGACATGATTCACTGCCAAGGGACACTGTCTGACCACACAGATCACAACTGACTTTCTATGGTGTGAAGGTCGAAATGCAGAGGGAGCTTCCATACAGCTGCAGAAAAGTGAATGCAGGCCAGCTGGCTTGTCCCAAGGACCCAGAAAGAGGCCAATTGTTTTCCCTCATTAAAGTTTCTAGAGGCAGAGGTCAATTTGGGGTTTCCTTAGAAAATAGTGCTAGGTAGAAAAAAGAATCCAAACCTTTAGATCTCAGCAGGGAATGAATAGAGTTACAGTGAAGAATAGACTAAGCCCTGAGGGAACAGGACTCCTGGGGATCTTTGTAGTCATGAAATGGTGTTCTGGAGTTAGCTCCAGGCCCCAGAACCGAAAAGCCATTCAAGCAAAAAGGCCAACTGTGAAAGCAAATGGCTTTCATTTGGGTAAACACACATTGTAGAGAAGTTTTTGCTGGAACTCACTAGATGCTTTTCCAAATAGCAGGGGTGGTGGAATGAGGCAGCTCTGCAAATCTCCCCACGCGACTTGATGTGGGACAAAGGGCTGTGTTACAAAGATTGGAAAATTTGGGGGACACCGAGTCTTTCCAAGAAATATTACAACACAGCTAGAAGCTGAGGAATAAGACAGCCTCAGGAGAGAGAAGAGGAAGACAAAAGAACATGGATTGGTATCTACTTAATCATGAACAGTGTTGGGCACCTGGGTGGCTCAGTTGGTTAAGCGACTGCCTTTGGCTCAGGTCATGATCCTGGGGTCCTGGGATGGAGTCCCGCATCAGGTTCCCCCTGCTCTGCAGGGAGTCTGCATCTCCCTCTGCCTCTGCCTGCCACTCCCCCTGCTTGTGTGCTCGCTCTCTCTCTCTGTCAAATAAATAAATAAAATCTTAAAAAAAAAATCGTGAACAATTTTGAGAATTTTA
Source organism: Neomonachus schauinslandi (assembly GCF_002201575.2). Lineage (NCBI taxonomy): Eukaryota > Metazoa > Chordata > Mammalia > Carnivora > Phocidae > Neomonachus > Neomonachus schauinslandi. Next base: position 182,683,288 of record NC_058405.1, on the reverse strand, counting down.
TGGTTCCCAGAAGATATTCTAAAGCAGTGAAGTCAGAATGTGCAAGTTTGGCTGTACAAAGGTCATCTAAGAAGAGCTTTTAAAAAATACAGATTTTGGGGCCCCCATCCAGACTAATTGACGTCAGGGATTGGTTTACACTTTTTTGTATTTTCCCACCATTTTCAAACCCATCTTCTTAAATTATTACTTTCACTGTTTGACTCCCCTCCTTAAAAGCTTATCATGATGATTTCATTTCAGGCCACAATGCAATAGAATGGACTAGACTTATGCTTTCCTGTAAACAGCTAAAAAACACAACAGAATATATGAAATAACTATTTCCAGATATCGGATAACAGGTGTCAAGAGCTATGCCCTCTGGGAAACAAAACAGATGAGGTGAGCCTTATCATCATTGTGGCTTCCTGCCTGCACCCACACACTCTGGGTGGTGGTACACAGGAGTGAAGCCAAGCAGGCATAGCTGTTTTGTTGAGTTGCATTGAGTTCAGTTCTGTGAAGCTGAGGGGACTGGAAATTGTGGGGCTGAGTTTAGGATAGGAGGGAGCTAGACAGAAAAATCATCCCAGAAATGTCCACAGAGTTCCCCTTGGGCCTTCATGTTGAGCCACCCATGCATAAGGTGAAATTCCATGAGCCCAGGCAAAGAAGGACCAACCAGGATGCTATAAGATGAGCAAATTCAAGCTCACACAGAGTGGGCATATATTGCAGATTTTAAACCAAAAGTGACAGACCTTGCTAATCCCTGGGGCATTCAGTAGAGACCTCAGATGAATCACATTTTAGCAGTAGGATTAAATTATCCCTAGAGTAAAGGTTACTCTAGACCCAACGTAGCAAAGCTTAAACATAAGCCTCAAAATATTCCAACTATTGGGTAACTTAATTATCTTCCAGGAAATAGTCCAACATTCTGTTAAGAAAAATTCAAATTCTTAAACATATAATATTTGGAATGCCCAATATATAATAACAAATTACAAGACATGAAAAAAAAAAGAAAACCAGGAAAATGTGAACCATAAACAGGAGAAAAGTCAATATTTGATAAATAATTTAATAGTAAAATGTCTAATCTGATTTCTAGTTCTTCTGAGGTTAAATTTGATAATTTATGTGGTTTTTTTAAATTAATGAATAAAAAAGTCATAATCTCCCATTTTAGATTAAAAAATTTTTTATTGAAGTATAATTAATGTACAATATTATATTATTTCCAGGTGTACAATATAATGATTCAACAATTCTATACATTATTGTGTGCTCTTAATCCCCTTATCTCTGCATCTTTATGCTTTTCTAGGACTTTTAGTTTTATCTACATTTCAAATAACTACTAAATGTGTTATATATTTCATTTAGGTTTTTTTTTCAATTTCCTCAGTACCTAAGATGCTTTCTTATATTTATTCTTAATATTGCCTAATTTTGTGTTTATTCTTGGCCAATCTAGCCAGAGACTTTAATTATTTAAAGAGAAAAATTGTTTTGTTGCTTACCTCAATTCTTTACTTAATTTCTGTTCTTTTTTTCCTTCTTTTAATTTTTTTCTACTTTGCTCTCATTTTCCTCTTAATCTGAATGTCACATTCATATATTTTTAATCTAGAAAGTGAAATAAAGGTATGACCATGGAGAAACTTTTAGGCCAGTGTGTTCTAGAAACTTCAGAATTTCAACTCGTTCTGATTTATCCACAGTAACTCCTTGGTTCTCTAATGCTCACTTTACTTTTTATAGAAATATATGCAAACCTTTAAACAAAAATCATAATCATCATTTCTGGGTATGGCCAGAATAAAATTGCATCTCTATGGTTCCATGTTAGTTTTATAAATGGAGATAAAATAAATTATTGTGACAAGATTTTTCTCTGGCTTGTATTTTCTTCTGATATACAGGCAATCAAAGATTTTTTCTTTAACCTAGACAATGTTATTTTGCTGGAAATGGTGCAGAAAATTGGTCTAGTAATTAAATATAATGGTTTGTGGTTGGTATTAAACTTTCTTTTCACAAAGTGTTATGAATAGTCATGAAAGCAATCTCTTATTGGGGAAATCGTCTTTTAAAATAGCTTAGAATATGTCCTGATCTTTGAAGAGCTGTATGAATAACAAAACATTATGTTTTGGTAGTCGAATAGTTGGTCCAGCTGATGGTAGAACACAGGGAGACAGGAAAAGGAAGGTGTCTATCTAGCTTGTGTATGGAGCCACTTCTGTGGCAAAGCTCAGCAGGTGTTTGGAAGCAGCTACAATTTCCAAATACTTTGGAAAATGTTGGTTGCCAAATTAGAACTGAAAACGAACACCTGTAAGGAGGCAGCGATAGCTAGGATTTATTCAAGTCTCAAGTTAGCCATTACATAAATGGTGTCCTGGCCAAAATACCCACGTACTAGCTGCATATACAAGAATCTTAATACTTCATCCTTGTAGTGCTGGGTTTCTTAACATGATTACTCCTGATGATGTATTAAATGCTTTAAAATGAAGCTCACAAGTTACTGCTGCTTATCTCAAAAATTAGAATTTTCCATAAGAAAATAAAACATGGTAGATCGAGATTTGTGTAAAGCAGCATGACTCACTAAGAAGATAAGGATTTTGGAGGTATCTAGATAATACTAGTATTTTTATCTCTGTCTGCCAAATCATCCTCTTTCTATATTTCAGTTTTCTCATTTCTAAAATGGAAGTAAAGTTTTTTCAGTTTGACAAATTGATGCATAAATTGCTTTGCAAATGTCATGAAAATACTAGCTAAAGGAAACAAATTATTTTCAAGATTATATTACTTTTCAGCAGTGTATGTTTTTGGTTAAGTGGTGCTGATGATTCAAAGCCAAAATCTCACAGAAACCTCTTTTTTCTGTTGTGCTAATTTTTTGATAAATTTTTCTCTATGCAAGAAAGCTCTCTTCCTTTGTCCTTGTCATCTTTTCTCAGTGTATCTTTTCTTCCTCTTTTTTTTTAAGATTTATTTATTTATTTTAGAGAGAGAGAGTGTGTGCACATGGGGGAGGGGCAGAGGGAGAGAGGGAATTGCAAGCAGACTCCCCACTTAGCGTGGAGCCCAACACACAGCTCGACCTCATGACTTTGAGATCATGACCTGAACTGAAATCAAGAGTCAGACTCAACTGTTTGAGCCATCCAGGCACTCCATGTATGCCTTTCCTCTTAAAGTCCTCTTTATCATACAGAAGTTGTTGTTACAGTATCTCTGCCTTACTAGGGACTCCAGGAAAATCAGTCATGGTTGTTTCATTGACTAAGACCAAAGATAAGATACTCAGCAATTATACCTTCACCCAAATTTCTTCCTGCCTTTTCTCAGTCTTTCTTCTGAAACACCCCATTTGTGATTCGGTTTTGTCTTAGCATGCAATTCAAACAGCACATGTCACATTTGTCAATTTAGCTTATAAGCCAATGATGTCAAAATAGCACCATGGTGTTATCACCTGCTTCATATTTTTCATCCAGCAAACAGAATATCCTCAAACCGCTTTCCTAATCAAAGCAGCTGTCCTAAGTAGAAGCTCTGACATTATGATCTTTCCAGGTCAAACATTTTTTATATGAATGTCAATGGCAATATTTGATTCATTTTTTAAAATTATGGAATGTAGAATAAATACCATAAAAGACCAAGATATTCTGAGAGATCTTGATGTGCTGATAACCAGATGGTATTTTTTTTCCCCAAAGCATCCCATAATTTTGTACTTTCACAAATTGCATTCTTATAAAATGATAAAAAGGTCAGATTCCAGTGTTTTCTTCTATCAAGATATCAATTACTCAACTAAAAGTTCAGATTTCAATCTTGAGGCCACAAGATATTTTCTTTTAAACAGCCTTGGAATAATGTATTTTGGCTTCAAGTCACATCCTGTGGTCAGAGCACTGGTTGAACATGCCACTTTTCATTGCTAGGAAGGACATTGATCCTATTCTAATTCAAACAGTGATGAAGAACTTTTAGTGGACACCTGCATGGTGTAGCTTATAGCCTTGCTTCTCAAAGTGTTGTCCAAGTTTTGACAACCTCAGCATCAGCTGGGAGCTTGTCAGAAATGCAGATGGCAAGGTCCCACTGGTTCAGGTTCTGAGCCAGAACCTGCATGTTAACAAGACCCCTAGGACTCTTACACACATTCCAGTCTGATACCTACTTACTTGGAGGACATGTTTGCAAGGGAGACACCACGGGAAATTCTCAGAAATTTGACAGTAGAAAGGGATGCTTGTTAAAAGTTCTAAGACAGCTGGTGATGTCTAAAATCACTGAATATGTGTTTTTCAGTTAATGTGACTCATTTTTAATCCCAAGGGCCCAGATTTCATATCTCCGGTTGGGCAAACAACCATGGTTATACCACTCAGGTATTTCCTAACTCAAATCTTGGATAATTTACTTCCCAATTATTTACTTTTTCAAAAAAGGAGGCTGTGATAAACCTGAAAAAATAATATGATAGAAATGGAATTTATTCATTAACTAATAAAATTTTTTGGAGCTTTTATTATGTGCCATGTCTAACATTAAGCACTGAAAGTGAAAAGATGAATAAAATATGGACCTTGTGCATATTAAACTCATAGTTTAGTTAGGAAGTCAGAAAAGCAAACAGATAATTAAAATATCATAAGTGCACTTCTAAAGAGAATCACAGGTACTTAATATGGGACCATGTAGGATGGGCCCTTATATAGTGTCACAGTGGGATGAGGAGCTTGTTTGGGGTGACCCATAAGAACAGGAGAAATTTTCAGTATTCACAGTGAAGACCACAAGGGCTTTAGAACTTCTGTGATTTTAATTAATTAATTAACTAATTAATTAATCAATTAATATATTTTTTTAAGAGAAAGAGAAGGGAGGAGGGGCAGAAGGAAAGGCAGAGAGAGAATCCTAAGCAGGCTCCATGCTCAGTGTGGAGCCCAACTTGGGGTTTGATCCCACAACCCCGAGATCATAACCTGAGCCCAAATCAAAAGTTGGATGCTTAGCTGAGCCACCCAAACACCCCAAAATTTTAAAAGAAGAAAATCAAGACCCACCATTTGTTAAGTACCACTTTATGTCTGGCGACAAAGGAATAGTGTATTTTCAAGAAAGTTGCCCCAGGATATCAAAGTATAATTGCCATATATTGAATTTAGCCCAGTTATAGAAATGTTTTATAGATCTGGGTCTAGAAATTGGGAAGACAGGAGGTGATTTTCTTTTTCTTTTTCTTTTTCTTTTTTTAAAGATTTCATTTATTTATTTTGGCAGAGAGAGAGAAAGTGGACACAAGCAGGGGGAAGGGCAGAGGGAGAGGGAGAAGTAGACTCCCCTCTGAACAGGGAGCCTGATGCAGGACTCCATCCCAGGATCCTGGGATCATGACCTGAGCTGAAGGCAGATGCCCAACTGACTGAGCCACCCAGGCACCCCTGGGAGACAATTTTCTATACAAAGAGAACACCTTAGTTAAAGGCGAGGGTTTTGAGAGAATATTCATTCATTATTTCATTCATTGAATTAATACAACACTTACTGATTGAGCTCCTACACATTAGGCATGGACAATCATCAGCAAAATAGTGTCTCTACTTTCCTGAGACTAATAGTAAGAGAGATGTACATTAATTAGTAAATATATAACATGAAAGCTGGTAATCTGTGCTCTAAACGTTTGAAAGGCCAAGTGAGTACAGTCATGGAGGAAGTAGCACTATTTTTTGAATGGGAGTCAGAGAAGACCTCTAGAGAGGAAATAACCTTTGAGCTGAGAAGGAAGTGAAGGGGCAGGACATAGAGAAATCCAGAGAAAGAGTGAAAGCTCCTGAACTTGAGCTATTGCAAAAAGGCCTGGAGTGGAGTGATCAAGATGGAGAGGGGCTGGACGAGAGAGCAAGGGTGTGATGGGGGTGGGAGCTGAGGGTTGCATCACAAAGGGCCTGGCTGGTCATGGAAAAGACTTCAAACCTTTCTCTGATTGAGACAGGCAGCCAATGGATGGTTTGAGCAAAGGAATGAAATATGTCGTGTTCTAAAAGGATAACTGATTGCTGTGTGAGGAACAGAGTGTGGAAGGAGACACATGGAAGCAGCAAGACAAAGTGTGGTACAAATAGGGCATGGACTTATACACCCCCAGTGCCATGGTGTAGTTGCATATGAGGTTCACTGGGATGAAACATGGGCAGGGGGACCTCATTGTGCATCGTCTTGGGCTTCTTACTGCTCTGCAGGGAGACCTGCTCAGGTGGAATATAGTTAGATCCATCATGGAAAGGATGCCAATAGAATAGCCAATGCCCTGTATTGCTCTACAGATTTATAGGGTAAAAGAGAGTGGCCAATTGTAGTCAGTTGTGTAGCAGGGAGAGCTTCCTGGATAATTAAATAGTCTGTTAGAAAAGGTAATTCTTTGGTGGCCCCTGAGTGGCTCAGTTGGTTAAGGGCTTGGCTCTTGATTTTGGCTCAGGTCATGATCTCAGGGTCTTGAGATCAAGCCCTGCATCCAGCTCCATGCCGAGCATGGTGCCTGCTTAAGATTCTCTCTTCCTCTCCCTCTGCCCCTTCCCCACTGCCTGTGCATGTGTGCTTTTTCTCTTAAAAAAAAAAAAATAATAATTCTTTGGAGCTGTTTCTGGAATCATCCTATTTTTGCACTAACTCCGGCCTGCTACTAAAAAAGGAAGAAATGTGCCTCCAGAACTATCTATTTGTGTCTCTCCTCAACCAAGCCTGAGTAGACTGTATATCCCATCCTGAACAGGTTGTGATTCTATCTCCAGCTTAGTGATCTCCTTGGTCACTTCTTATATGCACAAATGGTTATAAGTCTGCATTGTCTAAAAAAGAGTTTCAAGGAGATCATAGTGAGACAAGGAAATTCCCCTATAAGCACATGATAATCATAGGTTTCATTTTCCTCTGGGATGAGGAAGTGTGGAGGGTTGTAAAGTATTGCAGTGATGGATGGGAATATGTGTGGGTTAGAGTAGTCAAGTCATTCTAGAAGCTAAGGTAGGGCAGTTGTTGTTACTGTTCCCTTCCTTACGATATCAACAGATGTCTTTGTCTAGACCAGACAGAGAGGTGTTACTGTTCTTAAATTAATCTAAATGCTTAATCCAAAGAGATATTAATTTGATTTGTAAATTTTCTCTTCAAAGTGTTCAGCAAGCTCCTATGCTCACTCCTAGGAGTGAGTCTGTCAGCTCAGGTCTATGATCATTAACGAAGAGGGAAGTAGTGATTACGATATCACAACCTTATTGAGCCAAAATATTCCTGGAGTGTGACAGTTAATCAGTTTCATTTTTTTTTAACTTTGTTTTTTTTTTTTTTTACTCTCTAAGCTCCTCAAGGAAATGAACAAATTGACAGAGATTAGGACCTTCTGGGCCCTATATTCTATGTAAAATTCTGAATTCTTGTAAGAGTTTAGAAAATCCTAAATTAGATGATCAAATCTGATCTTGACCAAGGTTTAAAGGTATAAAACCAGTGAAGCTGGTCATCAACTTCATTCATATCTCCATCCATGTCTTTTATACATGAATCCAAATGTTCATCCTGAATCTTTGAAAGGGTGTTATCTGATGAGAGAGGTATGTTTAGGTAGAAGAGGTGGAGGAAAGAGATAAAACTTGGTTTAGGAGACGGAAGAGATCAAGGTGCAAATCAAGGGGAGGAGGGGCTTGAGAGGTTCCAGGAGGGACTCCAATCTGAAACTGAGTCAGGAGAGAGAGAGGAGAGTTTCAGTTTTAATTTCAGATCCTCCACATTTTTGTCAGATTTTTCTAAGAAGAATTTAAGAGAAGAAATTTTAAAATATCCATTTCTCTCAGAAGCCTCTTATGCCAGTCAAAATTATTGACCGCTGAATATTTGGAATATTTGAGCCCTTAGATTCTAAGGCAACACACAAATAGTTTAACTAATTTATATCCCAAATCATCCAGAGTGGCTACTGACAATCAAAATTATCCTTGGTAATTGCCAGAGATTACAAACCTGGACAGGTCTGGAGGTTTGTTGAACGACTGGGGTTGTCTCTATTCAAATGTTGAAAACAAATAAGAGGCAAATCATCAGGCCCTGAGGATCTTGGCAAGTGCACACATACCCCATCAGTGAGAGCCTTGAATAGTGAAAGGGATCAAAACAAATATTTTTCAGCAAAAACTATTAATAGAGAAAAATAAAACCTTAGATGACACTTCAACACAGGAAAATAGAGCACTTGTCTATCAAGAATAAGATGTAAGCAATTTCCATATCACTGGTGTTCCAAGAATCAAGGAAACTCCTGTACTCTATCCTTACCAAAGGGGCCTGAGCTGAGCAACAGCAGGTCCAGTTCTAATCTGCTCAGGGCACCAAAACCTGGGAATAAAATTAACCAATGCAATGTTAATCCTAAGCCTTTATTTGGAATGCCAGCCATAAGAGAAGTCCAAAGGAGTGTTCTGTCTTGGGGAAGAAGGGTGGAATTTAGAGCTATAGGAATTAGAGTCAACTAGTTTTGGAAAGAGTTGGTCAAAACTTCTTGGAAGAGGGAGAAATTGTTCTTAGGGATTAGCAGCCATAAATTGGGCATTGGAATTCACTGAGAAGAGTGGTGCTGTAGACTGAATTCCCTCCCAAATTCACAAGTTCAAATCTAACCCACAATGGACATTAAGAGGTGGGGCCTTTGGGAGGTGCTTGGATCATGAGGGTGGAGCTCTCATGAATGGAATTAGTGCCTTATACAAGAGACCCCTCACCCCTTTAGCCATGTGAACACACAGCAGGAAGACTGTGTCCTATGAACCAGGAAATAGGCCTCACCAGACAGTAAACCTGCAGGTGCCTTGATCTTGGACTTCCCATCTTCCAGAACTGTGAGAAATAAAATTCCTTTGTTGATAAGCCACCCATTCTATTGTATTCAGTTATAGCAGCCAGAGCTAAGACAGGTGGGGGTGGGGAAGAAGAACTGTTGGGGCTTAGTTCAAGTGCAAGAAGGAAAGGCATGTGTTGTGATGAGCACTGGGTATTATACGCAACTAAAGAATCATTGAACACCACATCAAAAATTAATGATGTACTATATGTTGGCTAACTGAACATAATAATTAAAAAAAAAGAGAGAGAGAAGGAATAAGGAGGAGCAGCTGTGGAGGCCAAGGACATGTGAGGGCCACAGTGGAACACTCCCAGTTCTCCCAGAATTCTTACACAGCTTTCTATCAAACCTTCAAAGTCAGATAACTCCAGTACAACAAACTATTTGAACGCATAGGAAATGAAAAATCAATTTTTTTGTACAGAGAATAAAACGTAGATATCCGAACACGATAAAGATTGCACAGAAAAGGACAATTCTAGACTAATCCTATCTGTCTAAGCTAATCTAATATAAATATACGTGGTTTATTTACTAGACAACTTTTTAGACAAAATACAGTAATGCAATCTGGGATTTGGACAATGTAGAAGTTTAGTTATGACACTAAGAGCAAAGGAGACGGTTAAAGATTTTATTCTTAAGTAATCTCTATCCCCAACATGGGCTTGAATTTAGAACCCTGAAATCAGGAATGGCATGCTCTTCTGACTGAGCCAGCCAGGCACCCCAGCAGATGGTTAAATGGAATTACATTATTGTCAGGTTTTTTCATCACTCATGAGTCACACATATGCATATCGTAATCTCTAAAAAAAAAAAAATCATGGAAAAACCACATGACTAGATAAAGCTAAAACGTGAATAGAAAACATAAAAGGACATACTAAAATAATTGCTCTATTCACCTAAAAGAAGGCATAAAAGATGGAACAGGGAAATAAAGACCAGGTAACTTAAATACAACCCCAAATACCTGAACAATACGAGTAAATACAAAAGATTTTTCAGTATGGAAAAAAAAAAATCCAAGTGAGAGTTGTTTACAAGAAAGCCACATTTAAATGTAGCAGCACAGACAGGCTAAAAGTAAAAAGTTAAGAGAGATACCATGGCAACACTCATGCCTCCAGGAAGTATGCTAGAGAAAAGGAGGGGTACTTCACAGTGGTAGAAATGTGAATTCAGCAATAGGGTATAATGATAAGAATGTAGCTGGCAACATAACTTCAAAATATATGAAGCAAAAATAAAAAAAAATAAATGGATAAATATACAAATCCACAAATATAGTTGGAGATTTTCCTACTTCTTTATCAATATTGAATAGAATTAGTTGATAAGAAATAAGTAGAGATATAAAATATTTGAACAACACTGTCAAACAACTTTATCTAAATGACAAGGATGTAATGTCATAACCACAATTCCAGAATTCTTTTCAAGTGCACAAAAACCAATATATTCTACAAGCTGGGCCATATAACAATCCTCATTAATTACCAAGGCATCAAAATCAGAATATGTTATTGAATCACAGTGCAAATAAATTAGATAGCAAATTAGATAGCAATGTAACAGAAATTTACGTGAAAATTCTAAAATATTTGGAAATTAAACAACACATTCCTAGATAACCTAAGGGTCAAAAGAAAAAAAAATGAAATTAAAATACCTAAACTAAGAGTTAAAATTAAAATACCATGCATCAAAAATTCTATGGGATGCTCTGGAAAAGTGATTATAGAGGAAATTATAGCCATATGCCTATACTAAAAACAAGAAAGTACTTACAGTAAGTGATCTAAGCTCTTCCTTGAGAAGCTAGAAACAGAAGAGCAAATTAAACTCAATGTAAGGAGAAGAGTGAAAATAATACAACTAAGAGGAATTAGTGAAACAGAAGGCGGATAACAATAGGAAAAAAATCCACAAAATAAAAATGTTGGTTTTTAGAAAATCTAGCAAAAGTGATCAATGCCTCACTAGTTTGATTAAGAAATAGAAAATAGGAATTAGAGTATCAATACTAATATATTATATATTATATTATATATATTATTATATAATATATTATAATATAATCTATAAGCAATGAAGGACACCAAAATTATTTAAAATCTTATGCCAATAAACTCAACAACTTTGATGAAATGGGCAAATAAATTCTTTTAAAAACTCAAGTTACCCAAACTGATAGAAGAGAATATAGGAAATCTGAATAGTCACTATCTGTTAAAAAAGTTGAATCCATAGTTTAAAAACCTTCCCCCTGGGGCGCTGGGTGGCTTAGTCGTTAAGCATCTGCCTTTGGCTCAGGTCATGATCCCAGGGTCCTGGCATCGAGCCTGCATCAGGCTCCCTGCTCAGAGGGAAGCCTGCTTCTCCCTCTCTCACTCCCCCTGCTTGTGTTCCTTCTCTCGCTTTGTCTCTCTCTGTCAAATAAATAAATAAAATCTTAATAAATAAATAATAAATAAAAACCTTCCCCGAAGAAAACTCCAAGCCCCAATGGTTTTACCTGTGAATTTTATCGAACATTTAGGTAAAAAAATAATAACAATCTTATATCACCCTTAAAAGAAAAAAATAATATATTTTTTGGCTTCAACAAAATTTAAAGGTCACACTCATCAGTGGATGCAAATAAAATGAACAAGCATGCCACAGGCTGCAGAATGTTCTTAGTGGTACATCTACCTGACAGGACTGGCACCCTGAATTTGCATAGAACACCTATTAAATGGCTGACAGAATTCACCTGGGCATGGAGTCTTCCTGTGGCAAGATTTTCATCAGCTTCTTACAAAGTTAAACACATCCTTACCATGCAAACCAGAAATTCCATTTCCATGTATTTAGGGGAACAAAAGGAATACATAGCCATGTATACACACACAAATTGTGTACAGGATTGTTCATAACATCATTAAAAAAAAAAAAGTCCCACATAGGCAGGAAACTAAATGTCCAGAAAGAGAATAGTTACCCAAATGGTGGCCTATTCATAGAATGGAACCCTACTCAGGAATAAAAAGGAATGCCTTACTGACACATGGAACAGCAGGGATGAAACACAAGACGCCACATTGAGCCTAAGAAGCCTGACACATGAAAGTAAGTAGTGCAAGAGTCCATTTATTTGAAGCCCGGAAACAGACAAGGCTAGTCTCTGGTGCTAGAAAACCCTACAGTGACAGCCTAGGGCAAGGCAGGTGTTACTGGAAAAGGAGCCAGGAAAGAACTTCCTGGGTTGATGGAAATGTCCATTACCTTGTTTTGGCTGGTTGTTGCTTATTTTTACACAATTGTCAAAACTGGTCTGAGTGAATGCTTAAGAGCAATTCATTTTCTTTTATGTAGATTAAACCCCAATGAAGAAAACCAGTTTCCTTTTGCCTGATACAGAATTCATGTCTCCTTCTTCAACTTACTTCCCACATTCTCTGGTAGAATTACAAAATAGATGATGATGATGATGAAGACAGATAGATAGATAGATGGATAGATGATAGACAAATAACAATAACATGATATAATCCATGTGCAGAATACAGAATTATCAAACATCTATGTTTACATTGCAGTTAATACGTTCTGAGAATTTATAACTTTACTCTCTTTACACAGTGAGATGTACACTGCGAATCATCTCAAGTTAACAGCCCCCTCCAAAGGCTGCTTCTGAGGTAAATTCCAATGAGGTGGCATGTCATGCCCTGAAGGGCCACATCCAAAATCCTCAGGTGGAATGCAGGCAGGGGTTTCACACACAGGTTATGTCCGCTAACATGGACTCCAGTGATAATCTGTGTTTTAAGTGGCCAGTTTAAGTTCTGAAATATTGGCACAAGTGGGGTTTTCATTTGAAGACTCTGGGAAGAAGGGGAAACATTATGAGGAAAATAAGTGTACTTCTCATTTACTCTTCTGTTTTTTGGTTTTTCCTTACCTGAAATGTTATCACCAAACCTCAAGGAGGAGCTATCATCATACAGTTTCTCACTGGTCCTTGTTTTGCGAACAAAAACAACGTTGCACTTTTCCTGTAAGCTGCTTCTTTCTTTGATTCATTCCTCAAATTACACTAATTATTTCATCAACTGGATAGGGCAGTGGTCAGTGAATCACACAAAACCCATTTCTACCATGACCTGGTACTAATTTTCTCCCCCACTCATACAAAAACTTCTTGGCTGTGTGAGGAACTTGGATATTATCTATACCATCTTAAGTCCTTTTTTAAAATGCTGATATGACATTAAATTATTTTCCATTTGAACAACATGCTCTAAGGCTTTACTATCCAATATGGCGCCCGGGAGTCAAACATGGCTACTGACATTTAAATTTAAATTCATTACAATTAAATAAAGCTAAAAATTCAGTTCTGTAACTGCACTGTGTGCATCCAAATACTCAGTGACCACATGAGGCTAGCAGTTCCCATATTAGAAAGCGCAGACCTAATACATTTTTGTCATAACAGAAATTCCTATCCAAGAGTTCTCCTCTAAATAACTATAGTTATGTGTTCCCTTTTGAAGGATAAGACAGAACATACTGATCAAAATGATAATTCAGACAGAAAGCAAAGTCTCTGGTTGGAGAATCATTTTTCCTATGTTGTACTTATTCGATACTGTGGAACAACAAACATTTTTGCTGACTTTTAAGATCATCTCTATATTTAAAGTTTTCCTATTGTTTATGTTACTGTACACATACAAATGTAACTGAAGGAGCATTCTGAACAGCGGAAGCCAGATTCTGTGGTCAGACAGAACTTCCTTTGTGATTCCATGGTGCAGAATTCATGGGCTCAGTGAGGTCAGCTAACAGTAAAACAGAATTGGCTTAAATGTCCAAATGCAGTAATTCTTAAAGGGTGAGCCTCCAATACTTACGTTTGTTTTTTCAAAAGTAAAAGGAGGGGCGCCTGGGTGGCTCAGTTGGTTAAGCGACTGCCTTCGGCTCAGGTCATGATCCTGGAGTCCCGGGATCGAGTCCCGCATCGGGCTCCCTGCTCGGCAGGGAGTCTGCTTCTCCCTCTGACCCTCCTCCCTCTCATGCTCTCTGTCTCTCATTCTCTCTCTCTCTCTCAAATAAATAAATAAAATCTTGGGGCGCCTGGGTGGCTCAGTCGGTTAGGCGACTGCCTTCGGCTCAGATCATGATCCTGGAGTCCCTGGATCGAGTCCCGCATCGGGCTCCCTGCTCGGCGGGGAGTCTGCTTCTCCCTCTGACCCTCCCCCCTCTCATGTGCTCTCGCTCTCTCATTCTCTCTCTCAAATAAATAAATAAAATCTTTATTAAAAAAAAAAAAAAAAAAAAAGTAAAAGGAGTAGTTATTAAAAAGGTAGTGGGGTCTGGGGCATCTGTTCTTTTACAAGGTCCAGATGATTCTTATCTTCCCTGTGGTTTAACCACCACTGATAAGGTGTATTTATGTGTCAGAATATATTAAAGTGATTTTTAAAACAAAAGTTCTGTGTATTTATTCATGTTAGAGGAGAATGCTTCTCCCCTATACATTATGTTCCTTAAAGGGGAGGAAACTTCTATTCCTTTGGAGGATAATGAATGGGAGGGACACGTCTATTCTCTTTCTTTTTACTCCCTTTCTGTTACTCCTTTTCTGTTTCTCCCTGTGGGAGGAGGAATGACTTTTCTGATCGGTCACATTGGAAATAAAAAAATCAGCTCGTACATCTCAGCCCTATAAGATTTTCTATGGCTCTGCAAGAGGCTGACCTCTATAGATAGTTATTCTGGGATAATCGCTCCAGGAATTTCGTAAGAGCATGTCAGGGAACCCCGTTGTGACCAACACATGAGACGCATTCTCCAATCCAGCCTTATCAACAATAGGGATGATAATTTCCTCCTCATCCAATTGGTTCCAAATGCAGGAGCCTGGCTCTCTCAAGCCCTAACTGACATTGTAGTAGGGGACCTGAATCAAATCCAGGTCAACTGCTCAGAAGGGCAGGCAGTATGCTCATAGTTTGTCTATTTTACAGCTACCCCTGTGCACACCACACCACCACCACTTCAATAAACCATTGCTTCTTACACACATACAAACATGTTTTTCCCTTCCTTACTCCTTGAATTAAAGAAATGTGCTTGAGGGATGGAAGTGTGTGCCCTATGGTAAAGGGAGAGGCTATGCTCTGGAGTGTGGAACGGCTGTCAGTGGAGAGTTGTAAAGACCTCTTCCTGGATAGCCCTGGGACAGACACTCATTTCGTTCATCATGGAAAGAGGGATTTGTCTTTCATCAGGTCTCAGGTGATGGAGTGGGTTTGTCATGTTGCTTGACAGTACTTTCCCTACTTTTTTTTCTTTTGTAGGAGAAGACACAAAAATAGTACAAATGTGAGAGGAGCTTACTGGTAGGTCCACTTAGTCTGTTGGCGTGAATGAAATCCTCTGTCATCAAATGGCATTCAAAGGCACTGTGGTTATTTTTTTCTTTGTTCAAATGTATGTTGGCCTTTATAAAATATGTGCTTATTTTTATGAGTAGGATGAGGTAGATACAGAGAAGAAAGAGTAAACCAGGTTGCTTTGGAAAAAGGAAGAGACAATAAGAACACGAAAGACTGATGAGCCCTTTCTAATCATACAAAATAATTACATAGAACGACACTGGGTTTTAAGATGATAGATGAGACAACTGTCTCAAGATAATAGCCAACTATTCAGCCTCAACTTTTGAATCCTGGAAAGTGAAATGTCTGGATGCTTTTGCCAGTTATAAAGTGGTGGCAATGAGTCACAATCACCAAATAGCAAACTAAGAAGGGACATCCTATCACCAGGATGTGATGGACAAGGGGGCAGAAAGGGAGGAGTCAGCAAGAACATGGAGGCAAAGAAGGTACAGAAGAGACTTGCATATTGTGTGTAAACTACACTCCCCTTGTGAAATTCAGAGTTGCTTCAATTGCAACCTGTTTAAGTATGAAACAAGTACTCATAAATGAAAACCCAAAGCTGTTTCTACCTGCTAGTAGAAATGAAGACTTCAGAGGACCCCACCATCCACGAAACCCAATATTGCCACCCTATGGCTACCACCTTTGGAAGAGAATTTCAATTTTAAGAGGGACTAAACCTCTATTCCCAAAGAGCACATCTATAGTAAATGAATAAGACCAAAACCAGGAACACTGACCTCTATTCTGAGACCCATGGTTGGAGAAGTTTATAAGTCAACTGGAGTTCATTTGGAAGAGGGTGGATAGGATGTTAAGGGAATTCAAAATTACATTTTCTCAAGGATCTCAGTATATTTTGCCTGCAGAGAAGACTCATGAGGGATATAAGAGTTGTCCTCAAATATTTGAAGAACTGTCAAATGAGAGACTAGATTTGTCTTCTCTGGTCCTGGAAAGTGAACTAATACCTGTGGTGGAAATTATAAGGAAGTAGGTTTCAGATCAGTATCAGGAGCGATTTTTCTGATGGTTATCTAGATTCCTTGGAACAGCATTCAGCACTGGTGAACATGTTTACAGCCTTCATATTTGGCTTTAATAAATTCACTTCTTGATTCTTCTTATAGACTGCTCATACTTTTAGTCACAACAAGAATTTACTCATGGTGCAGTCTGATTTTATAACTTCTTACAACAACACCATACAATTAAGTACTAGATACTTTACCGAAGTGGATCAAGTGGGGATCTGACATCAAATATTATTTTTTTATCATTAAGGCAGGAGTCGAGTACCAAGCTGGTAGACGTCTAACATACAGTGAAAAATGCAGAAATTTTTAGAATGTCAAAGGCTCCTTTCTTCTATTCCTCTTCCTGGAGTGATATTCTTTGTATCTGAGACCTTAAATAACCTTTCAGTTAAAAACCTGAATCCAGAATGGTGTTTTATTAAAAATTTAACATTGAGTAATTGTTAAAACCGTGCGTGTTAACATTTTTTCTGAAGGTGAAAATGTATTTCCAAATGTTAATAATTCAACTTACCAGGAATTCTGACAAAAAAATTGCCAGTACAGAAAAATCCATTTCTCCTTCCATTTTATCCCCCCATCAAAGGTTTTCCTATGGGAAATACTGAAAAAGTTGATCTTATCACTCATCCCTCATTCTCTTGGCAGGGCTGTTTTGGTGTTAAATTGACATCATGAATATCTTTAACTGCAGCCTAAAGCAAGAGAGTCCAAAAGTTTACATGGCAGCCCTGATAAGACAATGGCCAGAATGCTTCTCATCTCTTGTGCCCTCTGCAAAAGTTTATCAGATGAGAGCCAAAGTCCTTGCTCCAAGACCTTGTGTACATTTTTCCTTTTCAGCAAGAAGAGTCAGTCTACAGCAGGAGAAAGTTTTACAAAGCTTATCTGATTTCTGGTTCAGAAACCCATTATTAAAAAAAAAAAAGGACATCAATCGATCTGCTTTGAATAAGGTCACCACAGAACCCTGACAAGAAGGAGATGTTGGGTGCAGAGAATAGACTTGAAAATTAAATCAAAAGCTTATTCTAGGAAATCATGGACTATGTACATATGCACACTTAGAATATGTACACAGCTTAAACTTAGTTATCATACAGTTGCAAGCCATAGCTACATGACACATATACATGTTATAAATAATTGTGCATGTCTATTCTAGCCAAAGCCCTAATATATGCAGCAATTTTGAGTCCAATTAAAAAAAATCAATGCCAAAAATAAGCTTGAGGGTTTTCTTTTTTTCTTCGGTTTTCAAGCTCAATACCTTCACTGACATCCTTTCCCTCACCTCTTCCCCACACCAAAATCTCAAAAAATAATCCAACTTGAAAAAAATTCTGTAGGGATTATATCAAGGTAAAGATATAAAATGCTGAGTAAAGTTGAATTAGCATCTAACACACAGTAGCCATAAAATAATTTTACATTTTTAAAAATATTAAGTGGTATCTAAGGCCAACAAGAAATCTATATTAGGTCGCCTGGTTAAAAAGGAATATTTTCTATTTAGGAATGTCTTTGGATCAGCTACACTTAAATAATAATAAAAAACAATGAAAAATAAAAGTAAGAATGAGAAATTCTAAAAAAAATAGTCTTTGTACTTGGGCTTCTGAAAAATAATCTCCTAAAGTTTTTGTTTGTACTCTAAAAACCCAAAGTTGTCTGTAGTTTCATGACTTATGATAATTTTCTCTATTATTAGACAATGCGTTATTGTACTAATGATCTCATAATTCAACAATATTATACTCATTACTTTTTAAATCTCCAATTGAAAAATTATGAACTCAAACTTTAGGAGTGGCTTAAATCTAATGAATGCAGTTTTTAGCCACCTCTAATATAGATCTGAAACATTTTGTTTTAAAACCTATTTGAATTCTATATCAAAAGTAATTTGTTTTCATTTCCATTAACATTTTAGATTTTAAACATTTACAGAGGAGTTGAAAATTGCCTTTTATAATTTAAAACATCAATAAAATTCATGAATATCAAATAGAGTCATAGCCCAAAAGATATCAAATGAATACAGTTTAAGGCATTCTGTTTTGGCATCTGAGAAGTAGACTCCAAATCTGATATAAATCAATATTAAACTATGATTCAGCAATGACCCCAAACAGGGCAGCTCGAAGGAAGCGCTGGAGAACACAATGTTCTATTTAATATCTTAATCATCTGTATCGTTTTCCAATTCATACGACCTGGTCTCTTTTAGGTTCCTCCTATGTTCATATCTCACCCTTCCAGCTACCAAATCTGCTCTTGGTAAAGGATCTATAATAAATTTCTATCAACTAAGATGCACATTTTATTTTAAAAGTACATCTGGAGTGGTGTATTACTCTGAATTTAAAAATATTTAAGAACCTGGAATTTCCACTTATTAAGTAGGCCACTATGTCTTCAGATTATTGAAAGGACTCACTGAACTTAAAGCCTACTCAATGTCAGTCTTTAATAATGCAAAGAATGCCATAAAACAATAGTGAGCTACTTTTTTTTTAAGATTATTTATTTATTTGACAGAGAGAGAGAGAGAACAAGTAGGCAGAGCGGCAGGCAGAGGGAGAGGGAGAAGCAGGCCCCCCGCTGAGTGGGGACCCCCCCCCCCAGATGCAGGACTCGATCCCAGGACCCTGGGATCATGACTTGAGCTGAAGGCAGACTCTTAACCGACTGAGCCACCCAGGCACCTGTGAGCTACTTTTAATACCAGGCATTTTGTTTCATCAGGTGAATTTAATTGTACAAATCATTCTTATCCATTGTTAGTCCCCTGGTGTGGTAAGCAGGTACTTTTGGGTGGTAAAGTAGATGATAAGTTCACTGTGTATGAAGTTTTGTGACCCATTACTGTTGAGAATTTACAGGGGAATAGGTTCCTTGATTGGGTGACACCTAAACAGGAGGCCCCAAATGAGACAAAATTTCTGTTTTAATTTTGATATCTAATACATTTTCTACTATTACAGGGAATGTAAATCCAAATTCAGAGTAAATCTATCCCAGTAAAAGCCCCTCAGTACCCTTCTGGGCACATAGGCAATGGGCCAATGTAATCCACTTGCCACCCATGAGTGGGTTTGGATCCTCCAGATATGCAACCCGTGGTGTCCTTCAGTCTTCAATGTCCCTCCATGATGTCTCCAAGGAATGGATGATGGCATCTACTTGTTGGTTCCAGTTCTTTTTTCAATTCTCCCTTCTCATTCTATTATGTGTTCCATAACATGGGTACTTATTACTAATTACATCATAAGGCTTATGTTTTAGGACATATTACCAGTCCTTAGGCTATGGCTCAATAATTGACATTCCATTGGGTGTATTTACTCTTCTGTTTTCAGTCAGAATGTGACCATTAGTCAACCATGATGCAGCTACCCTCCACATCAAGTGTTAACCCTTTACCCTTGAACTACCATCAATAAACCATGCTTGTTTTTTTTTTTTCATCCTTTGATAGTTGGCCAAGGGTAGGTTTCCATTTACCTATGGGATTAGGTGGATCAGAAGGTTTTAAGGCAGGATTTTAAAGTGCAGTTACCACTGTTTATGTATACAGTAGATACCTCATGTGGTTATATGTTCTTGAATACACTAATCTACCAATATAATACCATTTAATGAGGAAATCTTTTTTTATTGCCCTCCATTTTGAAGTATTGTTCTGTCATAACCCATGACTGAATCAGTATTTCAAGTCTCAAAAGATTTTTATGTTTTTATGTAAAAAATACGGGTTTCAATTAAGGCTCAGTAATAAGCCAATAATTATCTCTTGAAGAGCATATAATTGGCAGATGTCCTAGGCAACTTCATAATCTGAAATCCTAGTGGCCATTGCTGGCTAATAGTCAAGGACACACCAGTAGATGTAAGTGGGTGTTGTTGACACCGGTAATGTCATCTAAGCATAGGTATTTGAGGCCCCCAATGTGATTGATTGAGCTCTTCAGAGTTCTAATAAAGACTAGCCATTCAGAACACCATGTAATTAAGTTTTCTTCTGTGTGACTTTATGAATGGAGGTGAGCAGAATCATTAAATGTGGGAAATGACACCACAGCAGCCAATTAAGTTTTGATTTCAATTTTGGACCTAGCAGATAAAACAATTTAATGTTGGTTTTTGGTGAAATGTCGCTAGTGGATCTAGCCCAAATTATTCCTAAGAATTTCTTCATTTGTATTGGAACTTGTTTTGTTTTGTTTAGTTTTGTTTTAAAACAGGATTAATCATCCATCCCCAATGGTGCTCGCATAATTAAACAGAACCGTTTTTCAGTTTTAGCTTGATCTTTAGATCCAAACATTATATTGTCAGTATAACAATTGATATTGCTTTCTAACTGCTTCTAATCTAAGTCTCTTTTCACTAAGCTATACAGTAAAAAGGAAATTTTAAATACAGTTGTAGAATAAGAGTAAACTTATATTGGTATTCATCCCACATAATGGAAATAGATATTGACTTCTTTCCAAAATAAGAATTGTAAAGAAATAATTTGCTGAACTGATCACCAAAGAGCATTCTCTCGTAGCTTGTGGCATGGCTTGAATTGTTACTCTGTCAAGTACAGCTGATGCTATTGAAAGCACCACTGTGTATAGTTCTCTATAATCCACTATTAACCTCCAGAATCACCAGTTTTCTTCCAGAACATGGGAGAGTATTAAATACAGAATCTGTACATACTAGTTCAACTGTACCTAATACATTTGCAATTAGAACTGAAATCTTTCTATAGCCCTAGGTATTCTATATATTTAACGACTTGAGTTGGCTTTGGTAGTTCCCATCACATGACATCCGTACCAATAACACATGCAGGGCAGGGTGATTCAATTATCACACTTAATTTCTTTTCACAAATTCTCATTTACAGCCACAATTTTGCTTTTAAATCTTCCAATCATATGACTATATTTCCCTAGTTTAGTAATATCAGTCTTTAATTTGTTACTGGAAGCTTTATTATAACAGTACCTTGTGCACCACTCTCTAAAAGACACACTAAAGTTTCTTTATTAACTCTAGATAATTAAACCACACTACAGTGAAGGTCTCTGGTCCTCACTGCGGGGTTGTGCTAAGAAACCATGGTCATTGCTACTCAAAATTGTAGCCTTATTGTCCATCTTATACCATCTGGTTCTAAAGGCATTATGCATTCTGCATATTTCCTTCAGGTTTTTAAAATTCATCAAAGCTGGGATAAATCTAGTTGATATGGCTACAGTCCCCTAGTGCCTGAGGAGTCTACTCAGTCTTCAGTAGTGGTCCATCAATATCTTGGTAGGCAACCTATCCATATCCTCCATTTTCATAACATCTGTATTAACTATCTAAAGACTTCCCTTCATGCACTCTACCTAGTATATTGTTTTTTGTTTAAAAATTTGTCATTCCCCCTGTTCTGAAAACTTGTCTTTTGTGCATAAGTCCGCTCTATTTTTGTAACTGAACTGACAAGACCATAAGAGCTTCTTTCACATAAGTTTTCCCTCTCATAGTAAGGTAACATTTGGAGCCCACACCACACCAGAGAAGTACCTTTTTATTACAGCATGGTTACAGTCAGAGTCAAAGCATAAAATGATGTGAGGCTTTATTATCATCATGTAGCTAATCCAATGTGGCTTACATTGTCAACATATTAACTTCCTCTGTAAGGTTTGCTATTTTATAATCAATGAAGGAGGAGAAGTGAAATTTTCTTCCATGCTAAAGATTGCTTGAATTCCTATTTTAATCCAGGTTAAGCAAATTGGGGGTAGGACTGGAAGAATTTGTATTCACATGCATAATGATAAAGGTATACACCAAGTGAGAGTCTTATAGACTCCATTTTTATATTTCCTTCAGATTTTTTGAATGGATGAAGGCTAGGATAATTTGACACCAAACATCCCTTCCTATCCATTGTTCTCAGAGACAATACAATAGGAAATATTATACATAAAATCAGTGCCATTAAGGTTCCTTTGGGAGCTGCCTATATCTGTCCATAAAATTAGTCACCTTATTGATAGGATATCCTCTAGTTTACTAGTTTTTGTTTGGAAGTTTCATTTTCTAGTTGTTTCAGTAATGAGGGGTTAAATAAGGGTCAAAACTATGGGCCACTGGCATTTTTCAGTCTCTTGATGGGACAATTTCTTGGTTTCTAACCCAAGCAATAACCAGTTGCAATTTGATTCTGCACTTTGGATTGCTCTGGAAGTGATTCTGTATTTACTAATCATGATGATTTATCCTAAGCTTATCTTTTGTTCCTTATCCACTTACCTATTCCCCCTCTGGATATATTACCTCTAAATTCCATTGAAGAGACATTCTAGTTAATTATCCCAACACTTGTATGACCTCAAAATAGGACTGGCTCAGGAATCAGCTTTGCACCAAATGTTCTCTATCTTTCTCTCCTTATCTTCCTTACTCCAGAATAAAGCTTTAGTCATTTGACTCAAATATGGAGTCATTTCAATAATACAATGTCAACTGTGCTAGCATGCTCTTTTTGGATTGTTGAAAAGACACAAAACTCCACAAAGTAGATTCCCAGGAGCCTTTAATAAAGACAAAGGGTATGATCAGCAGGAGAGAGAAGTCACAATAAATCTTCAGGAAAGTGCAAGGCATCTAAGCACGGCTTCCAAATTTCTTTCTCAGTCATGCAGGATACGATTTGTCTGTAGATGATGAGCTGCCAAGCCACACATACAGTGACTTGGTCTCAGGAAAACTATGGTTTCATCCAAGGAGATTTTATTTGTATATAACCAAGGAGGAAGTGTGTGTGTGTGTGTGTGTGTATGTGTGTGTGTGTGTACACATACTCTTTCTCATATGTTTCTGAACCCTAGCATGAAAACACATTAATCATTAGATAGTACATTTGATTCTGGTGTAGATATAGGTTAGGACTATGGTTCAAAGAGTATCCCAGAGATAAGCACAGGTTAGAAATAGACTAGCTGGGATTAACTGTGTAATTACACACTACCTTTGTGATTTATGGGAAATTGCCCAAGTTCATTGTGTCTCAGTTTCCTCCTATACAAAAAAAAAAATTAATACCTAAAAATAATATCATATCATACCTAAATGTAATAAAGCACGCAAATTGCTACATTCAGTGTTGGGCAAATAGTAAACAAACTAAAAATAAAAGCGATGCTCTAATATGTATGGTGTGTTTGCCATGATCAAAGAAGTACGTTTGGCTGGTGGTGTCACACTGTCACCTTAATTCAACACAGTGAGGCCTCACACTCCCTCACAGAGATCAATCTGTGAGTGAAGTCAGAGAGAAAATACAGAAGAAGTCCCGCCTGTTATCACCAGTCTATCCCTTTCCCTTCCCTGGTTTCTCCTAATTTTGATTTTATTCTTTTGCTGAATTTAATCTCCTGTGTACCCAAAACTCTGCTTGCCACAGGGATGGAGCTCTGTGGAGAGAAAAGATATGTGTGGGTATATGGGTAGCTCTGTTAAAAACAAGAGATTCAGATAAAAAATAATATAGAATTTCCCTTACTCAGAAATAAGAGACACTATCCAAGGCTTACCTTCCAAAGGCAATCAAATTTGATGTTTTTATAAGATGTATGGACAAGAATAATTCCTATGACCCACTCCATTCATTTGTTCATAATTCATAATTCGTGTTGAATTATACACAAATGCTATTTGGCCATAAAATAGTATATTCCTAGTCGGAGTATCCTCTCCCTCCTCCTGTTTTTCAGATGGAGCCATATTCCTCACTTATATTTAGAAGGAAGTCTTGTGAATGGATGGCTTGGTGGACTGTGAACTAATAGTCTCCATGTGAAATGGGAGCAAAGGGAACTGAGCTACCTTCCATGACAAGCATGGCAGACCAAACCACACATAAGCAATATGATGAAGGAAATCTATACTGGTTTTAAACATTTAGAGCAATTATTTTCAGAAAGTTATTGCTGTGAACCCCCTTTCTGACATGAAACCTTACATGGAGCCCCAACATGTAAAACATATACAGATGAGGGGTCCCTGCGTGGCTCAGTTGGTTAAGTGTCTGACTCTTGATTTTGGCTCAGGTAAGATCTCAGAGTTGTGAGATTGAGCCCTGGGTTGATCTCCATGCTCAGCAGGGAGTCTGCTTGAGATTCTCTCTGCCCCTCCCCCCCCCACTTGTGTGCTCTCTTTCTCTCAAAAATAAATAAATCTTAAAAACAAAAACAATAACAAACAAACAAACAAAAAGAAAACATACAGATGAAATGCTCTCGTTAACTCAGGGATAGGAGGCCTGGTGTACTGCCTGCTCAAAGCCCACCTCCATTCAGGGTTTTAATTTGGAAAATGTTAGAATGTGGAGTCAAATTCTCATAGAAAGGTAATAGTGAAAATAGTGATGTCATATTATCTTATGTCCTGCTCTCATGCATAGAGCTACAAGGAAGCCCAACAGTCACAGTCTGGAGGTCACAACCTTGCACACTTTGAACATCATGTGTGTATTATAAACACGTCCCACTGTGAAGGACAGAACTTGGTCCCCAGGGGTGAGCACAACCCCTGACAGACTGTCCCAACTCATTTTGTGACCCTAACCCAGCAGCCAGTTTGAACCTTTAATTTAAGATCCATCTCTTCGGGCACCTGGGTGGCTCAGTTGGTTGAGCGACTGCCTTCGGCTCAGGTCGTGATCCTGGAGTCCCGGGATCGAGTCCCACATCGGGCTCCCTGCTCGGCGGGGAGTCTGCTTCTCCCTCTGACCCTCTTCCCTCTCGTGCTCTCTGTCTCTCATCCTCTCTCTCTCAAATAAATAAATAAAATCTTAAAAAAAAATCCATCTCTTCACTGAGAAGACAAAGGAACAGAACTCTAGAGAAACTGAATAGTATATTTAAAATCTCTCATGTCCAAAACCACTTCTAACTCCTTCATCTCATTACTAGATAAAGAGATCTCAAATGGGTGGTGGAGAAGAAACATTTGGAAAAAAATATATTTTCTTATTTCAATCTGTTGGAGACTCAGTATTTGCCAAATAAAAAAGAAATGCATCTAGAAAAATGTTGTTAGGACAATGTCAGAGAAATTATTTCCTGTGTTCTCGTCTAGGATTTTTATGGTTTCAGGTCTCACATTTAGGTATTTAATCCATTTTCAGTTTATTTTTGTGTATTTTGTGTATGTCTTGTGTGTATTTTGTGTATGGTGGTCCAGTTTCATTCTTTTGCATATAGCTGTCCAGTTTTCCCAGCACCTTTTTTTAAAAAGACTGTCTTTTCCCCATTGTATATTCTTGCCTCTTTTGTCATAAAATAATTGGCCATAGAATCATGGGTTTATTTTGGGGCTTTCTATTCCATTCCTTTGATCTATGTGTCTATTTTTGTGCCAGTACCAGACTGTTTTGATTACTACAGCTTTGTAGTATATTTTGAAATCTGGAATTATCATACCTCTAGTTTTGTTCTTTTTCAAGATTACTTTGGCTATTTGGAGTCTTGTGGTAGACACAAATTTTAGTATTATTTGTTCTAGTTTTGTGAAAAATGTTGTTGGTATTTTGATAGGGATTGCATTGAATCTGTAGGTTGCTTTGGGTAGAATGGACATTTTAACAGTATGAGTTCTTCCAATCCATGAGCATAGGATCTCTTTCCATTTGTTTGTGTCATTTTCATTTTCTTTCATCATTGTTTTATAGTTTTCAGAGTACAGGTTTTTCCACCTCTTTGGTTAAGTTTATTCCTGAGTATTTTGTTCTTTCTGGTGCAATAGAATGGCTTAAATAAAAAAAAAGATAAAAAATAACAAGTGTTGGCAAGGATGTGTATAAAAAGAAACGCTCATGCTCTGTTGGTGGGAATATAAACTGGTGCAACCATTCTGAAAAACAGTATGGAGGCTCCTCAAAAAAACCAAAAATAGGAATACCATATGATCCAATAATTCTACTACTGGGTATTTACCCATAGAAAATGAAAACAGTAATTCAAAAAGATATATGCACTCTTATGTTTATTGCAACATTATTTACAATAGCCAAGATATGGAAACAACCCAAGTGTCCATCATCAATAGACCATGGATAAGAAAAATGTGGGAGGCACCTGGGTAGCTCAGTCAGTTCAGTGTCTGACTCTTGGTTTCAGCTCAGGTCATGATCTTGAGGTCATGGGATTGAGCCCCATGTCAGGCT
The DNA here is from genome assembly GCF_002201575.2 of Neomonachus schauinslandi. NCBI lineage: Eukaryota > Metazoa > Chordata > Mammalia > Carnivora > Phocidae > Neomonachus > Neomonachus schauinslandi. Next base: position 182,656,675 of record NC_058405.1, on the reverse strand, counting down.
CTGCACTCAGAGGGGAGACTAATTCTCTCTCTCCCTTCCCCTCTGTCCCTCCCCCCACTCTCTCTCTCTCTAAAATAAATAAAATAAATCTTGTAAAAAGAAAAGGAAAAATGTGGTACATATGTATATATACATACATATATACAATGGAATATTCTGCAACCATATATAAAGGACGAGATCATGCCATTTGAGGCAACATGGGTGGACCTAGAAGGTATTATGCTAAGTGAAATAAGTCAGACTGAGAAAAACAAATACCATATGATTTCACTCATAAGTGGAATCTAAAAAAACAAAGCAAAATAAAACAAATGAATAAACATACAAAAAGCAGAATCAGACCTATAGATGCAGAGAACAAACTGATGGTTGCTAGAGGAGAGGGGTTGGGGGTTGGGCAAAATGGGTCAAGGGAGTGGGTGATACAGGCCTCTAGCTAAGGAATGAATAAGTCACAGGAATAAAAGGCACAGCATAGGGAATATAGTCAATGATGTTTAATAGTGATGTATGGGGACAAATGGTAACTACACTAGTGGAAAATATAGCGTAATGTCTAAAACAGTTGCATCACTATGTTGTACACCAGAAACTAATGTAACATCGGGTGTCAATTACACTCAAATTAAAAAAAAAAAGAAATCATTTGAAAAATGAAATAGTAAAAAAGACCTACAATGTGGAAACCCCAATTTTTAAAAATTATTAAAATCAATACACATAAAACCATTCTGTCAGGTTGTTTTGGAAGTTCCTAAATGCTTACTTTTAATTGCTGCCTTTTTCTCCTTACTGCCCTGGAAGAAATGTAGGGGGACTGGCCTGGTCTAAGGGTCACCTTTTATTTTTATTTTTAAATATTTATTTATTTATTTATTTGAGAGAGAGAGAGAGAGCATAAGAGGGGGCAGGGCCAGAGGGAGAAGCAGACTCCCTGGTGAGCAGGGAGCCCGATGCGGGACTCGATCCTGGGACTCCAGAATCATGACCTGGGCTGAAAGCAGTCACTTAACCAACTGAGCCACCCAGGCACCCCAAGGGTCACCATTTAAATAGCACTGCTGTAAGGGATCTGAGTTTGAACCGTAAAGTCAATTTAGAATTCCTATGGCAAGCCTTTGCCTACACATATCTAGAAGAGCACACAATCGACCATATCCTTTAAGCAATGATCACCGACTTTCATTTTTATCTGGAAGTGTCTATCATGTGCCACATCTAGCTTTAGAAATCTACTTTGTAAGAATGTCAGCCACAGGCTTCTATTTTTAAGATCGTTATAAATAGACAACAGTATAAGGCCATGTGATCTATTCTGACCTTAGAAGTAATTACAGAAATTAGGATGCAGAAACATTTAATTGGAGCTTTGTTCCTGTGTTCTCTTTCATTGTATATAGAAGCAACTTCAATTGGGCCAAAGGTTCTTGCTTAATTAGTTGGTATACAGACAGGATAGAATAATAACTCAAAGTTTTTCAAAATTGCAAAGTAACACAATAGCAGTCTCATAACTGTGAAAATTTATCAGTCCCTGTTCTTATATTCAGAGTTAATATGGGAACTTTCTTCATGGTTAACCAGCAACGACATTATTAAAGTGAGGTGAAAAATAACCCCCCCCAAAATCCTTAACAAGAGTCTCTTGACTTAAAATTAGTTTGTTTTTTTTTTAAATTTCAGTTTTTGTATTTTAATGAAATGTTGAAACATGGAGAGGTTTGAATTTTTTTTTAAAGTAATGAATGTTAGAAAAGAAGGAGAAAAGTGAGCTTAAATATTCAGCAATTGCTTTGTTTCTTTTATTTGAACAAGAGCATATTAACTTGGCTTCTTCTGAAGGGATATTGTGGGAAAATAGAATTTCTGATGCTTTGAAGAGCATTAAACTCTTCCTATTTTGCAGACCTTGTGGTTTCTTCCATGACACCCACATCTACAAATGTCCTTCCTCCCAAATAAGTCATTTTCTTACTTGTCACTAAGAAACCAATTCCTTCAGAAAGATTAGTTTTTCAGCAAATCAGACTCTTACTCAAATAGCGTCATTAGGAATTCCTTAATATGGAAGTAAACACTATCTTAACTCCTTAAGGAAGAGCAAATATTTTAGACACTTGTTCAGAGACAATGACTATAATGTGTGTTAATGTTTTACTCCAAATATTGCAGTTACTCCTGTTAGAAAGTAAAAATCTTGAAGCCGGGGCAAGTAATTGGTGCTGCCTGCCTTCCCCAGCAGCACCCAGCTGTAGGTGTGAAAGACCTGAAAGTTGTAGGTTTATGTCTTCCAGGTACTCAGTCAAACCGGTTTGATCAAAACTGCCAGTATATTCTGAAGCTCACTGTTACCGATGCATAGAAATTGGGAATTAATCATGTTGCCATAAGCCTGGCATATGGTGTGCTTTATCTCTCATAGGTCATTTTTACTTGAATGTCTCACCATTTATTTCAAACCCAACACATTAGGGGAAAAAAAATGTTGCCCTCCACAGTCCCTGCATCAGAACCTCTGTCAGCAGTCCCCATATTCATCTAGTGAAGATTTTCCTAGAAACTCAGTTACTCAAGTTTTATTATTGGCCTTTCCCCAACTCCAGTGCAACCTGACACTGACTCCCATTAATTCTCTTTCCTTTGTTTTTGCCATCTATTCCATTTTCCCTTTACTTGCAGCTTTTCTTCTTTGTGTCTCTCCTGGATTCCCTTCAAAACATACCTCCTGGACTCACTGCCCTTAAAATCAATTGTTACATCATGGCCAGATCAATCTCTCATTTAGATTCCAATTTGGCCATGTTACCATTGCAAAAGTCTTCACTGTTACCTCCCACAATTGTTAACTTCAGGGTGAAATCAAATGCCCTTAATAGAGAATAGGAGAATTTTCTTTCTAGGAACCATGGTTTCTGGTTCTGCCTGTAGTAGGGACTCTCCTAACCATCCCTTATTTAACTAATTCACTGCATTAACCCAATTAATAATTGAATATTCAATTGTTCAATTAATATTCCCTGCATAAACCCATAGTCAAGAAAAAGGCCTTTCTCTTAGAACCAAAGACTGGTGAATGAATAAATTTATGTAACTTAAGAAAAATTGAAATCTTGAATGGATGTTTCATATTCTTTTCTGATTGACTAACTAGCCCACGACCCTGTTTGTCTCACATGAGGAGGTTTCTAATGCATATTTAGTTTTGCTAATTTATTCTATGCTCATCCTTTAGTACATACTGTTCTCTTTGCAGAAGAATATTCATCTTCCATCTGTCTGTCCTTCCCCTTGTTCTCTCCTCTTCGTTCTTCATTCTCTTCTCCCAGAGAGACCAGTTGGTTCATCAAATTATGTCCCCTTACTGTTTATTAGAAGACGAGTCTACAGATTCTTATTTAAGAAACATTTTCAAAGCAAACAAGTAGATTCTAAATGTTTATCCTGCCTTTCTAGATTAATCCACTTTCCCTACCAAGTCTATAACCACATGCCCAGTCAAGTTTGGTAGGAGAGACAAGCCGGTACATATTTTACCTTAATACTCCAAAGTAGCCAAGAGAACATCTCTCATGGACAGTCTCAGGGGCTTCTGGAGGGCAAACAATTAACTTCGTACTGAGCCAGCATTGCGAATTGTGGATGATAGAGTCAGGACACTCACAAAAGACCTTATAGTCATCTATGTCAAGCCACTTGGATTATAATCTCCAAAATCCACTCTTCAGACTATACCAGAATGTCCTCAGGGATGGTAAATTACTTTATCCTAAAAATAATTCTCAGTTGTAGCTTTTAAAAATCCCCCAAACCTTTTGTTCCTTTGCGGAATTAAATATGAAACCATTACACTGAAATTATAGCTTATCCTACTATCAGTCTTACTATTTGCTGGACATTGTCATAAAAGCTTTACATAAATTAACTTTTTTCAACAACAACACTTGATAAGGCATAAGTAAACACAAAATAAAATAAAACACTAACTCTAACTTTACTCTCTGATCCGCTGGAAGGTATACTGTGTAAGTCCCACATATTTTTATGCCACTCTTAGAGAATGCAAAGTTCTCTAGTAAGTTTTAGTTCCAGAGATAGTCTCAACTTAGTAATTAAAATGCTCATCCCTGTTTATAATGGTCATAGTCCATTTGGGCTGCTATAATGGAGCACCATACCCTGGGTGGCTTATAAACAACAGAAATTTAGTTCTGAAGGATGGGAAATCCAAGATCAAGGTCTGGTGAAGGCCCACCTTTTGGTTCATAGATGGCCATCTTTTGACTGTGTCCTCATATGGAAGAAGGGGCAAAGAAGCTCTTGCAGTCCTTTTTGTAATGGCACAAATGCCATTCATGGTGGCTCCATTCTCATGACTTAATTGTCCCCCCAAAACTCCTACCTTCTAATACCATCACACTGGGGGTTATGTTTCAACATATAAATTTGGGAAGACACAAACATTCAATCTATAGCAATAATTAAAACACTTAATTTCATTTAGAGTAAACCACCCCCTTTCATTAGCTTTAGTCTGAGAAGCCCACATAGGTACAGATGGTTTGACCAGCCTCTTCTCTTTTTCTCACCTAACATTCCCCTTCCCTCCCTCTTCCCTCTCTCCTCTGCTCTTCTTAGCTATATAGCTGGAATTTTTTTTAGCCCTACAGTAGAGTAAGTGTGGCATAAGGAGAAGGAGGACAGTTACAAGCAAGGCAGAATATTTCTCATCTGTGCAGTATAACCATGAACTGGAATTAGTGTTCTCTGAGCAAGAAGAGTTTCTGGTCAAAGTCTACTTTAAATTCATCCTTTTTTTTTTTTTTTTGTATTTTATTTATTTATTTATTTTTTTCTTGCAGAAGCTAGGCCCTCATTCTGAGGGTTAGCATTCTTTTTTTTTATTATTATTATGTTACGTTAATCACCATACATTACCTCATTAGTTTTTGATGTAGTGATCCATGATTCATTGTTTGTGTATAACACCCAGTGCTCCATTCAGTATGTGCCCTCTTTAATACCCATCACTGGGCTAACCCATCCCCCCAGCCCCCTCCCCTCTAGAACCCTCAGTTTGTTTTTCAGAGCCCATAGTCTCTCATGGTTCGTCTCCCCCTCCGATTTCCCCCCCCCCTTTATTCTTCCCCTCCTGCTATCTTCTTCCTTTTTTTCTCTAAATTCATCCTATGGCCAACTCTCCATCATGCACACATCTGGCCATGAGAACAATGAATCTCTGTCCTCCATTTCTTTTTTTTTCTTTAAGATTTTATTTATTTATTTGAGAGAGACAGAGAGAGTGAGCATGTACATGAGTGGGGGGAGGGACAGAAGGAGAGGGAGAGGAAAAAGCAGACTCTGTGCTGAGCTGGGAACCTGATTTGGGGCTTCACCTGAGCCGAAGTGCCGAAGTCAGACGCTTAACCAACGGAGCCACCCAGGTGCCCCTCTGTCCTCCATTTCTGCCTTAACACTGTCACAGCAGCTTCTAGCCCTTTAGATTTCTTACGGATGAGTGTTTGAGAGTGTCTTCATGGGGTCTTTTGAAGTCCAGTAGGCAGGTATCAAGTACTTTGAATGATTTCCTTGAAGTCTCTTTCAATCTCCCCACTGTGATCTTGCCTTTCCAAGGAGTGCATGGTGGCCTAGCACCTTATATTGATATTTATATATTAGCAAGAATCCAAGTGACCTACCTGCAACCTAAGCCAATGTAAAATTATAGTTAAGACCCTGGATTTGAGTCTTTGTTTCATTACTTTTGAGCTATGTGACCTTTGGCAAGTTACTGAAACTCTCTAAGTCAGTTTTTCCCTCTGATTGGTAAAATGGAAATAATCATAGGATATATTTCATGGCACCAATAAAAGGTACCAATAAATGATGTAACCCAGGTAAAATAATTAACACAAGACCTAGCAAATAGCATGAAATCAATTTTAGCTGTCAATAAAATCATCAGGCTCATTCTTACTCTCAAGTGCCTCATCTCAGGAATGTCAGCTATAATCCCGAGGGTTTAGCATCATACTGAGGGAGTTATTAAGTTCTGTTAGCTGGCAGCTTCAGGTGGCTTGCACAGTTGCCCTAGTGGAATTCAGGGAATAAATGTGGAGATGTGAATCTGATACCACCTGTCCTACTACACCTCTCCCCCAAATAGTCTGATCTTTACAATTTTTTCCTGACACAAAGAAGACATATAAGATGATTTTCTTTCCTTTAGTCTTGTCTCTAAAATCAGAGAGCCAAAAACGGATATTTTCAGAGTAAAACATACAAGTTTTATCCATTCTTCTTTTTTTCTTTTTTTTTTTTTTACATCTATGCCTGTAGCAGCCCAATTTACACATCTGGATTTCCAGATAATACACCAAAATAATTGCATATTTCGTATGATCTGTGGTAATTTTTTGTTTTTCTCTAGAAGTAACGCAGGTCTATAAAGAGTATGTTGCTTTCATTATAAATTCCTTTGGCCTATTATTATTAATTATGTTCAGAAATTTAGCATTGCCTATAGAGATTTCTTCTTACTTTATCTAGGTAAGGCCTGAGACTTGCTTTGGTATTAAACCTATCATTTATGTGATAGTTTTTCTTATGTGATTTATGAGCAGTTGGTGCTATGACCAACTACAGAATCTGAAGACTGCATTTAGTATCAGCTCTAATTTATTGTTCTGAATCTTTTAAATAATGAAGGCCTGCCTTGCAATCTGAACTGTGTGGAAGACTATGAGAAGTGAACTAACTTGGTGGGGTTAAGTCCTTCATAGAAAAGTTCTATTTGCTTTATTCTTCAACTGCCCTAACTCCATCTTCAACAGCTCTGCTTTGATTATCCACTGCTATCCCAGAAAGGCCAGTGGGCAGATTTTAGATTTTGCTCTAAAATTCCTAGCACTAGTGTTGCTGGATCAAAGTCCCCACTAGTATGAGTTAAATGTAGGTTTGTTTCCAACTTTACATGCTGTACAAATATTCTCCACTGTTACGAGAGGACTGCATCTCCCTCGGCTTTGTGTTGGACTGAAAAAGAAAAGAGAGATTAAAAACGTGATATTTACCCCTAAGCTAATTTATAACTATTCATTATTAGAAATGTGTCTCTTCTGATTCACTAATTACAGCTAAGTGGACTTGAATATTGAATATGATAAATAATTTTCCATTGGATGTCTCTTTAGCTTTGAGAAAATTGTGGAAGGCATAAAACTCACAATTTTTTTAAAGTTATTTATTTATTTATTTATTTTTTGACAGAGACAGAGACAGCGAGAGAGGGAACACAAGCAGGGGGAGTGGGAGGGGGGAAGCGGGCTCCCTGCCAAGCAGGGAGCCTGATGCGGGGCTCAATCCCAGCACCCTGGGACAGTGACCTGAGCCAAAGGCAGACGCTTAACGACTGAGCCACCCAGGCGCCCCAAAACTCACAATTTTTTAAAAAAAATCATAATGCTGTGTACTTTTTTAGAGAACTTCAGATTGCTTTCCTACTTTCCAATTCTCAAAGTGAATAGCTGGTATAGGAACTGCTATTTGTTCTCTGAAACTTATCACACCTTTTAGGAAACACTAAGATATTTACAATGCAGGAACAACTAGAAAAACAAAATAATCTATATGATGATGATTCCACACCCAATAAATATTTACAGATTGCTACTTAGTTCCAAAAACTAAACCACGTAATGGAGCTTTAAAAAGAAAATGCAAGGGCACCTGGGTGGCTCAGTCAACCATCTGACTCTTGATTTCAGCTCAGGTCATGATCTCAGGGTTGGGAGCTTGAGCCCTGCAATGGTTGGGTGTGGAGCCTGCTTAAGATTCTCCCTCTCCCTCTGCCCACCCCATGCATGCACAACACCCCCTCTAAAAAAAAAAAGGGTGCTTATCCTTACCCCCTTACCCTCAAGAGAATTCTTCTTATTATTAGAGAAATAACAAAGCTAAAGTTTTCATGAAGTAATTGTTCATTGCAATTGTACATTATTTTATGGTGATGTTTTTATACACTTATCTTGTACATGAGACTGAAGGCCTAAAGGCAATAATCAATCCTTATTATTTCTTTCTGCATATCTACACATATGGATATATATATATATACACATGCACATATCTACCTATGTATAGAGATATATATATTCATGACAAATTTAAAAAATAATAAACTTTTAAAAATTTTTTCATAATTTCAGAATATTAAAAGTATTGTTACTAGTTTATTGGTTAATTATATATTTCTGGAGGTCAAACACTGATTATAGAGAGAGGAAAAGTTGAATGTTAATCAGGGGGGATAGGAGGATAGAGGAAACAGGTGATGGGGATTAAGGAGTGCACTTGTTGTAATGAGCACCTGGTGATGCATGGAATTGTTGAATCACCATATTATACACCTGAAACTAATGTAACACTGTATGTTAACTAACTGGAAATAAAATAAAAACTTAAGAATCCAAAAAAAGTTGAATGTCAATTGAGCTACTACGAGAAAAAATAACAAAAAGTTCAAAAATATTTTTCATAGGGTAACATAATTTTTCCAAAATAAGCTATAACCTAATTTCTATAAATAGCACAGTCTGGAAATGTCTAGGAGTTTATCGAAACACATGTTTCAAAAATATTTTAAGTTCCGTAATAAATAATATACAATTATTTGCAATAACTGGAAGAGGTAAAGATTCATCCAGAGGTGGCAGGCCATGATGGTTATGGACATTTGTTCTGGAGCCACAGTGCTTTGGGTTGACTCCTGACCCTGCCCACCTCCAAGCTGTTGGGTCTTTGAAAATTACTCAACCTCTCTCTGCCTCCATTTTGCAACTGAAATGTGGCCATTATAGTAGAATCAAACTTCATGCAGTCATTGTGAGGACACAACGCTCAAAGTTTTAGCTGTGATTCTTGTCATCCTCAATAGTAGCAATGAAAGTAATAGTACAAGAGAGTACTAGTACCAGTACTAGGAGTAATGGATTAGCCTTAGAGCATTAGAAGGAGTAGCATGCATGGGTATAGAGTACAGCTGGAAGGAGAAAAAGAAAGATTATTCAATATCTTCATTTTTTGCATGCAATTCTCAACCTCCACATGAATAGGCCAAAGAGGTGAACTCCTGCTGCCTCACAAGAGAATTGTATACCATTTATAGAAATGCCTTGATTATATACTTCTAAAAGAGGTACCTGTGGCTATTTATGAGGAAAGAGCATCTCTAAATATCTGAGGGATTTTTAGTCATGTGAAAGCTCTCCCATAAGGGATAGAGGTAGTGCTGCTTTCGTGGGACCAGCGCAGCAATAATGATCTCCTGCTAAGTATTTCTTAGTCCCCTTGTCAGAAACAGAGCATGAGACTGAATTCCATCTAGAAGGACAAATCATATTTTCCTGTCTCATAGATATTCATTTCTACTTTGAACAAAAAGTTTAGCTTTGCTAGCATTATATCATTTAACTAAAGCTTTAACAAAATGTTTCCAAATAGGTCTATTTCACATCTTCACATAGTGAAACCAAAACAGTCAGATGATGATGTTTTTTATGTCATTGGTGTCTTTGGTGTCATGAAGACCCAGACAAACTCCACTATGAGGATATGACTTTCAATATAACAGTGTATTTCAGGAAATTAACGGATATTAGCTGCTAGCTGTACTTTCAAAAGGAGGTTGTGTTATTGAATCTAATGGTAATGGAGGAGGAAGGCATGCTCTTTATGATAACTTCCAGTTGTAGACATTTTTGAGTCTATAAAATAAGAATAGTCATTTTCTATAAAATATAATTCCCAACAGAAGCTAAAATTGATCTCTATTATATTACAGTTTACTTATATGCTTGCCTCCATTGCTAGAAAATGAGTTCCCTCAAATAACGATCCTGAATTAATTTTCATTTTGCAACAGCCTAGTGCCTGACAAATAGTATGCCTTCCCCAGGGGCACCAGGATGCCTCAGTCGGTTAGGTGTCTGACTCCTGGGTCAGCTTGGGTAATGATCTCGGGGTCCTGAGGTCAGGCTGTGCTCAGTGCAGAATCTGCTTGTCCCTCTCCCTCTGTTCCTCCTTCCTCCCTCTCTCTCATAAATAAATAAAATCTTAAAATAAATAGTATGCCTCCCCCAAACACCCCAGTAAAGAAATTCAATGGAGAAACACATGAGCAAATGATATAATTCAGACATGGATTTCTGTTCTGCCACGTAATGCCATTTCTATGTCTTCCTAAGCATAGTAAAGGGGAAAGGCAAACAATGATCTTTACAACCAAAACTGTTTAACAGATTGGTCTCATTGACACAACTGAAAGTGAAAAGAGTTTCTGAAATCCATATTGTGTGAGTCCCTAAATATCCTGTCAAAGCTAAGTGCATACCTGCCTGTCTTTACGCCATAATACCTACATGCTTCACTGAGCTTTTGTAGGATTCACTACAAATCTCTCCAGTTTGCTGGAGAGATTGCAGAATAGACAAGGATAAAGAGAAAGTTATTCCAGCAAGATCAGGTAGCACACATGAAAAAAGGAAAAAATCTGCTCATTCCTTTATGAAAACACCAGTCCAGCTCCAAGGAACGTCTAGCATGTTCTAGACATGCAAAATCTTGTTTTTCTTCTCTTTTTCTCAGTAATTTTTCTCAACACCCCATGTTTTCCTAGGCAGAACATCATGAGAAATGAAAAACATGTTTTTCAAATTGGCATTTCACAAAACTGTCAAAGATCAAGCAGGATTTCAGAATTGGGATCCAAATAAATATTGACAGATAAATGGAGAGATTGACTCTAACAAGACTAAAATCAGTGATGATAACTGTAAATTTCTTCATTCAAGTTCAATGTGATATCAGCTCCATAATTTTGGAATGAGGAAGAATTGACTTAAAAGCTGTGCATCAAAGGTTATTTGGAGGTCCAGCTCTCTCTCATCTAATAAGGAAGGTATAATCTGCCTATCAGCATGGGGAAATGTGAAAGAATGGAGTTAACCATGAGCTCCATCCTTACAGGAATATTATTTGCAGCCAAAAACTTATAGCTTTTAATTGAATGTTATTCAGCCATGAGTGAAGAATATGTATTCACTTTAAATATGAAGACTAGAAGGGGATGTACTGAGAAATGATTTTTTTTTAAAAAGGGAGGGAGCCCTGGGTGGCTCAGTCATTAAGCGTTGGCCTTCAGCTCAGGTCATAGTCCCAGGGTCCTGGGATCAAGCCCCACATCTGGCTCCCTGCTCAGCGGGAAGCCTGCTTCTCCCTCTCCCACTCCCCCTGCTCGTGTTCCCTGTCTCGCTGTGTCTCTCTCTGTCTAATAAATAAATAAAATCTTTAAAAAAAAAATAAAGAGAGAGAGAAAGGGAGTGGTGAGGGGAGGGGCAGAGGGTGAGGGAGAGAAAATCTTAAGCAGGCTCCATGCCCTGTACAGAGCCAGATGTGAGGCTCAGTTTCACCACCCTGAGATCATGAACTGAGCCAAAGTCAAGGGTCAGACACTCAACTGACTGAGCCACCCAGGTGCCCTGAGAAGATGAGTTTCTCATGTTATGAGCTCTCTGTATTAGAATAAGAGATGGACAGGAGGAAAATGACATATGACAACTGATAAAGGAAATGGGAAGGCTTAGTCTGGTGAAGAAAAAATTTGGGAAGAACTAAAAAAAGAAAAATAAAAAAAGAGAAAGATTTGAAAAACTAGTACTATTTTAAAATATTTGTGGAAAGGCTCAGATTTGCTCAGAATGGTCCCAAAAAGAAGAAATAGAACCAATGGGAAGTTGGTTTTGTCCCAAATATGGGAGGCTGACTTTGTCTCAGTCAACATCAGTGGTGATTGGTATGGTAATGGAATGAACTCTTGGTGGTGGATGAGTCATGAGTTCTTCCATAAGCATATTTGGATGATGTGAAGGAGTTTTATTTTATTTTTTTATTTTTTAAATTTTATTTATTTAATTTTTTAAAGTTCTTTGGGTTCCTCGGTGATTTTTTTTTTCTTTTTTAAAGATTTTATTTGGTTGGAGGGGGGAAAAATGGCAGAGGAGTAGGAGACCCTATTTCAACTGGTCCCCGGAATTGAGCTCGATATCTACCAGACCACTCTGAGCACCCATGAAACCAGCCTGAGATGTAAGAAGATCTGGATCTCTACAAACAGAATATTGCAGGCAGTTGGTTTTGAGGTATGAAGCGGAGAGCCGGGATCCTGCGGGCAGATATCGGAGGATAAACGGCAGTGGGAGGGTGCCTGGCTGTGGGGATCCAACACCGCTGGTGAGCAACAGCCTCGTGTGCTGGGGATGGGGCACAGACTCGCAGACCGGTGGCGGTGGGGAAAGGACTTTAGGGCAGCCCCCAGGGCGGGAACCCGCAGCAGCGGGGTTACGCGCATTTGCGAACTGGGAGCGGCTGGCAGTTTTAGAAGCACAAAGGGCAGAGACGTGCCCCGACCTGGAGGCAGGACTGGGGGTGCTGCGGAGGGGCGCACAACCCAGGACGCTGCAGTTTATAGCAGCACGGACAGAAACGGAGACGGTGTGGCCTGGAGAGCTCACTGAAGAACAGACTGCGGTCTCTCTGCTCTGAGGCAGAGGGTTGGAAATGGTCTCTTCTGCTCTGACTCGTGGAAGAGACACGGAAAGCCGCCAGGGAAAGCCACCAGAGAACAAAAGCCCCCAAAACTGATTCCCGCTGAGCCCATACCCCGCCACAGGGGGGCAGGGCAACTCCACCCAAACAGGGTTGCCTGAGTAACAGCGCGGCAGGCCCCTCCCGCAGAAGACAGGCTGGGAAAACAAGAGGCCAGCAACCCTAAGGTCCCAAGAAAACAGGTGCATCTTGCTTGGGTTCTGGTCAATAATTTGGACTCTATACATTCCCTCAAACGCCCATCAACAGAATGACTAGGAGGAGGAGCCCCCAAAATAGAAAAGACTCAGAGATTATGACTTATGCTGCAGATTTACAAATGGATGCAGATATAACCAAGATGTCGGAGATGGAATTCAGGCTAGCAATTGTGAAGACAATGGCTAGAATGGAGAAATCAATTAATGGCAACATAGAGTCTCTAAGGGCAGAAATGAAAGGTGAATTGGCAGAACTTAGAAATGCTATCAATGAGATCCAATTCAATCTAGATAATCTAACAGCTAGGGTAACTGAGGCAGAAGAGCGAATAAGCGACCTGGAAGACAATATAATAGATAAAAAGGAAAAAGAGGAGGCCAGGGAAAAACAACTCAGAATCCATGAAAATAGAATCAGAGAAATAAGTGACACCATGAAGTGTTCCAATGTCAGAATAATTGGAATCCCAGAGGGACTGGAGAGAGAGAGAGGACTAGAAGATGTATTTGAGCAACTCGTAGCTGAGAACTTCCCTAATCTGGGGAATGAAACAGACATTCGTGTCCTAGAGGCAGAGAGGGCCCCTCCCAAGATCAAGGAAAACAGGCCAACACCCTGGCATGTAATAGTAAAACTTGCAAATCTTAGAACCAAGGAAACCATCTTAAGGGTAGTTAGGGGGAAGAGATTCCTTACATACAGAGGGAGGAACATCAGAATCACGTCAGACCTATCCACAGAGACCTGGCAAGCCAGAAAGGCCTGGCAAGACATATTCAGGGTACTAAATGAGAAGAACATGCAGCCAAGAATACTTTATCCGGCAAGGCTGTCATTTAGAATGGATGGAGAGATGCAGAGCTTCCACGACTGGCAGAAACTGAAAGAATATGTGACCACTAAGCTGGCCCTGCAAGAAATATTAAGGGGGGGTTCTATAAAAGGAGAAAGACCCCAAGAGTGATATACAACGGCAATTTACAGGGACAATCTATAAAAACAACGTCTTCACAGGCAACATGATGACAATTAATTCATATCTTTCAATAATCACTCTCAACGTGAATGGCCTAAACGCTCCCATAAAATGGCACAGGGTTGCAGATTGGATAAAAAGACAGGACCCATCCATATGCTGCCTACAAGAGACTTATTTTGAACCTAAAGATACATCCAGACTGAAAGTGAAGGGATGGAGATCCATCTTCCATGCCAGTGGACCTCAAAAGAAAGCTGGGGTAACAATTCTTATATCAGACAAATTAGATTTTAAACTAAAGTCTGTAATAAGAGACACAGAAGGACACTATATCATTCTTAAAGGGTCTATCCAACAAGAAGATCTAACAATTGTAAATATCTATGCCCCCAACATGGGAGCAGCCATCTACATAAGCCAACTGTTAACCAAAATAAAGAGTCATATTGATAACAATACGTTAATTATAGGAGACCTCAATACTCCACTCTCAGCAATGGACAGATCATCTAAGCAGAAAATCAACAAGGAAACAAGAGCTTTGAAGGATACATTGGACCAGATGGACCTCATAGATATTTATAGAACATTCCACCCTAAAACAACAGCATACTCATTCTTCTCAAACGCACATGGAACTTTCTCCAGAATAGACCACATACTGGGTCACAAATCAGGTCTCAACCAATACCAAAAGATTGAGATTATGCCCTGTATATTCTCAGACCACAATGCTTTAAAACTGGAACTCAATCACAAGAAAAAATTTGGCAGAAATTCAAACACTTGGAAGCTAAAGACCACTCTGCTCAAGAATGTTTGGGTCAACCAGGAAATCAAAGAAGAACTTAAACAATTCATGGAAATCAATGAGAACGAAAACACATAGGTCCAAAACCTATGGGATACTGCAAAGGCGGTCCTAAGGGGGAAATGCATAGCCATCCAAGCCTCACTTAAAAAAATAGAAAAATCCCGAATTCACCAACTAACTCTACACCTTAAAGAACTAGAGAAAAAGCAACAAACAATGCCTAAGCCACGCATTAGAAGAGAAATAATTAAAATTAGAGCAGAAACCAATGAATTAGAAACCAGAAACACAGTAGATCAGATCAACGAAACTAGAAGTTGGTTCTTTGAAAGAATTAATAAGATCGATAAACCACTGGCCAGACTTATCCAAAAGAAAAGAGAAAGGACCCAAATTAATAAAATTATGAATGAAAGGGGAGAGATCACGACTAACACCAAGGAAATAGAAACAATTATTAGAAATTATTATCAACAACTATATGCCAATAAACTGAGCAATCTGGATGAAATGGAGGCCTTCCTGGAATCCTATAAGCTGCCAAGATGGAAACAGGAAGAAATTGACAACGTGAATAGGCCAATAACCAGTAACGAGATTGAAGCAGTGATCAAAAACCTCCCCAAAAAAAAGTCCAGGGCCTGATGGATTCCCTGGGGAATTCTACCAAACATTCAAAGAAGAAATAATACCTATTCTACTGAAGCTGTTTCAAAAAATAGAAAGAGAAGGAAAACTAAACTCATTCTATGAGGCCAGCATTACCTTAATCCCCAAACCAGGCAAAGACCCCATCAAAAAGGAGAATTTCAGACCAATTTCCCTGATGAATATTGATTCCAAAATCCTCAACAAAATACTAGCTAATAGGATCCAACAATACATTAAAAGGATCATCCACCATGACCAAGTGGGATTTATCCCCAGGATGCAAGAATATTCCATGCTCATGGATCGGAATAATAAACATTGTTAAAATGTCTATGCTACCCAGAGCAATCTATACCTTCAATGCCATCCCAATCAAAATTCCAATGACATTTTTCAAAGTGCTGGAACAAACAATCCTAAAATTTGTATGGAATCAGAAAACACCCCGAATCACCAAGGAAATGTTGAAAAAGAAAAACAAAGCTGGGGGCATCTCGTTGCCCGATTTCAAGCTATATTACAAAGCTGTGATCCCCAAGACAGCATGGTACTGGCACAAAAACAGACATAGAGATCAATGGAACAGAATAGAGAACCCAGATATGGACCCTCAACTCTATGGTCAAATAATCTTTGACAAAGCAGGAAAAAATATGCAATGGAAAAAAGACAGTCTCTTCAATAAATGGTGCTGGGAAAATTGGACAGCCACATGCAGAAGAATGAAACTCAACCATTCTCTAACACCATTCACAAAGATAAACTCAAAGTGGATGAAAGACCTCAATGTGAGATAGGAATCCATCAAAATCCTAGAGGAGAACATAGGCAGTAACCTCTTTGACATCGCCCACAGCAACTTCTTTCAAGATACATCTCCAAAAGCTAGTGAAACAAAAGCAAAAATGAACTTTTGGCACTTCATCAAGATAAAAAGCTTCTGCACAGCAAAGGAAACAGTCAACACAGCAAAGAGGCAACCCACAGAATGGTAGAAGATATTTGCAAATGACACTACAGATAAAGGGCTGGTATCCAAGATCTATAAAGAACTTCTCAAACTCAACACCCAAAAAACAAATAATCAAGTCAAAAAGTGGGCAGAAGATATGAAAAGACACTTCTCTGAAGAAGACATACAAATGGCTAACAGACACATGAAAAAATGTTCATCATCATTAGCCATCAGGGAAATCCAAATCAAAACCACAATGAGATACCACCTTACACCAGTTAGAATGGCAAAAATGGACAGGGAAAGAAACAACACATGTTGGAGAGGTTGTGGAGAAAGGGGAACCCTCTTACACTGTTGGTGGGAATGCAAGCTGGTACAGCCACTTTGGAAAACAGTGTGGAGTTTCCTCAAAAAATTAAAAACAGAGCTACCCTATGACCCAGCAACTGCACTCCTGGGTATTTACCCCAAAGACACAGATGTAGTGAAAAGAAGGGCCATATGCACCCCAATGTTCATAATAATGTCCGCAATAGCCAAACTATGGAAAGAGCCGAGATGCCCTTCAACAGATGAATGGATAAAGAAGATGTGGTCTATATATACAATGGAATATTACTCAGCCATCAGAAAGGATGAATACCCAACTTTTACATCAACATAGATGGGTCTGGAGGAGATTATGCTAAGTGAACTAAGTCAAGCAGAGAAAGTCAATTATCATAGGGTTTCACTTATTTGTGGAACATGAGGAATAGCATGGAGGACATTAGGAGAAGGAAGGGAAAAATGGGGGGGGGGAATTGGAGGGAGAGATGAACCATGAGAGACTATGGACTCTGAGAAATAAACAGGGTTCTAGAGGGGAGGGGGGAGGGGGGATGGGTTAGCCCGGTGATGGGTATTAAGGAGGGCACGTACTGTATGGAGCACTGGGTGTTATACGAAAACAATGGATCATGGATCACCACATCAAAAACCAATGATGTATTGTATGGTGACTAACATAACATAATAAAATTTTTAAAAAAAGATTTTATTTATTGAAGGAAAGAGAGCACAAACGGGGGAGCAGCAGGCAGAGGGAGAAGCAGGCTCCCCACTGAGTAAGGAACCCAACTTAGGGCTCAATCCCAGGACCATGGGCTCATGGCCTGAGCTGAAGGCAGACCCTTAACTGACTGAGCCATCCAGGCATCCCTGTGGAAAAATTTTAAATATACAATGTGCCATTAGCTTAGTTTATCATCCCTAAGACATAGCCACTTTAGAAAGTCAATGGAGGCCAATATTAATAATTACACCAGGACAACAGATATAAATGTGACTGTCTGGTGCAACTGTGGATCAATGGGCATTCTGCCCTTGAGATCTTATCCAATTCTACTGTTCTGGGAGAATGTTGTTAGGGAGTTTCTCTTCACAGACATTCCTGATCTTCCAAAAGAAATGGTTTGCAAATGTGATCTGGTCTCCTAAGAAAGAGGGGAGTGAAAAAGAAAAACCCAAAACCCAAAAGGTTTGGCTTTTGTCAATCTTCTCAACTCTGTACTAGTTGAACTCCAGCCACCCCCTCCCCCATTGTTACACCACCCCACCCCTTGCCTCTCTACTTCTCAGGGGTTCTGGTCTGAATTCTTCTTGTCCAGACTCTTCCACAGCAGTGCAGCATTCACACTTAACTTTTGGGGCAGTTCTCTTTACCCCCAAAATATCTCATAGCCAAACTCTCATTATTAAATAAACTATGAATTAGGAGCAACTTAATGCTCCCCATCAGCTGATAAATACTATCTCTCCTTACCTTTCAAGAGGTTTTTGCATCTGAAAATGATGTTTTTTATCCTAATACAATTACAATAGTTTGCATTTTACCATGTTTCATAGCAGTGCTTAATGAGCAACAAAACTGGGCTGGAAAAATCTCCAACACACCAAAAGAACGAAGCCAACTGGGGAACAGTTAGGCACCAAAGCGAAGCCAGTGGACAGTCAGCATCAAAGATGTTGGCCAGAAGGTTGCTAGAATTGGGCCCTAGGAAATATAGCTTTGGGACTGGATCCCAGAGAAGCCAGCTCACTGAGCATAGAACCTAACCAAGAAGAAAACACACAACTCAGCCGTCAGAGTTGGAATACTAGATAGAAATGCAGACATCAGAAAACAAAGCAAGAATCAAGATAATGGAATACAAAAAACCAAACCAAAACAAAGTCAGAGTGGGATAGACAGCAAAACTAACACTAAGCTGGCTGAGGAGCCCTCGTCCTGGGGATACTTACGTCCCCACTCCCTGAGGTGGTTCTGGTGCCAGTGTCTGGACAGGGTTCCCCTTGAGTTCAGTGGTCCAAGCTTCCAGGAAAGGGCAATGTAGAAAGAAGTGGGGCTCTGACTAGTCTTATTTCTTGGGCTTGATTTCCTAGTGCCTAGAATTTAGGAAGCTGCTCTAGAAGGATGAAGAAACTTTCTTAATATTAGCTCATCACACAGATGATCCGATACTTGACATGTTTGTGGAACATTGTGGAACAATGACCCATTTGAAATAATTGGAATATTGTTTACTTGGTGAGAACAATAGGTACAACTGAAGTTATTTTCTTTAAAGACAAGAATGCATGCATTTTGTAATCAGTAAGTTTTATATAACCCCAGCCCCAGACACTGATTGTCAGTAGCATCCATCAACATTTAAGGAAGCAAGCCATACAGTAACATGTGGTGGGGTTTTTTTTATCATTAGTTTTTAATATTTCCATTTGGCTCACTTTTGGCCTGCTTCTGTCTGTTGCTTTGAACATTCACATAGCCACATAAGTTTTCTACCACAGTTTGTGCCAAACAAAAGGCTTTTTGCTGTTTGAAGAGCCCAAGAGGTCTCTGAAGCAGACCACTTGAGAGGTCATAAATTTTTACCACTGTGCAATCCAGGGCATTCTACTAGGCATAGTTATGGGGACAGAATGCCTTTACATAGGTGCTTCTTGCAATGTTCTTTGAAATAAAACACACCTTCTGAGTGTAGAAAACATGTGGGAATGTAGAGTCTCTCTGTCCAACAATGTTTGGTAACTAGGACTCATACTGACAGCTTTTATTTATTATAAGTCTACTATTCGACACTTTTCCAGTTATCTTATGTGATCTTCACAACAACACTGTGAAGAAAATCTTACTAGCCGCTTTCTACAGTCGAGGAAACTGAGACAGTCCTGCAGATAGTTTATGGCTGGGTTAGCATTTGAAGCCCACCTGCTCTGCTTAGACTGTCTTTCCAAATCTGTAACTTCCTTGTTGGTTGGTGTCTTAGTTTCCCATTGCTGCTCTAACAAACATGGCTTAACACAAATTTATTATCTTCCAGTTTTGGAGGCAAAGTTCTGAAATGGGTGTCATTTGGCTAAAGTCGAGTTGTCAGCAGGGCCTCGCTCCCTCCAGAGGCCCCTGGGGAGGTTCTGTTCCTTGACTTTGGCAAGTGTCTGCTGTCTGCTAGCAGTCCTGAGCTTGTGGATGTATCATCCCGACCTCGACCTCCTTCTTCACATCACTTCTCCTCTATTAGTCAGATCTCCCTCTGCCTCCGTCTTATGAGGACACTTGTCATTGGAGTTAAAGCCCACCTGGAGAGTCCAAGATAAGCTCCCCCTCTCCAAATTCTTGATGAAGCCCATCTTTGGCCACATAAAAGAATATACATAAGTTCTGTGGATTAGGATGTGGACATACCTTTTTGGGGACCACCATTCAGCCATACTATTGGCAATTCCATAGAGCGTTTTCAAATTTTCCCTCCATTTCTATCTTGCCAGTGTAACTGAGATTTGGAATTCGAAGGGCAATTTTCTGCTGATGTCCCTGAAAGTTCCCACCATTTCAGTGATAGGTCTTCCGTTTGTGGGGTTGAAACAAATCTTGTCCAGTGTCAAGACACTTCAGGGGCCTGTGGTTGACCACCCATTCTCCTAAGGACTCAGTGTGGCACTGCCTAAATGTCTTTCTCTCTCTAGTGCACTCTGGTCTTTTTGATGCAGGAACCTGGGGGCAATGTAAGCAGTCTCCCTCCCCATCCCAGCAAGTTTGCCAGATTTTATGTTCTGAGTTTTGAATGCCATATTTGAGAAGAGTTACACATCTCATATTGTTGAGCCAGAAGTAGAAGATGCCAGGCACTGGGAGTGTGGCCCCCATCCAGAATGTGTTTTTTTTTTTTTTTTAAAGGCCTTGGCTGTGACAAATTGCAGTGGTTTAATCCAGGGTGGAGAGAGGCTTGGGAAAGTTTCCCAAAAGGTGGTGGGACTGGAAGTTTTCAAGTTCAAGTGTGAGTGTGTGTCTGAGTGTGAATGTGTGTGTGTACATTTCTCCGGCCAGGGGCAGAGGAGTTTGTCCCCAGGGCATGGGGTCTGCGTAGTTGCTAACATCTCAGGCTTCCAGATCTTTAGGCAGGCATATTAAATCAGAATCTCTGGGAATGGGTTCCAGGACTCTGAGTATTTAGAAATTTTATGAGACTTTACAGTCAAACTTGACGCAAGCTGCTCTGGGATGAAGAAGGCAAGACAATGAGCTTGGAGGGTGTTCACCTTTGGAAATCCAAGACGTGGGAGGCAGAATGAAGCAGTGTGGGCACCAGGTGCCACTTTATAATGGGCTGTTTATTTTGCATTTCCCATATATACATATATAAAAAATAAATATATATAAATTTTATTATGTATACCATATAAATATATATGGTTTTATTTTCTGTATCTTATGATGTTTTGACATTTTAAGAAACGTTTCTGGCCAGGAAGGACTGGCCCTTGGGGCTAGCCAATTCTTCAAGATAACGAAGGGCTCAGCCAGAGCATGTCTTTCATCTGCAAACTGACCAGTCCAAAGCCACACCTCTTCTATCTGCCCACACACCCATGAGGCCATATTCCGCCATCTGCATCATCCCAGGGCCAGGGTACCAGCAACTAGAGACTCCCCCTATAGCTCAAAGCTTGCTGAAATTATTCAAACTAGTCAGTTCTCAACACTTTCCCCTGCCCTGCTTTGCCTTTCCCTGGAAACCCCAATAAATCTTACAGCCTAGGCACCCTTGCAGAGCCTGCCTTCTGGATCCTGACCACCCTGATACATTTCTTATGTGACCCTGCAAACTGACACACAGGGTCTCTCGATTCTGGGACCTGTGAGTATCATAAACTTTGCTTCTTTCCTGAGTTGCTCTTGTGTCTTCTCTTGTGGCCCAACTTGATTGACCATTGCATAAAAAAAAAAAATACAAAACAATTTTCAAGGGAGCAAATCTTTCTTCTTGTCTTGACAAACCTGATTTATTTTGAGAAGATGATCAATGTCGATAAGAGAACTTACATACAGAGATAAGATTTCCAGCTCAGTGAGGCTCGTTTCGGATGCCATGGGAGTCAGAATCCACTTAAGCCTTTTCCTTGGGCAGGTATGACCACTTCGGCTCTGGTCTGCAGGATTAAGCCACCCCACATTGGGACTTGATTTTACACCGCCAGAAAACAAGGGCTGCCACACGAGCTTTTGGCCTTACAGTCGGCACGATCTCACGCAGAGGGCCATGAACATCTTTGCTCCACTCCTCTCCTGGCTGATCTCTGGCTTCCCACAACCTCACCTTCCTTCTTGTCCCTTAAACGGAGGTCCACTCATTGACCTGGGTTGTGGAACTCCCTGACAGATCTCTGAACGTCATTGTACCTTCATAAAGGCATCAGAGAAAATGCTGGTTATGCCACTGGGCGACTGAGAAGCTGTGTGCCTGGGGCAAGTTACCCGGTCCTTTTGAGCCTTCCTATCAGAAAGGGAGAGGGAGGTTACATGCAACCACGGTGAAGAGTGGAAGAACCGATGCATATCAAGTGTTTATTATAAAGACTGGCACAGACAGGTGTTTGATAGCCATCCACGTTGTTGTTCATTTTCATGGTTACTCGTCGGCTTGAGGTAGCTGAGGTTCAGGCGCTGAAGGAGAGCTGAAATGTGTTCTGATTCCACCTGCCACGCTCTCCATGCTCATTGTAACGGAGTGGAGAGATGGGCTCCCCTCCACTTCAAACTACACCCTGGTTGTGGCACCTGCCACACAGGTCTGTTTGGTATGAAGACCGATTTCTAACTGCAGGGTGTGGGACGAAGCTTTGGGGCATTGCCGTGGGCTAACAGGCATCTCACATTCTGGCTTTAAACGACTGCCATCCTTTTAGTTTTCCTCGTTTACCTCGGCCAACGTTAAATATTTTGTCAAGTAAAGTACCAGTGGTTATCACTTCACTCATGTCATTCATCTCTTTTATAGGAGGGGAAAAAAGGCAGTACTATTAAAATGCCTCTAACTACAAACTTCTTTAAGTTGATATTTCCCTAGGGGAAAAGAAAAATGGCTAAAACCTTTCAAGGAAACATGTAATGAAAAAAAAAGGACACTAATGTGTTTATTATACTCCAATCCGAAGGGAACTATGGAAGCCACCTCTAAATTGAGCAATGATTCTGCAGTGCTTGAAAAATTTTTCTGGGGGCAAAAATCTACAGAAATCTCTCTGAATAAACAATAAGGGTGGACATCTTTTTTTTAAAACCCTCCATATTAAGCAACTTTTAAAGTTTCATTGCAGCTATTTTCCCCCAAAGCAATTTAATCTATTCAAGATATCTCATGATGCAGAAATGTCTCTTCTTTTATTAAGAATAAAAGTTAATATCTACCAACTGATGACTCGTTCCAAAAATTATCAGAGGCAAAAATAATAATATTCTTTTCATGCAAAAACCATTTGGAAGAAAAAGATAATGTGCTTAATGTTTCTAGCATTTCAAATAGACGAGGGTTTATACTTTTTTCCCCCCACCTAAGAAATGGGTACTAAGTGATGTAGAAGGATGTGAATCACTGTCTCCCTGATATTAAACACTCTGCTTTTTGTTGGTAGATGGGGGAGGAGATGAGTAGGGACAGATATGGACACGCCTTTACCTCTATATTGGAACATGGGGTCCCCTCATTATCCTCTAGAAAACAAAAGCCTACCATTTTGGTGGAAACTTTGTCAGAGCTTGGACTCAGTAAATGAAATGTCATACAGATCCAGCACATGCAAAGGACACTTCTTTCTGAGCCAGGCAACAAAGTAAGTTTCCATGCTTACCTTCTTTCTCAGAGCTCTGTCAAGCCTTAGTCTTTTATTTTTTTTTTTTTAAGATTTTATTTATTTATTTGTCAGAAAGAGAGAGAGAGAGCACAAGCAGGGGGAGCATCAGGCAGAGGGAGAAGCAGGCTCCCTGCTGATCAGGGAATCTGGCACGGGGCTCCATCCCAGGACCCTGGGATCATGACCTGAGGCGAAGGCAGATGCTTAACAGACTGAGCCATCCAGGTGTCCCAGATTTCACCGTTTGTTTTTTTTTTTTTTAAGATTTTATTTATTTATTTGAGAGAGAATGAGATGGAGAGAGAGCATGAGAGGGGGGAGGGTCAGAGGGAGAAGCAGACTCTGCTGAGCAGGGAGCCAGATGCGGGACTTGATCTTGGGACTCCAGGATCATGACCTGAGCCGAAGGCAGTCGCTTAACCAACTGAGCCACCCAGGTACCCCTGATTTCACCGGTTTTACAGGCACTCATTTGTGCATGTTTTCTGTTCTCTGCACACGTGTAAGTTCATGTGTCTACCATCACAGGCAAGAGACTGAAATCTACATCGCAGATTCCCTGTGCTGTTCTTTCCTAAGGCCACCTCCTCCATCCCACCTCCCACCTCTGCAAACCACTAGCCTGTTCTCCATCTGTAAGTTTGTGATTCTGTCATTTGTACTGTTTTTTTTTTTTTTTAAGTTCCCATTATCACACCATAGCTGTCCCAATCCCTTGAAATTTGTTTGATTCAAATTATTGGCAGGGCTAAGGTGCTAACAGAGTCACAGAGAAGGCTCTTGAGAACCTTTCCATTTGTGAAATAGGCAGTGAAAACTGGGAAATGCTTGGGGAGTAAAACTGAACTTGACATCTTTGCTATTGATGAGCAGACTCGTTTCAGATGTATTAGTCAAAAGACTACATACAACTAAGCATCTAAAACTGTGTCCTATTAAATGTGCTTAATTGAATGAAAATTGAATGAAAATGTATTTAATAGAACTAAACAGTACACAAAAACTGGAGAAACATTACAGAGCTTCACTTCCCTAGGATATACATTTCAATGTCACACTTTGGACAGGTGCATGCTGGCAAGCCCCTCTCTGTCCACCCCTGATTTTCTCTCTTCCTTAAACCCATTGTAACATACTCTTTTTGAGTCACTTTTTTTTCCTGGACATTTGACTGATTCTTTTTTTGTCACCCCTGCCCCCCATGTGAGCAGGAGGCTCTTTTCTTTTCTTTTTTTCTTTTAAAGATTTTATTTATTTATTTGAGAGAGAGATAATGAGAGAGAGCAAGCACATGAGAGGGGGGAGGGTCAGAGGGAGAAGCAGACTCCCTGCCGAGCAGGGAGCCTGATGCGGGACTCGATCCAGGGACTCCAGGATCATGACCCGAGCCAAAGGCAGTCGCTTAACCAACTGAGCCACCCAGGCGCCCGGGAGGCTCTTTTCTAACTAGACTTATCTTCTTTTCTTTAAATAGGGTTGTTGCTGGGGGCACCTGGGTGGCTTAGTTGTTAAGCATCTGCCTTCGGCTCAGGTCATGATCCCAGGGTCCTGGGATGGAGCCCCGCATCGGGCTCCCTGCTCAGCGGGAAGCCTGCTTCACCCTCTCCCACTCCCCCTGCTTGTGTTCCCTCTCTTGCTGTGTCTCTCTCTATCAAATAAATAAATAAAATATAAAAAAAAAATAGGGCTGTTGCTGTACCTCCAAAGAGGCATATTCTTTTGCTCAGACACAATTTTGATTTACAAAACTAATGCATTTTCTTGGTGTCTCCATCTTTATCACTTAGGATGCGGATAATGGTGTCCTTACATGCTGATGAAAATAGTTCTTTATCCTTTGGTTTCTGAAGTCTATGTCTTCATAAATCCCAAACTGTAGGCTTCAACTCAGAAAACCACCGTGATGCCGTATCACCCACCATGCATTTCACTTCACAACAGTTTCACCCACACTTAACAAACAGCTCAGATACACATGTATCTATTTCCTAAGACATACAAATATCACCCAGTGATGTGCTGTCCACCTGGCTGAGAACCAACGTATCTCCATCAATTTTAGTACTTACTTACAAACTGTAAACACAATTTTTATTCATATGTGGGGAAAAGATATATTTAAGAGCTAATCTCAAGTTTCACCCAATCAAGCAAGCTATATAATACAGATGAATTTTCAAAGCAACTTTGAATTCTTAAAAGTGAAATTAAGTAAAAAGTAATGATAATTTTTGAAAGAGACTTAATGCACTCTTCCTCAGTCCTCTCATCCAAAAGTGAACAAATCTTCCCGATCCCACTGATGGAGTAACTAAAGATAAAATGAAAAACGAAAGGGAGATGAAGGGGTCTAGAAGTGTCCGCCGTGGATGATATATCATATAAAATTATGTTTCACTGTGATTAATAATATTTTATTTAATTGTTTGAGAAAGAAGCACTCCCATAAATTCCACCTACGCCCTGTGTCTATAGCAAGTGTTCATTAGGCCAGTAGTGTTTTAAGTATAGTCCCCCACCCCCCCTCATAATTCATTGACTTTTAAATCTCAACTGGTTTATTTATTTCTTCAAATTTAATGATATCTTTTATAGCTTTGTGCTTTCTACTAATATTTTCAATTTTATCACTTTTATTTCTTTAAACATAGTAAGCATAGGTTTCATGGTCTGTTATATATTCAGATGTCTGATGTGTTTGCACATCTGGTTTTTATCTATCTATTTTTTAATTTATCTTATTATTTTTTGTCAAATTGTTCTGTTATACAGTATCTTATCTTTGTCAGCAAATGTATTTGGGGGAAAATAGATGAATAATTTGAGATTCCAGATTTAGCATTTTCCTCCACGGAGGATACCAGTCAGGGGCCACCTCAAAGCAACGTGCTGAGGTTCCCTGGACATTCAGGCATGTGGGTTCTGGAGCAGATGCACCATGTCTCACTCATCTTTATTTTGAGAGAGTAGACCTCTCAGGCTCCAGATTGTGGGAATGAGTCTTCTACTGGATACCCGCTCTTCTGTCCGCTCTAGCCTTTGATCTGGCTCTCTCTCTGCACAGAGCTATCAAAATAAAAGTTTAAGTTGGTCAAGATGGTCATATTCTCTCAGGATAGAAGTTGCTGCTTTATGAGGCTGCTTCCCTATTTTCTCACTGACAAGGTGTCCTGGTAAATCCTTACGACTTGTTTGATGTTTGTAAGATTTTATTTTAATATATATATTTTATCCTTTATGTTTTGTACTTTTCAGCAGGAGGTTTGGTCCAGATTACCTAATTGGCCACAAGTGAATTCAAAAGAGGGAGAGATTCTTTTTAATTATTTATACAGAAGTGAACAAATTCTAACCCAAAAGAGACACAAGTTTTTTATTTTCTTTCATGTCTCACCCACTCTTACTCTTAAAATACAATGTGTCAGGACTTTATTTTTGTAAAATACTGTGAGAGCATATATTCCAAGGGACTGCATTGTCCAATGTTATTTGGGATTTTTCATATAGAGGTAAAAAGAAAAAAAAAATCCTGTAAGCCAGTTTTTAGTAAAACACTTTCTTAAACTTGGGTTATTTTTTGACGGTAAGCAGCTCAGTAACCAGAATGTGATGAAATGTATATGCTTAGCAGAGTAGTTCTTGCTATATTTATTTATTTTAAAATAAGACCACTGAATATGAACCACATCTGTCAGTAGACATGGTACATTTTAAACTGACTTAAAAAAAATACTTTCAATATCAAGCCTCCTCTTAGTTTCAAGCTGTAATTAGCTTTTGAAAGTTATTTGGTTGGTTTGGAAACTACCTGTAAGCACACAACCTAAAGGAGAGAGAGTTGACATTTGCTTAGTGCTTAATATGCTCAATAACTTTTATTTTCTGTTCAGACTGCTGAATTGCCCAACATGTTCTCTTCAAGACAAAATGTTCATAGGGAAGTAATTCCGTGATTTCTCAACAAACAACTCACAGCCATAAGATAAGGGAAATGATTCTTACCTGTGATTTTTTCCACTCACAGCCTATTATATGCCAGAAACACTCTTGGGTGTTTGACGTGTTTGTTCTTGGGTTGTATCAATAGCTGGACCCCTCCCTCACCAACCCTTGCTCCCACACTTTTTTTTGTTCCTGTCACACAACTAGTAAGGAATAAAATGGAATTGTATCCATTCTGCACCAAAGGGTGTCTCAGGTGGGGCTTGCATTCACTTGTGAGGGAGAATTCAATTAAATTGTGACCTTCAAGAAATTAGAGACATTCTTTTTCTCATATAGCAATAAATCTAAAGGTAGGAGGCTGTTAGCATGGGGTCATGGGTTTGATTTTGTTCCCTTTCCCTTGGGGTTGCATGGCAGCTGCTCCAATTCCTATCATCACATCTACCTTACGGATGGGAGAGAAGATGGTGGTACTTCCGCACTTACACTCGTGCCTCACTCTTTGCACAGAAGTGAATCATGTGGCCATACTTAGCTGAAAAATACTCTAGGAAGTGAATTTTCCAGGTTCCCAATCTCAAGAGTTGAGGAAGGCCATACCGAAGAAGTTGGGTTGGGTATCTGAGTGGGCTAACCTGTATTTTATGTCACGTAGCCTACATTTTCCTATTAAATCAAGCTACCTTACATATAATGTTAAAGATTGTAATTTAAGGCAAAGAACCTTCTAGAATGAGAATTAATAATAGCACTTTTGAGCACTTCAATGTCTATGAAATGCAATAATCTACTGAGACATATATCACTGTTCCCACCTTACAGATGAGAATACATAAGTTAGGAGAAGCTTGGTTATCTACTTGTACGACCAGAAAGGAGAGAAGCTGAAAATTGAAAGTCTGAATCAAATGCTAATTAAACTTCAACAAATGAGCTCCACAGTATTTATTTCTAATCCTCTCATTTAAATGAAAACATACTTGGGACTTATAAAAAAACCTCTGAAAGATATTTTATTATCTTAAGACATTATGTGAACAAAATGACGATTGTGATCTTTATCAGTTTTTTCTTCTTTTCCATCATCACTGTTGTCTTTCAGCTTCTAAAAAAGTGAAAAATGAAGGAAAATGCACAAATAATAAACTGATATACTATGATGCTTAGTAATTAGTAAAGATGAACAGTAATTTAACCTTAATAATATACATAGAATCTTTACTACAAAAAAAAAATAAGTTGATTCTTGATTTGAGGATTGAAGCTGCCTACATTGATTTAGTATTCAATAAATATTTATTGAGTTCTTACTTTGTTCAGTTACCAAATATTGATATAAAATTGTCACCAATAACTCTTGATTGTATAAAATCATCTAAAAGTATTCATTTTCTTTTTTTTTTTTAAGATTTTATTTATTTGACAGAGAGACACAGTGAGAGAGGGAACACAAGCAGGGAGAGTGGGAGAGGGAGAAGCAGGCTTCCTGCTCAGCAGGGAGCCTGATGCGGGGCTCGATCCCAGTACTCTGGGATCATGACCAGACGCTTAACGACTGAGCCACCCAGGTGCCCCAACAAATTCATTTTCTTATTTTAAAAATTTAGGTAAATGTGGTTTTTTTTTTTCAATTTTCTAATATCGTGTAACAAACCAGCTCAAAACATAGGAACTAACAATAGCAAAGATTGATTATTTCTTACAATTTTAGGGGTTAGCGAACTGGGCTGTTCTTCTGCAGCTATCCCCTGGGAACACTCATTAGCTGTTTTCATCTGATAACTTGACTGGGGTGAAAGGTACAAAATGGCCCCACTCACCTTGCCAGCAGTTGGTGCTGTGAATTGGGTACCATTTACCAGTAGGGTAGACTGGGTTTTTTCCACAGTATTGTGGACTCAGGAGTCCAAGAGGGTGAAAGTGGAAGCTACAGGGCCCCTGAAGGACTAGCTTGAGAAGTTACACATACAACATCACTCCACTGCATTCTGTTGATCACTGTAAGTCACAAGGTCATCCCATATTTAAAGAGATGGGAAAACAGACTCCACCGCTTGATGGAAGACATGGAAAAGTCACATGACAAAGGATTTGCATAGACGGATGGGTTCATTACTGTGGCCATCTTGAAAGGAATTTTCCAAAGTCCACTCTCCACCTACAATAATTTATTCACATTCTTCTTTCATGAAAAAACTCTTAAGCCTTCCCCCAAAGTCTTATCTTTGTTTTGATATCAGGCTCAGTCTCCAAATCCTTGCAATTTTAATCATGTCTGAATGTGGTTAAGGCTCCTCAGGGGTAGCAACTCTTGATCTAGACATCTGTGAACAAAAAAAAACCTTGTCATCAGCCCCTCAAGCCCTCAACACTCAATGTACAGGGGACTATAAGCAGCAGACAGTCACTGGTCTTAATTAATTCTGAAACCCATCTGGGAGCATATCACGGAGCTCCTTCTCCAGGGAGTAGGGTTGTGACAATTTCTATTTTCTGGGAGTGATTCCTTTGTTCATTGTATTTTTCAGCTTTTGGCTCTACCTTCTGGGCACTTGGCTCCATCCTCTGATGCCATGTTTGAAAAGAGTCTACCACACTCTTCAAAAATCTGAATTATTGGGGCACTTGGGTGGCTCAGTCGTTAAGTGTCTGCCTTCTGCTCAGGTCATGATCCCAGGCTCCTGGGATCGAACCCCACGTCGGGCTCCCTGCTTGGCGGGAAGCCTGCTTCTCCCTCTCCCACTCCCCCTGCTTGTGTTCCCTCTCTTGCTGTGTCTCTCTCTGTCAAATAAGTAAATAAAATCTTTTAAAAAAAATCTGAATTATTATGAAATATATAGAAAACTTATTAGAAGTACATGAAATAAACACAATTTTAAATCTCGAGTTATGTTTAATAACTTCTAGTTACCTAGATATATGTCAATGATAATTAAAATTTCAGAAATGACTTTAGGTTTAATTAGTGTCTGGTTTCTTGTGCAGTATTTTCTGAAACAGTGATAATGTCTATTTTCTAGCAACATCTAGTGGATACATAACCTTTTATATATACAAAATAAAGTCTGTCTTTCAAACTATAATAATTGGGACAAATAATTATATTTCACTAAGTTGCTAACATCATGGATAATTTCCAATTCAGCTGAACTCTAAATGCATTTGTTGAGCCCCTATTAGTTGTTGATGATTGTCCAAGCCTTATGGAGACACAATGAGGCACTTAGCCTGATCACAGGGGATGCAGAAAGCAGTGATTTATGAAAGACTTCTTGGAACAAAATGACTAAGCTAGACCTTAGAGGATGTGAAAGCGTACCTTCTAAGAGGAAGGAACAGCATTATCGAAGTTATGCAAACTTGAGTTTATATGATGTACACAGGGGACTGATACTCTCCACGCATTAGATTCAAATGCAAATCTTTCAGAAACACTCTCACAGAAACACTCAGAAATAACATCTAACCAGACATCTGGGCATCCCATGATCCAGTCAAGTTGACACATGAAATTAACCATCACAGCAGTTAACCTGATAATATGGAGGGATGGTCTACTGGACCCATAATAAAAGAAAATACATAATAGGGGTCAAGTGCTGTTATAGAAACTTCAGCAAATGCACTAAACCAACAACTAATACATGATGTTGTTCTCCCTTAACCAGAGTACATAGGTCCAGGAAACAAAAGCTAGAAATAGGAATGGCATTTTTCACTCCTACACTGTAGTTGTTTACTAGGGCTACCATAACAAAGTACCACAAACTAGGTGGCTTAAACTGCAGAAATTTATTATCTCACAGTTCTGAAGTTTGTTGTACAAGATCAAGGAATCATCAGAGTTGGTTCCTTCTGAGGGCTCTGAGGAAGAATTTACCTAGCTTCTGATGGTTTGCTAGCAATCTTTGGTATTCTTTGGCTTGTAGAAGCATCACCCCAATCTCTACCTTTATCTTTATAGGGCTTTCTCCCCATGTATGTGTTTCCATGTCCAAATTTCACCTTTTTATGAGGACACTGTCATATTGAATTTAGGCCATTCTGTGTAAAGATACACAAAAGATCTGTATTGCATACTCCTAATCAACTACTTATAAAAAGAAAGAAGCTAAGTAACTCTGTATATGATACTTTAGAACACTTTTGGAGAACTAAGGAATGTAATGATGTTGGTTGATTGCTCCTAATGTCCTCAGACAAAGTGGTGAAAGAAAAGGATGAGCTCAGGGACACCTGAGTGGCTCATTCAGTTGAGCATCCGACTCTTGGTTTTGGCTCAGGTCATGTTCTCAGGGTCCTGAGATCAAATTCTGCATGGGCTCAATACTCAGTGCAGAGTCTGCTTGAGAGTCTCTCCCTCCTCTCTGCCCCTCCCCCCCCACTCATGAGTGTGCGCTCTCTCTAAAATAAATAAATAATAAATAAATAAAATCCTAAAAAATAAAAAAAAAGAAAGACAAGAAAGGAAGAGAGAAAAGGATGAGCTCAGGAATTTGAATTCCAGTTCACATACTATATAAATGAGTTAAGAGCTTATAGGGGTCCCCTGAAGGAGACCCTCATCTCCAAAAGCCCAACAACTGCAATTGCTGAACAACAAACATGGACCCTCATCCTGCAAATGGATGAATTACAAGGCAAGTTGAACTCTAAGCCTCACAGAGTGTCTACTGCTAATGTGAGGGCATTGGGAAAGAATGGGATCCTGGAAGTTGGGATGGGAGGCAATGATGAAGCTGGGGACAGTAAGCCCCTAAATTCTTTTTTTTTAAATTTTATTTTATGAATTGTGTAAGACTATTGAATCACAGACCTGTACCTCTGAAACAAATAATACATTATATATTAAAAAAAAAAAAAAGAAGATAGTAAGACGGGAAAAATAAAGGAGGGGAAATTGGAGGGGGAGATGAACCATCAGAGACTATGGACTCTGAGAAGTCCCTAAATTATGATGTGTCTACTTTGCCAGTGGAAAAGTCCTCCCTGCTCCCAGTGGACTTGGCTCCCCCACTCCAGCAGGGTGTCCTCCCCAAACACAATAACAGAGTCATCCCCACCCACAGGGATCTATCTCCCTTTTCACCTGTCTGAGATTAACCCTGCATTGCCTGAGGAAACCGTAACAGGTGCTGTGGAAGACATGTAGTCTGGTCTTCTCAGAACCCACGGCCACCACCCATCTTTGCTTCTAGGCTGGTAATTTGACTCAAGTCTCAGAGGGCTCCTAGAGGTGAGGTGAAAAGTATAATGCAAAAGAAGGTGTGCTACACTCCAAAACAAAGAGTTTTCTAATTTCTAAAACAGAAATCAGGGGAATATATCTGAAAATGGACATTAAAGGAAGTGGAATAATAGTAGAAAGAACATAAAGTTGAATCAGGCAGAATTTATTGATATGGGCTCTCTAAACAAAGATTCTACATTTAATGATTTAATGTTGCAGCTTGGGGAATAAGAAGGGGCTCTAATATACAAAACCAGGCATCAAAAGATGGCCCACTGTGAGCAAACTGGAAATGTCTGACCTCCCTTGGTTTAATGTTCAGGAAATGTTTCAAAGGCTTAGGAAGATTGGAATGTTAGGGTAGATTTGTCATTTAAGGCATACTTACTCAAATGGGAGGTTCAAGAGATACACCTTCACCAATAGTTTGAACAATAAATTTGTGAGGGGATTCCCAGCATCCTTATGAAAGCTCTTCTC
The DNA here is from genome assembly GCF_002201575.2 of Neomonachus schauinslandi. NCBI lineage: Eukaryota > Metazoa > Chordata > Mammalia > Carnivora > Phocidae > Neomonachus > Neomonachus schauinslandi. Next base: position 182,623,581 of record NC_058405.1, on the reverse strand, counting down.
TGAAGGCCAGATCTTACAGAGGGACTCACAGCCACTAAATTGGAAAATTTAAATGCAGTGGAAGTAATTGGACCCCAGGATGGCAGGACCAAGCAGCAGCACTCAACAGTCAAAGACCAGGTGGATGTACTTACCTTAAAGGACAGCAGAGTTAAAACAGCAATCAGGATCATGTGACTTGCACAGACCTATGGTGTTGGCTAGTTAACCATGGTGTTCCTAAAAGTGAAATAAATAGTAAGCCTACTATTTTTTTTTTACTTGATCTGTATAAGCGGACAACTTCTAGATCAAGTAAATATAAGTCTAACTCAAATCATAAAAACAGGGTCATAACCCCTGAATCAATTCCCAGACATGAGCCAGTTTATAGACCCACCACCTTCAATGTAGGGAAGGCCAGATCCCCTCAAAAGAGGACCCCACTACACTACTGAAATTTTATCCTGGTAATTTTTCTCCCAATCTTCTCCCAAAGGGACCTATGGCTTTTAACCAGGGTAACTGTGCATTAGGGAAAAGGAAATTACTTCTTTCTGGGACTACTAGATACTGGCTCTTAATTGACACTGATTCCAGTATTCTATCTGTGGTTAATTCCCAAGTTACAGAATGCATACTTGGAATAGACATACTTAACAGTAGGCAGAATCCCCACACTGGCTCCCTGATCTGTGGAGTAGGGTTATTATGGAGAAAGACCAAATGCAAACCATTTGAACTGCCTCTACCTAGAAAAACAGTAAATCAAAAGCAATACTGGGGTGTCTGGGTGGTTAAGCGACCGACTCTCGATTTAGGCTCAGGTCATGATCTCAGGGTCTTGGGATGGAGAGCCGGCTAGGGCTTTCATGCTCAGCGGGGAGTCTGTTTCCGTGATTCTCTCTCTCCCTTTCCCTCTGCCTCTCCCCTGCTCTCTCTCTCTCTCTCTCAAATAAATAAATAAATCTTAAAAATAAAAGCAATACTGCATTCCTGGAAGGATTGTGTCACCATCAAGAACTCAAATTTGACTTGCTAAAAATGTCTTATCTGTCTTTAGATGATACCTTTGTAAAATACAGTAAGGATGAATTCCTGAGAAGATTTAATGAATAAAAGACATAAAACTACAGGACCATTTTTAAAAGTTATTAGATAAAATGGACCAAAAATTACTCATTTAACACTTTTCTAAATTTGACACATACTGTAACTCTCTCAACACATCCTGATAGTAACAGCTTACAGACAGGTACTGCACCCTACTTTGATAGCGCAGCCGTGGGACACTGCCTACCATTTGAATTGGTAAATACCAGGAAAGGCCAGTGGGAATTTACAGCTCACCAGATGCATTTCCCTCATTCTGAGTCTTGTGACCCCAAATGTTGGCTGCACTCCTTGTTCTGCAATCTTTGCTTTTATTTTTGTTTTTCAATCCAGCTTTTCATTTTTCTCCAAAGGAGTATGAGTTGAATACCACCTGCACCGCCCTAGTTGGAAGGAACTATTCCAAACTATTCAAGTTGTTTTTAATATTTGTTTTTCTATTTCCTTTCACTCATTGAACCTTCGTGAAGACAATGATCAACCTTACTCTATCTTAGCGTCAATAAATTACAACCTACTACATGTAGCTTCATTTTGTTAATAAAGTTTTGTTGGAATACCAGCCATACCTATTCCTTTACTTGTCATTTATGGGTGATTTCACTACAATGGCCAAGTTGGGTTATGAAAGAGAATGTATGACCTGCACACCTAAGATATTTACTATCTGCCTCTTTATAAAAAAAGTTTGCCAACCTCTGCTCTACATCATTCATATTTTTCTGTAACTCCTAGAATTTTCAGGCATTCATGCAGTCATGCACTCATTGAACAAACATTTATTAAAAGTTGCCCATGTACCAGGAACTGAGTGATATTTTTGAGATATAAAGATAAAAAGATACAATCTTTTTCTATGTAACATATGTCCACAATGCACAATAATTTCTATTGACTGAATTTTATAAGTTTTGAGTGTTGGCTTTATTATTCCAAGTTGGAAGCATTATTAATCTATTATTTGAGTCCTTTGTGTCCTTATTATGATTTTATTTCTGATACTGTCAGAGAGAGATGAGATCTCGAACATAAAATTTGCTAATTTGGTCATTCCAACTCATATCCATCACTTCTTTTATCATAGTGATCTTTGATTTAAACATACATTTATATTTTGTAATACTAGAAATACAAATATTTTAAAAGCTGAACTTTTTTGGTATACATCATAAAAATATAGAAACTTCAAGATTTCTGTCTGGTGAAAATAAAATCCATTTTTTTTTTTCTTCCAACATCGTCCAGATTTGAGTTTCTCATCTTACTAATAAACATTCAAATAACAATTAGCTGTTGATAAGGCAGAATATTTCCTGGCTAAAGCTGCTTCTCATTTGCATGGTACATTTCTCCATTTCATCAACTATCTTAAATAGAGAATACATTATGATCCGAATGATTTATTTTTAATTTTTTGAATCACTTATTTTCTTCACATTCTTTAAAATAAGATGACAATCTGGAATCTGACCCTTTCACACAAAAAGGGAACACTCCCCAGTGTACGATGTGATGACCTGACATCACATAAACCAAAAGCAGACACCTCGATCTCTTGTTTCCTCTGGAAGCATTTTATTCTCTGGCATTGTCAGCAAGAACTGTCACCTAATAAATACACATAATGGGAGATTCATGAATCTTTGTAGCATGAAAAAAGTGTTTTGGTAGCAGCAGAAATGCAATTAAACACAGCTTCAATAATATCTTGGAAGAAAATAAAAAACAAACCTGTGGCAACATTTCCCAGGCAATGCTAAATATGCAACTTTTCCATCTCACACTTAAAATATTTCACAGAAGCCTTAGGAATGCACATAACAGGTACAGCATAGGGCATATGGTCCATGGTGTTGTAATAATGTTTTATGGTGACAGATGGTGGCTACCCCTGTGGTGAGCATAGCCATAGCATAATGTATAGACTTGTTAAATCGCTATGTGATATACCTGAAACATTGTGTGTCAACTATACTTCAATTAAGAAAAAAGAATTTTGTCTAGAAGTCTTGCTCTTGATAAGTTCTTGACATCTGAATGTTTATTCTACTTGCTTGTCAAGGCAGCATTTTAACTCTTAGCTGATGGTTCATTAATATTAATATTTAATTTGTGTTTATCAATTATTACAACTTTTCTAACAGGAGCTTGTTAGAAATGTAGATTCTCAGGCTCCAACCCAGACCCAGTGAACTGGAATCTCTTTAACTGAGATGCACAGGTGATTCATAGGCACATTAAAGTTTGCAAAGCCCTGGCTAAGCTTTTGAAGCTGGGGGAGCATGAAATAATTCCCAACAATGTTGAGGAGAATTTCTAGGGTGTTATCTTCTTTTGGAACAGGATCAATGGTTTTGGTGTGAGGATAAAGAGGGGTGGGTAGAGAGTGGGGTTTGGGGGCTGGTGAAGAGAACTGAACATGGCTTGTGTTTGCCAAGAGGATCTCTATTTCCTCTGGCAAGGATCTCCTGGTTGCAGAAAATGTCCTCCATTAAGAGAATGCAGGAGTCATACACTTATCTATAATACTCCTTATTGCTCCTCGCCTTTTTTGGAGCACAAGCAGTTCCAGAAAGCTTCCCCATGCTCCAGGGCACTTCAATTCTTGTATGGTTATTTATATATAGATTAAACCTCCCCTACCAGGTGGATATCATCTGAGGGCAGGACCCATGTTTTTTAAGTCTCCACATGGCCAAGGATAAAACCATGTACATAGGTAAGTTCTAATTAATATATGCGGAAAGGAAAAAAAGGAAATATTAGAAGGCTAGAAGACTGAAAGGCAGGGAGAGAAAAGAAAGGAAGGAAAGGTCTCACATACAAGATGAATTGGTAAGTTTGATCCAGATAAAGAATTTTTCAATAGAACTAATAATCAATATAACTGATAAAATGACCATAAAGAAGACTTAAAGCTACCATTTATTGAGCACTTACACTCTGCTAACACTGTGCTTTTATATATATTGTGCCATTTATTCTCGACACAAATCCTCTGAAGTGGGCACCAGCATGGAAATCACCTCTGGAGACTGTTAGAGTCAGACTCCAGGGCACAACATCCAAACAGACCCTTGTGTGTATTCAGTAGATGTTGGGAACCTGGAATTTGCACTTAAGCAAACATCCAAGGTGATTCGGATGCACCAGACTTTGATGACTTGCCTAGACTTTAGGTTTCTATTTATATAATTTAAGAAACCATTAATGTGTCTGGCAGCCACATCGCAGTTTTCTCATATTAATTTTGCTGTCAATCAGAAACTTATTTTTTTACACTAACTACTTTGAAGACAGGTACTATCTCCCTTTCATATTGGTACAGTTCAAACTGAGAACTGCAATGATTTTATGCCCATTCCTGTTCAACTTCATGTGGTGAATGCTGACTTCTAGTCCAGTTTGTTGAGAATTTGGTGTGGGGGGGGTATTTATCCTTTTATACAATGAATTATCATCCCATCTTCATCTTGGATCATCCATACATTTGACAAGTGTGCTCCCTATTTGTAAGTCAATAATACATCTCCTAAAAGAAGAGGACAGAAGACAGAATGCTGTGATCTCATTAGATGCTTCCTTAAAGGTGAATGCACACCCATTAATCAAGAATCTTCAGCTATGATTATTCTACCAACTACAAATTCACATATCTCACCTTCTCTCCTGTCTTTATTCTCCAGTGGACTAATTAGGGAAAATGGCACATTTTCTTAAATGCCTTGTTGATCAGGTTACAAAATTTCTATTTCTTTCCCTTTTTGTACTAGTATAAGAAGTCATATAGAAGGAGGTTTTTTTCTAGGAATCAATCCATTATACATTTTTGAACATCTAGCTGGGTCTGGGCATTGTCTTGTATTTAATGGACACACACTAATCTTGGTGGGGGGGGGGGTTCCTTGCTTCTCTTCTAGGTGGTCACAAACCATCTATGCAGTAATACTCTCTGGAACTGAGTAAGACAGAGCATGTAAAGATGAGACATGTGCTTCCTCCCTAAAGGAAGTGGTTTTCAATTTGTTCTCCATGGAGTTTTAGGTACTCAAAGGAGGTGTCAAGAGGATCACTTTAATAGAAAAGGTCACAAGGGGCATTTTTGTGGAAACTTTCATTATGTAGTTGAGACAAATTAATATAGGGACCAAATTAAAAGGGGATTTGGATATCAGTCATGCTTGTCTGGTGACATCTTTTCTATTGTCTTCAGTTATTATTTAGTTCTTTCAGAGCTATTGATCTTTTATCAGCATAGCCAACATTATGTCTTCCCAAAGAGAAAAGAGGAGACATTTTATTCTTCTTTTAAAACTCATGTACCGTGCTTAGCCCAATATTGGAAAACAACAAAGATTATCAGAGAGTAATGACTGGGCAGACATCTGAGAGGATAGAAGGTCACAGAACCAAAAGAAAGTGAGGAGATTTCAAGAGAAATTGTGTTGGGGATCACGCAAATTATGTGGCTCTGAATTTTGCCTAGGGTGCATGTTGGGTCTTCTACCCATGTAGAAATTGGGGCACGTTAGATTATCAAAATCATCCAGTTTTCAGCCTTTCAAAGGCTATGTCAGAGCAATCAACCGTAATTTTCAAATTGGAATTTGAACCAAAGGTGGAAATTAATTGCTGATTCAATGAAGTACCAGGTATTTTGCAGGTGTGATCTCATATTCAATGCTCAAACGTCCATGAAGAGATTGTTGCTGTCACCCTTCTACAGAAGAGGAAGAGAAAGCAAAGCATGGAGAGATTACGTAATTTGCCAAAAGTGAATAGTGGAGCAAGGAAATTCCAGGCAACCTGCTTGAAAGGCCCCACACTCCAACTTCTCAAATATGTTCCACTGTACCTGAGCTAGAAGAGTATTGACTATTCACAATCTTTAACACAATATCACAGTGAATTTATATTTTGGTCATGTGATGCTAGTCCTTTGTCTCAGCCTGCTTGAGGCTCTGGTGTGCTGTCTGCACAGGAGATGGAAAATTACATTCTCCTGGGGTGTGGGATCATCTCACTATGCAGAAGACTTTTAAGTATGTTACGGTAACAAGTTGCATTTACAAACAGAAAAGTTATGTTTTAACATCCACAAAACAATAAATGTGATACAATACATTAATAAAAGAAAGAACAAGAACCATATGATCCTCTCAATAGATGCAGAAAAAGCATTTGACAAAGTACAGCATCCTTTCTTGATTAAAATTCTTCACAGTGTAGGGATAGAGGGTACATACCTCAATATCATAAAAGCCATCTATGAAAAACCCACAGCGAATATCATCCTCAATGGGGAAAAGCTGAGAGCTTTCCCCCTAAGGTCAGGAACACGGCAGGGATGTCCACTATCACCACTGCTGTTCAACATAGTACTAGAAGCCCTAGCCTCAGCAATCAGACAACAAAAAGAAATAGAAGGCATCCGAATTGGCAAAGAAGAAGTCAAACTCTCACTCTTTGCAGATGATATGATACTTTATGTGAAAAAAACCCAAAAGACTCCACCTCAAAACTGTTAGAACTCATACAGGAATTCATAAAGTGGCAGGATATAAAATCAATGCACAGAAATCGGTTGCATTTCTATACACCAACAACAAGACAGAAGAAAGAGAAATTAAGGAGTTGATCCCATTTACAATTACACCCAAAACCATGAGATACCTAGGAATAAATCTAACCAAAGAGGCAAAGATCTATACTCAGAAAATTATAGAATACTCATGAAAGAAATCGAGGAAGACACAAAGAAATGGAAAAACATTCCATGCTCATGGACTGGAAGAACAAATATTGTGAAAATGTCAATGCTACCTAGAATAATCTACACATTTAATGCAATCCCTATCAAAATGCCATCAACTTTTTTCAAAGAAATGGAACAAATAATCCTAAAATTTGTATGGAACCAGAAAAGACCCCAAATAGCCAGAGGAATGTTGAAAAAGAAAAGCAAAGCTGGCGGCATTACAATTCCAGACTTCCAGCTCTATTACAAAGCTGTCGTCATCAAGACAGTATGGTACTGGCACAAAAACAGACACATAGATCAGTGGAACAGAATAGAGAGCCCAGAAATGGACCCTCAACTCTATGGTCAACTAATCTTTGACAAAGCAGAAAAGAATGTCCAATGGAAAAAAGACAGTGTCTCCAACAAATGGTGTTGGGAAAATTGGACAGCCACATGCAGAAGAATGAAACTGGACCATTTCCTTACACCACACACAAAGATAGACTCAAAATGGTTGAAAGAACTAGATGTGAGACAGGAGTCCATCAAAATCCTAAAGGAGAACACAGGCAGCAACCTCTTTGACCTCAGCCGCAGCAACTTCTTCATAGAAACATCGCCAAGGGCAAGGGAAGCAAGGGCAAAAATGAACTATTGGGACCTCATCAAGATAAAAAGCTTTTGCAAAGCAAAGGAAACAGTCAACAAAACCAAAAGACAACCGACAGAATGGGAGAAGATATTTGCAAATGACATATCAGAAAAAAGGCTAGGATCCAAAATCTATAAAGAACTTATCAAACTCAACACCCAAAGAACAAATAATCCAATCAAGAAATGGGCAGAAGACATGAATAGACATTTCTGCAAAGAAGACATCCAAATGGCCAACAGACACACGAAAAAGTGCTCAACATCACTCGGTATCAGGGAAATCTAAATCAAAACCTCAATGAGATACCACCTCACACCAGTCAGAATGGCTAAAATGAACAAGTCAGGAAATGACAGATGTTGGCGAGGATGTGGCAAAAGGGGAACCCTCCTACACTGTTGGTGGGAATGCAAGTTGGTGCAGCCACTCTGGAAAACAGTATGGAGGTTCCTCAAAAAGTTGAAAATAAAGCTACCCTATGACCCAGCAATTGTACTACTGGGTATTTACACCAAAGATACAAATGTAGTGATCCAAAGGGGTATTTTCACCCCGATGTTTATAGCAACAATGTCCACAATAGCCAAAATATGGAAAGAGCCTAGATGTCCATCAACAGATGAATGGATAAAGAAGATGTGGTATATATATACAATGGAATATTATGCAGCCATCAAAAAAGATGGAACTTTTTTGCAACAATGTGGATGGAAGTAGAGGGTATTATGCTAAGCAAAATAAGTCCATCAGAGAAGGACAAGTATCATATGATCTCACTGATATGAGGAATTTGAGAAACAAGACAGAGGATCATAGGAGAAGGGAGGGAAAAATGAAACAAGATGAAACCAGAGAGGGAGACAAACCATAAGAGACTCTTAATCTCAGGAAACAAACTGAGGGTTCTGGAGTGGAGGGGTGTGGGAGGGATGGGGTGGTTGGGTGATGGATACTGGGGAGGGTAAGTACTATGGTTAGCACTTCGAATTGTGTAAGACTGATGAATCAGAGACCTGTACCCCTGAAACAAATAATACATTATATGTTAATAAAAAAAATTTTTAAAAAGTAGATAGGAAAGATGTTGTTATGTACATTTTCAGACAAAATACTTGGGTGGAAAGAAGTTAGATAATTCGTCCAAGATTATAGAACTAATAGATGGCAGTTCTAGCGAGGGCTTGGACTTAGTCTTTTTACTTCCAGATATAGAGACATTTCTTTTGCTTTAGTTATCATAAACTGCATTGTATTAGATGTGGATTGGTAAAATTGAAATTCACCAAAAACTGTTGCCACAAGGGTGTTTAATGATGTGACACGAGACATGGTTCATTTTTATAGTCAATGAGATATTACATTTTTACTTTAAATTCCAAGTGTGAAGGATCTCTTTCCAACAAAAAAAATAAAAATAAAAAGCTCACCCAATCACAAAAGAATACAAAGAAAATTCCAACCTCAAATAAAATGTAGCAGTCCTTCCTTCCTTCCTTCCTTCCTTCCTTCCTTCCTTCCTTCCTTCC